>NC_056731.1:517130857-517451056 GCF_019279795.1 Protopterus annectens
GAAACTGGTATTTACCACTGATTGGCACATAAATGGAACCCCACTTAAGGCTGATGCAGTCATTAATGATGTAGGCACATATTTTTACAATGACCTGCCCTTTGGTCATCAAGTATAAATGTAGCAATGACATCATTTGCATTCTCCAGTTAATTATCAAACGTTGAACCTCAAGATCCACCAAACTCTTACTCCCCATATATTTCTCTCTTATTAGGCCAATCATTGAACATACATCTCTGATTGATATGCATCGTATCAAACACATATCCAAGCTTAAACGACCTCAGTGTTTCCTGTCCAAGAGAATTAAACAGCTAGGATCCATCAGCTATCAGGAGAGATTAAAAAGCCTTTCAATGAAGCATCCATATTGCCTTCTAGGTTATGAAAAATCTACTTTGCTAGATCTTTTCCATCTCAGAAATATTAGGAACTCCAAAGCTTTTAGATTACATCATAATTTAAATAGGACTCATTGGAGCAGTATCTTAATTACCCAAAGGATTCCATACTTTATGGAAAAACTTCCCCTGTATTTTAAGTGGTTCCTTAGCCCCTTTCAAGCTAAGTCTTGACAATTTTGTTGGTTAACAAAGATTTACTCGAGGGAATAGAAGTACGGACCTTTTCAAGAAGACTAATGATATTTTCCTAACTATACTATTTCTAAAAGTGGAAATCTTGCCCCCATCTGTAGTCTATAACTTTCATTACTGCTATTTATACTACATTTTGTGTTACATTCTTACCAGTATTTTATGACCAACCTGTAAATTATTTTGTAATCAACAGAATCTGTGTGACTTAATGTGCTTTCATGATGTCTGTATTTAGCGTCTATTGAAAATTAATGTAACTTGTATTTAGTGTTTGCTGTAATTTTTTTGTAACTTGTCTCTGGAACTTTTCTCTCTGGGGGTCCTCTGCAAATGGGCTCTCACCCAGTCAGACTATCCCGGTAAACAAAAATAAATAAATAAAATAAATAAATACACAAATAAATAAATAAATAGTGAATAACAAAGTTATGTATGAGTGTAAGAAAGGGTACATCTTGACAAATGTCAGGGCAAACAGCCGTCATCATGATGGATATGAAGAAGGAAGAAAGGTGAATCTAACCAAGAATAGCTTCTGAGGAGCCGGGCAATGCTCATGATGCAGATGAAGCAAAATAAAAACAAAACAAAGAAACACCAGTTTGAATATAAATATGTGCAGCTTCAGGGTTAGACTATAAGGACTGTAATACTTACCTGAAATCATTGGGATGTTTCTTGCACATATGCAGCACTATGGGAAACTGTCTGCTGTTTATAATATGGGTCATGTATATCATGGAGTGACATTATATTACCAGTACTAGGTATACAATAAAAGCATTACCTGTGACAGCATACAGAGCTATAATGCTGCCTGTGACACCATACAGGACAATGGAAGTGCCTGTAACAAGTTAAACAAACATTAAAATGCCTGTCACAACATACAGAATCAAATTGTGAATGATACGATACACAACAATAGCCCTACCTGTTGCACATTATAGAATTATAGCACCCTGTGTGATATGATACAGAGCCATAGCACTCCCTGTGACATCATACAGAATCACAGCACTATGACACCATAATGAACCATAGCAACCCTGTGACATGTATAGAATCACAGCACTGTCTATGACACCATAATGAACCATAACAACCCTGTGACATGTACAGAGCCATAGCACTCTCTCTCTGACATGTACAGAATCATAGCCCTGCCTGTGACACCATATAGAATCATAGTGATACCTGTGTCATGATACAGAACCATAGAACACCTGTTACACTATAGAGAACCATAGCACTACCTGTGACAACATACACAGCCATAGCATTGCCTGTGATATGATATAGAACCATCATAGCACTGCCTATGAATCCAGAGCTTATCTATACAATCCTGTCTTGGTTTGTGATTTATTGATATTACTGTTAGAAAGAGGTGTGACTTCTAGCTTTTGTGTGACTTTCACAACTTGTACTGTCAGAGAAATAACTTTACTGTATTTCATATTTAATTATTTTTGTTTGTGTGATTTTTCTCATAGAAGTTGATTTAAAGGTGAAGTCCCCCACTTTATGTTGTGTTTTCATTTGTTTCTTTTTCTTTTTTTTTTTGTTTTTTTGCGGAACAGCGATTTTTTTTCCCTGGGAAAAAAAAATCGCTGTTCCGTGTCTTCGCCATTTACGTTATTCAACCTTTAGGGGTCGATCAAAGAGCGTTTGCTTTTATCAGCTTTCGATAAGCTGATATAGAGCTGTCTTCCTCATGTCAAAAGTCAGATGATTTGCTTAACATTATTAGTAGTAAATTTAGACTTACTGATGAAATGGATATTTTGTTTTTATGTCTATTAATGCTCATTTTACTATATGGCTAGCTTAAAGTACTGCAACAGTTTAATATATTTTTAATATTTAGCTAAGAAGAACAGTTTGTCTTTGTTATAATTCATTACAGCTTACACACAGCTGGTAAAAGTTAGGTACTTTGTACTTGTAAAACACAAGTCTGCTGAAAGAGAAACACACAAACCGTGTCAACTGTAAAGCATGAGAAATATCCTCCCATATGCATACCTTGTTAGCTGTTTACTCCTTTCAGCCTTGGAAATGTGTTTGTGTTTAACCTCACATTATGAAAGCTTTGAATCTTGTCTTCTAATTTTAAGATATAAAAAGAGTTGCATTTGAGCATACAATTGAATCTCTCTAGTTTGAAATATTCCAGTATCATGACAGATTATACCAAATAATGTGTTTGTATCCAGAATCTCTGACAGTCTGTGTTTTGAATTGAATAGCTAAATGATATTATCTGCCAACAAGTGTTCCTTTTCACTGATGACAATTGCACTTCTGGCATGGCTTGGAGAACTGCTGTTACATATATTAATGACTGGGCTGATGAGATAAATAATATTAGGCAAAGAGCATATAGAATATGCATGTGTCCATTGTCTGTAAAGATCACTCAGACCCTTTGAAACATGATAATACACTGACAACTTTGGAATTATGGATACAAGTATTCAGCAAACTGAGGATTCTGAGTGTATAGAAGGAGACTAAAAAAAAGAAAGGAAGAAGTTCACAACAAATAACAAGGAAAAAAAAAGAAACTGATACAAGTCAGTAAACATAAACATAAACATAAACATAAACATAAACATAAGGAGCATACTGAACAAAATCCCTGAGCTACAGACTACCCTGGTCCTCTATTCCCCTGACATAGTCCTTCTCACAGAGACCTGGCTAAAGCCACTAAACAATAATAATGACTTTGTTCCACCTGGTTACAATGTCCTTAGAAAAGACAGAATATCCAAAAGAAGTGGAAGCATTGCTCTCCTCTTCAAAAACAACCTGACCATTAAATTGTCAGCCACTGAACAACCCAAGTTCAATAATGCAGAAACTATGTTCACTAAGCTGAAAATCATCTAAAAAAAAAACACTTGAATATAATTGGTACCTATATAACCCCCTGGCAATAACATTTACACAGTAGAATCCATTCTAGACTGGACATCTCAAAAATTTCTCCAAGAAACAATCATACTAGGTGATGTTAATACCGACTGGTCCTCCTGTAACTCACTCCACCCCACTAACCACATAAACCTACATGGTTTCACTCAACTAATCAAAACCACAACACGAGTAGATAAAGCATCAAAAAAGGGGTCCATGGTAGACTGGATCCTTACTAACAGACCATCTCTGTCCTACCTCTCAGGCTCCCTCCCAGACACCCTCAATGACCACCTTTCCACCTTTATAATTAAATACCAAGTAAATCCATTAAAATCTTCCACCATCCAATAAATCTAGTACACAAAGAATTTCAAAACCCATGACTTCGTATCTGCACTTAATCAATGCAACTGGAGACCATTCTCATCTCTCCCCCTCAAAAGTGCCGTAGACTACTTCAATAACACTTTCCTAAACATTCTAAATCATCTTGCCCCTATCAGAACTGTCAGAACTAAATCTAACTATGCCCCCTGGCTGACCAGAGATGCCTGTTTACTACTAAAACAAAGAGATAAAGCATGGAACTCATGGCATCAAAATAAAACTCTATCTAATAGACAGGCATACCAGGAACTAAGGAACAAAAAACAAATTAGGACAGACAAAAGGAACCACTATATAGGCATTCAAACCAAACACAAAAATAACCCACAAAAATTATGGGCTGCTATTAATAAAATCCTACAACCAGGAAAGACTAGTGCTCCACCCCCTAACATTGACACCACCACCAATAATATTGCCACCCAGTTTAACAAAAATGTCACCAAATCCATCCTAGCCCTCACCAATAATAGTTCTCCCACTTCACATCCAAACCTATCTTCCGTACCAGTGGACCAAAACTTCTTCTCCTTACAGCCTGTCCCAACTAGCACAATATATAAATACCTAAATAGGCTTAAACCCACAACCCTGGCTGCCGACAAATTACCCGCAGAATATCTAAAGATCGCAGCCAAAGCCATCTCTTCTCCAGTCTTCATGCTCATTAACTGCTCTTTATCAGAACAAAGCACTCCTTCTCTGTGGAAAATTTCACATATAATACCACTCCTCAAAGGAGGTAACTCTGTGGAACTATCTAATTACCGCACAATTGCCATTCTATCCCCTTATCTAAAATAATCGAAAAATGTATACATTCCAAAATAATGCACTATCTCTTCACTAATAAACTGCTAACCAACACCTAGCCAGATTCTGCCCCAATCACAGTACTACCACAGCCCTTATTAGCTTTACCAACACAGTAAACCAACATCGAAGCAATGGTAACCTAGTATCCACTGTATTCCTAGATCTCTTCAAGACCTTTGATACTGTTTCCCATCCCAAACTCTTTTCTGGTCTCTCTGATCTTAATCTCAGCCACTCCACACTAGCATGGTTTCCAGACTATGTAACCAACCACCAACAAGCATTAAAATGGCAAAACTTCTTATCTCCCCTCCTACCTGTCACCCTAGGGGTTCACCAAGGATTCCTTCTTGGACCTCTTCTTTTCAACATATTCACTAGCCCACTCCACAAAGCATGCCACTCTAGTCCAGTACACCGATGACTCCACTATAATCTGCTCTGCCTATCATTCCCTCAACTCCAGGAATTGATACAAGAGTCCTTTACTGCTGTTGAAACCTGGTTAGCCAACTCTCAACCAACACTTAACCCCAATAAAACACAGCTGATGATATTTTGTCCCACTAGAGCCTTAGGCCCCAAACCACCATTCACAATATTTTCAGCTAATAACACCCTATCACACCTGTCCAACAAACCAAACTTCGAGGGGTTATCACAGATCACAACAGGAAATTCGATATGCACATTGCACAGACAGTAAAGTCACCATCGCAAGAACCCATGTATCCACATTCCTCTATGCCTCCCTCATACTCATCAACCTAAACAAAGCAGACTTTAAGAAACTAAACACCTGCTATAATAAAATAGCTAGGTTTGCTACTGACTCACCCTTCAGGACACATCACTGTATAGCAATCAAGCAACTATCCTGGCTAGAATTATCCAACCTGCTCACATATAACCAGCTTGCAATAGCCCACCAAATTCTATATTATCCCAATAGAGTTTCTGCTCTTCAAGGTCTACTTAATATCTACGCCTATTAAGATCCACCAATAAAGCACTGGTTGACATAGGCAAAAGCAACAATAGTTCTGGGGACTCCTTTTTATCCATTTCTGTTGCAAAAGCATGAAATACCATCCCCATAGATATTAGGACCACTGAAAACAAAATCATTATTTCAAAAAATCTCCTCTGGTCCCATTTACATTGTTCTTGATTATGTAATTGTTCTGACCCTGGGTAGCTTCACTTAATTAGATCATATCATACTTTATCCTTCTATGAAATCTTGCAAAAACTCCTTTCTATACTCCTAATCAATGAGTGTTTACTGTACTATCCATGGATGAATGTAACCAAGTGGCTGAACAAAATATACTATTAACTGTATTATTTCTTGTAACATACAGTGCTCCTTAGAGTATATTTTTCAATATAGGGTCCAAATGGAGAGATGAAAAGTCAGCAAGCAAAGGAGAGTAGTAGTGCTGAAATTGAATTAATTCTCAAGTCTTGGTGAATACCTTCACGACATGGACCCTGTTTTTCACAAAATCTCACCAAGGCAATATTGATATATAGACTGTATTTGTGTAGCATATATCATGGACAGAAGTAAGTCAAAAGCTAAAAAAAGATAACTGGATGCACAAGACCCAGGATAGAAGTGCCCAAACCTGGTAGGTGCACTGGTGCCAGGACTGGAAAAAAATGACAGTGTAAAATCCTCAAAATATGGAAACATTCCTACAATGGGGCTAGGACAGGCCCAGGGGGAGGATGGCCCCCCTGTTCTAGTAGGAAGTAGCAGTCCACAGAAATCACAAAAATCGATAGACCAAAGAAGAGCCATAAAGACAATAGAGTGGATTACTGAGGATAAGAAAGAAATTATGTATTGTTACTATTATGCAAAAAGCTCAGAATTTCCAGTCATGAGATATACAAAAAGATTAAGAGATAAGTTAGAGGAAAGAAAAATACATCTGCAAGAAAAACTGTCAGAAGCTTCAAATAAAAATTTGGGGTCATTAATACAACAGATTTGTGAAAACTTTGATCTGTTTGGAAAAAGAAACATCGAAAGAAGTAAGAAAATGTAAACAACAAAACCTAGAAATTTTTGAAAAGCATAAAAAAAAAATATGAACATAGGGAAGAAAGAGATTTGATAATGTGCAATATTTATGCAAAGGTGAAAGCCAAATTAATCAACATAAAGAAAGCAGCCCAAAAGATATTCGAAGAGAAATACAGGGAAAGGCATCCAGATATGCAAAATTTCACAATAAATAAAATAATATCACAAAGAAGAAAAGATTAGTAAAGTAGAAGTTAAAAAAATAGAAGTTAAAGTTATAGAATGCCTGCAAAGTGAAGGATCTGATGTAGAAGGTCTAACACAGGTTACATTACAACATGATGGAGTGAGTCCCCAAAATAATGAGTGACAGGAAAATCAGGAGACATCTGAAGAAGAAATATGGATATGGAAAAGAAAAAGCATTTCAATATGGTGTAATATCTATGCAAAGGAGAAAACAAAATTAATCAATACAAAAAGAGCAGCACCAAAGATATTTGAAGAGAAATACAGGCAACGGAATCCAGACATGAACAACTTTACAATACAAAACATAAGAAGACAAATAGAAAAAGTAGAAAAGGAGATCAGTAATGGAGAAGTTAAAGAAATAGAAACTGAGGTCATGACCTACCTCCAAAGTGAAGGAGTCAGTGTAGAAAATCTAATTCATAAAGCACCATAACAGGACAGAGCAATGGAACTCCAAATTACGGAGAAACCAGTGGAATGAGAAACAACTGGTCGGGTGCCATATGAAGATATTTTAGAGCCATCTACAGAAAACCAGTATAAACATCCACTTGAAGCTGGACAGCAGGGGAAGGAACAAGAAACTGTGGAAACTGACGTAGTTAATGTTGAGGAGAGATAGATCAGTGAGTTCTCATATGACAGAGCAATGGATGGCACAGGATGAAATTGAAGAGAATGTGCCACAGGAAGATGCAATAGAACTTTCTATAGAATGCCCACAGGGAATGGAAAACAAAAACATGTGCCCTCAGTCTAGAAGAAACCAAGCTAAGACAAGAGTTGCTTGACTTAATAGAGATAGATAGACATATTACTAATACATAACATAACATACATACACACATAATTACATAATACATTACTTCTACTTCTCATTCTTACATCTTGTACTACTCCATTACCACCTGTCTATAGAGATCCCACTAATCCACATACTAACTGCTTCTCATCTCTGCAGTAGTCTGTTACAATCTCCTCATCTATCTTTTCCATGAACATCCCTCTGCCTAAAATCAATCTTCCTCCCCCTCACTCTCTAGCATCTAAAACCAAAACTCAGTACTTGACCTACAACCCACTTAAATTCAAACTGTATCACCTTCATGTATCCCTGTTTCTATCAGAAGACATACATCCAAATCCTGGGCTCATCCATCATCCCACCATGCATAACTACCTCTACCTACTTAATAAGCTCATCCTCTCCAAACAAACATATTTCTTTTTACTCTATGAACACCCATAGTATTCTAAACACAGTTAGTGAAATCCATGCCTGGATAGCCATCCACACCCCTGATGTCATCATCCTAATAGAGACTTGGCTAAAACCCCAAACCTCTGATAAAGACATTCTCCCCCATGGTTATAATATACTCTCCATAGATCGCCAAAACAAAAAAGGGGGTGGTGTAGCCATCCTCTACTCCAACCACCTCACTCTTATAAGTATTATGAAACCAATTCCACCCTTTTCTCCTGCTGAACTACTTACAGCTAACCTTAAAATCAATGACCACACCACTATCACAGTAGCCATCTATATTCCTCCATGAGACAACATTCCTCTGCTTGAAAATATTCTCTCATACTTTTCTCAACACATCCCCAATGAAACTATCCTCCTTGGGGATGTCAACATTAACTGGTTAACTCTCAGTAATCCAAACACTAACACTCATATTAATTTATATGGCTTTATACAGCTAATCTCCTAACCTACTCATGCAAACAACTCACACACATCTAGTACTCTTACTGATTAAGTACTTGTATCTAATCCTTCCAAATATCAAAACCTTGAAACCCTACCAAACACCCTGAGCGATCAATCCCCTATAAAAATGCTTAGGTTCACTCCCCACTTCTCAAAACCTCCTAGATTTATTACCTGTCGCAAACTCTCTAACTTCCATCCGGAAACCTTTAATGCCCTCTTCTCTAAAGTAAACTGGAAATTCCTTACCCAACTCTCACTAGAAGAAGCAGTCCTAGCTTTCAACTCCACCTTCCTTGGCCTCTTAGACTCACTTGCTCCTCCTCACAAAGTCCAAATTAAGTCCACCACATCTCCATGGCTTTCAAAAGCCACTCGTACCCTTATGATAACTAGAGACAAACTATGGAAAAAATGGTCACAAACTAAGCTGTCTGCAGACTTACAGAAATATAAAAAACTCAGAAATCTGACAAAAACACATAAACAAAGATTAAAGGACTTCTATAACAAACCTCCCACAGCCCTAAGATCTAATCCTAAAATGTCTGGAACTCTATTAACCAAATAGTACATCCCAGTAATCTTAGCTCTCCCAATCCATGCCTAGGCAAGACATCTGAAGAAACTGCCACTATCTTCAATATCTATTTTATCGATTCAATATCTAAGCTACTAAACCATAACCAAACCTCCTCTACTACTAACATCTCCAACTTTTTTTAAACTACTCCTAATACTATAGCCTCAAATATCTGCTCCTTCAAACCTGTACCTACTAGCTACATCAAAACCCTACTCTCTAAATTAAAACCATGCTCAGTATTAGCTGACAATATTCCTTCCACTTTCCTTCTACTAGCAGCTGACTCTCTTGCTCCCCCTGTATCTATCCTAATTAATCATTCTATCTCTGAATCTAAAATCCCTTCCATCTCGAAACAATGCTACACTCTACCTATACACAAAGGAGGTAACTACTCTGATATCTCCAACTTTAGACCTATCGCTATCCTCTCCCCTCTCTCTAAAGTACTAGAAAAATGTATTCATAAACAAGTTACACAGTATCTAATACAGGAAAATCTGCTTACACCTACTCAACACAGCTTCAGACCCAAACATAGCACCACAACAGCTCTATTATCCTTCCTCAACACTGTCTCTATAGCTATGGATGACCATAAACTTATTTCTTGCATATTCTTGGACCTCTCAAAAGCTTTTGACACCATCTCACACTATCTTCTGCTGCACAAACTGCATAACCTCAACTTCTCCACTAATACTATTGCATGGCTCTCCAGCTACCTCACTGATAGATCTCAATCGGTGAGATGGCACTCTGCACTCTCCCTTCCTCTGCCTGTAAAAATGGGTGTACCTCAAGGGTCTATCCTAGGGCCTTTACTTTTTAATATCTTTACTAATCAGCTCTATACCTCCTCTCCTCAGTCATCTTTAGTGCAATAAGCAGATGACTTTACAGTCATCACCACAGCCAACTCTCCCTCTAAGCTCTTCTCAGCTACTCAGGCATTTTTTAACTTAGTTGAAACATGACTCTCCAACAACCAGCTCATCCTTAACCCTAAAAAACACAGCTTTTACTCTTCCTACCTAAAGAGTTCAACAATATTAAACCCTCCTTCTCCATACAGTCCCTTAATAACACTCCAGTTCAGGTAGAATCCAGCACTAAGCTCTTAGGCGTCACCATCAATGATCAGCTTAAATTTTACTTGCATGTTAATAACTGTATCAAAAGACTCATTCAAACCTAGGGCTCCTTTACCATAAGAAGAAATTCCTTAGCTCTGAAGCCAAGGTTACTATCTCTCTTACCTACCTTCTACTCAGTCTAATGTACAATTCTCAGATTCTCACACATCTTAACTCAACTCTCCTGAACAAACTCGAATCTACCTACAACAAGGTAGCTAGATTTGCTGCCCAAGAAACCTATAAGTCCCATCACTGTCCCTCTTTAAAATGCCTAAACTGGCTTGAATTACCCCACCAGCTTCTTCTCTCTCAGCTCCAGATCTTCCATTCTATCCTACGCCAGCCTTCCTACTGCCCAGCACTATCCCCTCTCATCTCCCATTATTCTCCCTCCAGACCTCTCTGAAGCACTAACCAAGACCTACTACAAATCTACAAACCCAAGTCTAAATTTGGACATAACATGTACAGCTATCACCCCACTATTGTCTGGAATAGGCTCCCACTAGAAATCGGGGTCCTTACACATCCTAAACAATTTAAGACAGCCACCAAAGAGCACTATAAAAAGTCACTGGTCCTGACACTGCACTCTCCCTTCTTAACTTCCCCTACTTCTCATACCTTAATCTACTTTCTGTCCTTAACTCACTCTTCTCACTAGATGCATCTAATCTTCCTTGACTACACTTTCTACTGTCTTCTAAAACCTATTAAGCTAATCACCTCAGAGCAACATTCTATTGTAATTGTCTTGCCTTCACGCAACTACATTTTGATAAAACTGGGTTTTTGTAACCACTTACCCCCAAAAACTATATTCATCTTAATGACATATTATTTCTTTTTATGCATCTTGAAAGAGCTTTGCTATACTCCTTATTATTGACACTGTATAACATTGTATTGCTACTTAATGCCTTGTAATAATCCTGTAACATTGCTGTTTAATCCTAATTTATAATGAAAATTGTATAATATGTTGGAACTTTTCTCCCAGGCCCTCTACTGAAAAAGGCTCTTCAGCTCAGTTGGACAATCCCGGTCAACAAATATAAAATAAATCAATAAATATTAAGATCAATGAAAGAAATAGACTGCAGAAGGTGAATAAAACCCCAAAAGTTAGAAGTTTGATAAAACAAATGAACACAGTAATTAGGACTGTCCATACAGATTTGTGCGATATAACAAAAGTAAACAGGATTTATTACTGTGCAGCTAAATTAATAACTGATAAAGTTCTACCACAAGAACACAGGGTAGTGAAGGAAAGGAAGGGGAGAAATCGAATACCATCATGGAAGTATCAAATAGAGAAACCTATAAAGCAACTAAGACAAGAAGTGTCACTATTAGAAGAGCATAGAAGAGGGAACAGATCAAAAATACTCAGAAAGATAGATGTGATAAAAGCAATGTGCAGTATTAGAACAGATCAGGATCTATCATGCACTATTGCAACTAATAAACAAAAATATCAGCACAGGTAGATAAACTTAGAAGATACATAGACAAATATAAAGGAAAAGTACAAAATAAGCAATTTATTGATGACCCAAAAGTTTTTTATAGAGAATTGGGAAATAAGGTGACAGGAATTCAAAGACCACCAAAAAAAAAAGAAGAAATAGAAACATTTTGGAGAAGTATCTATGAAGAAGATCCTGTGGAACATAACAAAGATGCTAAATGGATAGAAGAAGTAAAAGAAAGTATAAGAAGTTTAAAGGTACAGAATATGAAATAGGATGAAGTAACAACTAGAGAGATTGAAACAAAGTTAGGAAAAGCCTCTAATTAGAAAACCCCAGGCCCAGATGCAGCACCTAATGTCTGGTTAAAAGTATTAACATCTTTGCATGAAGATTTAGCCACGAGTAAAAATTATTTATATGCACACCCCAAATATACACCAACCTGACTAACAACAGGAAAAACAATGCTCCTGCTTAAGAGTTAACCTGCAAGCTACACTAAGAATTATAGACCAATAACTTGTCTTCCGACGACATATAAACTATACAATGGAATTGATGCCGACAGAGTTTATAGTCATTTAGAAGAAAACTCAAATATAGCAATAGACCAAAAGAGCAATAAAGAAAAATCATATGGAATAAAGGATCATTTGCTGTTAAATAAAGTCATAGCAGAGAACTGTAAAAATGTGAAGAATCTAAGTATGGCATGGATTGACTATAAAAAAGCATTTGATAGTATCCCACATTCATGGATAAAAGAGTACTTAAAAATGTATAAGATACGTCCTACACTGATCGACTACATTACAGTGACCATGAAACAGTGGCAGACCATTTTGCAATTAAGCCTTGATAAAGGACAGCTTATTATTCCAGGGATAAAAATTCAAAGGGGGATATTCCTGGGTGACTCTCAAGTCACCGCTGCTATTCCATCTTGAGCTTAACCCATTAAGCCATCTACTTAACAGCTTAGGTCTTGGCTATAATTTGGCTCCTAGAAAACAAGGTGGAAAGACCTCTCATCTTCTCTTCAACGATGATTTGAAACTGTATAGTTCATCAGATGAGGAACTGAAAACACAACTGCAAGTTGTCAAAACTTTTTCAGATGATATAAGAATGTCATTTGGTCTTGATAAATGTGCAAAAGCGACCTTTAAAGCATGAAAACTGCAGCATCAGGAGATAATCAGTTTGGGACAAGAATGTGATATAGAAGAACTTGAGCAAGAAGGAGTGTATAATATTTGGGAATTGATGAAGGATCAACAATAAAACATGAACAAATGCAAATAAAACTTAGTAAGGAGTACTTCAGAAGATTTAAATTAATCCTGAAAACAACATTGACATCTAGGAATACAATCCGTGCTATAAATCAGTTTGCTCTTCCTGTCCTAATCTACAATTTTGGAGTGATTAAAAAAGAACAACAGGCTTCGATCCAAATATTTAATCCACTTTAATGCCTCTGCAAAATAGCCTTCAAGAAGTTATACAAAATACAGCAAAAAAATCTTCCCTTTATATATCCATCCAACATCAATTAACAAATAATTAAGCAATAAAACAATCAAACAAAGGGGTTATGATAAGAAAATTTTAAATAGGGCAGATGAAAAAATTAATTGTACTAAAGAAAGAGGAGGCACATTAATTGTAAAGCAAACTAAAAAGAATGAAGAAAATAAAATATTTTTTGTAACTACATATAATATTTTAAGTGAAGAAGTTAGTAAAGTTATTGTTCATTATTGGAATATTTTACAAAATGATGTATTGTTACAAAAAATTATTAATGAAAAATCATCATCATCATCCCCTTTTTTCCATTTACATGGGGTCGGGATATCGTATTAACTGTCGCCAACTCTCTGGATTCAGTGCCACTCTCCTGCCTTCTTCAACACTCATGCCTGACTGTCGCAGATCTTCTTTCACACTATCCATCCACCTCTTTGCTGCATGCCCTCGCTTCCTCTTACCTTCTTCCTGTCTGTCCCAAATCTCCCTCACCAGATTGTCTTCTGCTTTTCTACACATGTGCCCATACCATCGTAATCTGTTTTCTTTGATCTTTTCTGCAATTGGAGCTACTTTGGCTTCTGCTCTTATGTCCTCATTTCTTCACCTTTCCCGCAATGTGCATCCTACCACCTTTCTCAGGCACTTCATTTCCATCGCCTCTAGCTTCTTCAACTGTTCTGCCTTTACTGCCCAGGTTTCTGTACCATACAGTAGTACTGGTCGCACCACTGTCTTGTACACCTTACTTTTCAGCTTCTTTGGCATTCTTCTGTCATATACTATACCTGATACTCTATGCCAGTTGGCTGCAACCCCATCTGATTCTAACTTTGACCTCTTCATTCAAACTACCCTTCTCCTCAACCACCCCTCCCAGATACTTGAAGCTGTTTACCTGTTCCACTATCTTCCCATCTATCTCTATTCTCAGCTTCTTCTGATTTCCCCAATCTGCTGCCATTGCCACTTATCTGTGCTTAGTTTCATCCCATGTGCCTTCAGATTTGCATTCCATTCTCCTATCCTTTGCTGAAGTTCTAGATCAGAGTCTGCCTGTACTGCCACATCATCTGCATACAGCAGCTTTGTTGCTCTGACCCCCTCCAACCTGTTTGCTGATGTAGTCCATTACCAGTATGAACAGCAGTGGGCTCAGAGCTAAACCCTGGTGTACACCCACTCCCACTGGGAACCCCTCAGTGAGGCCAAACACTGTTCGTACTTGAGTCACTGGGTCCTTGTACATAGCCTGTACTAATTCTACCAATGTTTCTGGGACTTCAAATTAATAAAACATTATTAATAAAATAAAATTATTAATAAAAAATATGTATGTCATATAAGGGGACAGAATTTAAAAGATATATTAGTTAAGGCTTATTTTATATTACCGGATGTTAATTTAGTGAGGTCCCCCAGATTAAATGACACAATAGCATGTAATAATTGTAGTATATGTAGACATATTATGCTTGTTTTTACTGAGATAAATAGAAAGAAGTCCATGGTGAATGGTAGCTATGGGTGTAATACAGAAGGTATTATTTACTGTTTGAGGTGCCCCTGTAATCTTTATTATATAGGACAAAGTAAAAGAAAGTTTAAGGTGCGAGTACAAGAGGACATTAGAGATATAAAAAGTAATAGAATGGAAAGTTCTATAACTATGCACTTTTTTGAGAAACATGATGGGAATTATACTTTATTACAGGCAACTATTCTAGAGAAAGTTTTTTTTTTAAAAGTGGTGATGAAAGGTTGCTAAAAAATTGCTGCTTTTCAAAGAAGCAACTTACATTTTAAAATATAACACTCTTATGTCAGTAGGACTAAATCTGGAGCTATATTGGAAGTGTTAAATTTGATTGTTTTATTGCTTAATTATTTGTTAATTGATGTTGAGTGGGTATATAAAGGGAAGATTTTTTGCTGTATTTTGTATCACTTCTTGAAGGCTATTTTGCCAAGGTGCTAAAGTGGATTAAATATTTGGATTGAAGCCTGTTGTTTTTTTTTATTTTCTTTCTTGCTAAGTTTGCTCAGTGTTCATTGTGGTTAATTTTGGAGTGATTGACTGACCCCAAAAGGTGATGGATAGATTAGATACAAAAACAAGAAGGATGATTCATGCTCACCAAATGATTTATAAAAATCAGTGCATACCAAGATTATATATTCTCCATTCTGAAGAAGGAATGGGCCTCCTTGAAATTTATTACATGTATAGATCTGCAATTGTGGGACTGCACACATATCTCCTGATCTCACAAGACCCAAATGTAGTGAAAGTTTTGAAACATGAGGAGAATAAATCTAAGATGACTTCTCTGCTTAATCTAGCAGGAGCATATCAGCATCAAGCAATACAACCAGAAGTGTATAAAAATCAGGCAGCAACTGAATGTGCCAAAAAACAAAAGAAAGAATATAAGGTAAAGGACCAGATGAGAAGGCAAGAAATGTGGAAAAAGCATAAATATAGTTGCAAGTACAGAAAAGTTTTGGAAGAACCTCATGTTGATCAGGAATGAATGCAGGAATGGTTAAGGAGAGGTGAATTTAAACCAAGAGATGAAAGATTAATATTGGCAGCCCAAGATAGTGAGCTATGTACACGTTGGTTTACAAAGTCCATCGAACATGTGGGAGAAACAGAAAAATGTAGGTTTTGCAAAAGAGAATTGGAAACAGTTGCACACTTCGTTGCTGGCTGCGTCATACTAATGGCAGAAGGTCTTTATACTGAAAGGCATAATAATATGGTGAGACTGCTGCACTGGGGATTCTGCAAACATTATGGCATTGAAGTGGCTGAAAAACACTGGAAACATGAGCCACAAAGCATCATAGAAAATGATGAAGTCTACATCACATGGGATCATCCATTACCAAGAGTTCAAAAGATATATGCTAGAAAACTAGATGCAGTGGTCTAAGAAAAGAAGATAAAAGTAACATTGATCATTGAAATTGCCACACCCAGTGACTACAGTGTCCTGCACACAGAGAGACACAAATTCATAAAATATTAAACTTTACAAGCAGAAACCCAGCTACTGGGGATGCACAAGCCCGGATAAATGGGTAGGGTTGCGTCAGGAAGGACATCCGGCATAAAATTTTGCCAAATCATACATGCAGACAACAGTACAGAAATTCATACCAGATCGGCCGAGGCCTGGGTTAACAATGACTGCCACCAGTACCGTTGGCCAACAGGGTGCTTGCAGAAATTGGGCTACTGTTGGCCAAAGGAGGAGAAGAGGGGGAAGGCATGCCCAAAGGCAGGTAAAGGCTAGGACTGTGATAGTGAGGGTTGGAACTTTGAATGTTGACAGTATGACTGGTATAGGGAGAGAGCTAGCTGATATGATGGACTGAAGGAAGGTTGGTATATTGTGTGTGCAAGAGACCAGATGGAAGGGAAGCAAAGCTAGGTGTCTTGGAGGTGGTTTTAAATTGTTTTATAATGGTGTGGATGGAAGGAGAAATGGCGTAGGCATTATCCTGAAGGAACAGTATGCTAAGAGTGTTTTGGAGGTGAAAAGAGTGTCAGATAGAGTGATGTTTACGAAGCTGGAAATTGATGGTGTAATGATGAATGTTGTTAGTGCATATGCTCCACAATTTGGGTGTGTGATGGATGAGAAAGAAAAATTTTGGAGTGAGTTGGATGAAGTGGTGATGACTGTACCCAAGGTTGAGAGACTGGTGATTGGAGCAGATTTCAATGGGCATGTTGGTGAAGGGAACAGAGGGGATGAGAAAGTGATGGGTAGGTATGGTGTTAAGCAAAGGAATGTAGAAGGTCAGATAGTAATGGAGTTTGTGAAAAGGATGGACATCGCTGTGATGAATACGTATTTTAACAAGAGGGAGGAGCATAGGGTGACATACAAGAGTGGAGGAAGATGGACACATGTTAAATAAAATCAAGAATTCAATACACAGGAGGTTCAGGTTCAAAAGTTTACTAGTGTACACCAGGAGGCAAAAAACATACAAGTACAGAATTTTGTCTAACATGAAACAGGAAGCACACAATTTTATATAGTCTAAACATTCAAGCTGTGCCCACCTTACTGATGTGGTATGTCACGGGGCATCTACATCACTTTAGCTTACAGTCCTATATTCATAAAAACTGCTGATGCTGTATATTTTAAAACGGTTTTCCTCTGGTAACAATACGGCCTTGCTATCCACCTGGTCAGACATAATGTCTTTCTGTAAAGTTACTTCTTCAAGGTTTCACATCAGTTCGAATACAATAGCAGATTCAGTCTTCTAATACACATCTTTGTTCACTGTAACACTTTCCCACCAGCTGCATGCTATCTTAGTAACACATATACAAGGCCAAATCATCCCAGCAGGAAAGAGCAGAAGATTTCATTATTTCACACATTTAATTTCCTGACCCAGCAGATAATCACTTGTGAAAAGCATAAACATTAAAACTTGCTAAGCTAGCATCTGCCAGGGTCGAAGGTCAGCTTGCTTCAAGCCACACTGCAATTTCAAAACTACTTTACATTTACACATGAATTAATCCTTTCTGTTATATGATTAATAGAATAAAATGCATTATATACTACTTTGCTTTTTAAACTAGCATTTCTCATATATTCAAATACACATTTTTCTAACATTTTCCCCCCTATTAATACTTTTTATTCTATTTTGAAGTATGCATAGTGTCATTTCATCTCCCAACCTCTTCCACTTAGGATTTTCAGCTAGGTGAGTCATTCAATCTATACTTCAGAAAAAATGTCATCTGAGATCAATTTTTCAATCTCAATATCTTGGTGCAAAGTTTCAGTAACAGATACATCAATAAAATCTTTGATTAGTCTTTTCATGCAGTGAATCCCACAGCAAACACATGCTCCTATTAGGAGTATACCCACACAAATGGCAATCATAATATTCATTAGGATGGAACCCCATCCCCCAAATAGATTCTGGAAAAAGTCCATCAGTGGGTTTGGGCCTGGTTCAGTCATGGCTGATACTTGCTGAATTACCTCTAGGTGATTATTAATTTCATGTCTGTTGTCTGGTATGTACGCACAGCATTCTTCTTTGATAAGCGCGCACGTACCACCTCTCGCCGCTAGAGTGAAGTCAAGAGCCATTCAATTTTGTAGCACAACAGTTCTCATTGCATTCAGTTCATCAGTCACCAGTTCTAGGGCAGAAAAAGTTGTGTTACTCATTACTTCGAGAAGTTTCGACAACTTCCTCAGCTCCCAGATTGATTTGACTGCTCCATATGCTGGGAATATTCCTGCCCAAGATATAACACTGTCACTCAAGTCCATATGAGTCAATTCACTTTTGTCTTTCACGGTATTATGGTCTTTCCAGCCAGCTTCGATCCTTCCAACTGGATTTACAGGTTTTTCAACTGGACCTTCAGGTTTTTGGGCTGCTTCTCTCACGTTTCATATCTTACCCAAAGGTAATTCTGCAGTATGTCTTATTGCCGGAACCAGATAACCCAAAAAACAACTGCCGGACCAATTCTCAGGTAACCATTTATATGCCTTTTTCCCACAAATAAAATAACAGTTTTCTACTTTAGTACTAATACGCATTAACCTTGCATGAAACATTTTCTGATCTATAACTGACAGTTGTTTAAACAAAACTGGATTCTTGCGAATGTCATTCATGGTTGTTTTCAATGAGTTCAAATATGAGTCATAATTAGTATTGCAAAACGTATTGCCATTACTATTCTTAATATAACATCGGTAAGATATGGTTATATTACAATTGCTCCAGCCCACCTGGAGAGTATCATTTTTGTAAAAACATACAATTCCTTTTTGTGTAACAGGTAAAAATAAAGCTATCTTGTCCTGTGATCTCACAGTTCCTGTGTCAAAGAGTAAATTCTCCCACGTCTCATTTATCCCCAAAGGGACAGCGGACATTATCAGTCCTCCATATGCTGTTGGTATAGCTGTACAAACCCAGCAATTTGAAATGTTCATAGTCTCTGCATATACACGCTTCATGGCTAGGTATGTGTTAAAATTTGGATGCCAGTCTATAGACGTTTCATCATGCCTTCCCACTTTCACTTGTGTGGTTGTGTGTAGGATAAACCACAACAAGAGGAAAATTGTCACAATTACAGTCAATAAATGTATACTCAACAAAATGATTATGCAACATCTCTGGGGTTGATCTAGATTTCTATTTGCTTTGTTTTTGGCCATCTTGGTCTGGTTGTGAATCAGTCACAAAGTTTTTATCAAGTTGAAAGTTCTTTACCGGTTTGCAGTGTGTCAAATGAACCCAGGACGTCCTCTCGGCCACTCTGACTGCAGTAGGTGTTACCAACAGAACCTGGTATGGTCCTTCCCACTTTGGACTCACCCAATTCTTCCTCTTCGTCACTTTCAGCCAAACCCACGTTCCGGGATCCAAAACTGCTTCCACCGGTCTGGTCTGTTCCTTATCTGAAAAAGAGTTAAACTGCAAAACAGATTTATTTGTTAACAGTTTCCTCATATAACTAGCTAATGAACTGTCAGCCTCTTGCTCTGCAGGCATGAGAGCTTTCCACTGAGGCACATAATATGCTCTCCCAAAAATTATTTCAAAGGGAGTCAAACCCTTCACATTTGGAACCGTTCTCATACTCAGCAGTGCCAAAGGCAGACAGTGTATCCAATTCTTTTGGGTCTCCTCAACTAACTTCCTTAGTTTATTCTTAAGGGTACCATTGTACCTTTCCACCAGTCCTGCTGACTGTGGGTGGTAGGCACAATGGTTCTTTAAGGAGATACCAAAAAATCTCCCAAGTTGCTGGATTGTCTGGTTCACAAAATGTGTGCTGTTGTCACTATAAATCATTTCCGGAATGCCAAATCTATGGATTACTTCTTTTATCAGGGCTTTTGCCACTGTTGCTGCATCCAGATTTTTGGTTGGAAAGGCTTCTACCCATTTGGAAAACATATCTACAATAACTAAACAGTATTTCTTCCCTTCACACTTACTCAATTCTATGAAATCCATACAAATAGTATGGAATGGATATGGTGGTATAGGAAAACTTCCTTGCTTGGTTTTAAATGCCCCTTGTGCATGGTGCTTGTTACAAGTATGACAAGCTGCACAAAATTTTTTTGTGTTGCTTGTGTATCCATATGTTTGGAATATTCGGTTTACTAACTGTACCATCCCCCCTGTTGAGACATGGCACTGCCCATGGCTCAACAAAGCTGCATATCTAAATAAATTAGATGGCAATATCGGTTTTCTCTCTTTGGAAATGTACAGTCCATTCTCAAGAATTGCACCTCGTTTTTCCCATTTTTGTTTTTCTGCTTTTGTAGTAAGCATCTGCATTGCTTTTAACATGTCTAAATCTAAAATCTCAGAGGGTTGTAATTCCTCATTCAAAAGTAAAGTTTCTGAGTCTGAGGCTGCTTGCTTTGCAGCTGCATCAGCTTGTGCATTGCCTTTCGAAATCTTATCCTGTTTTTTTGTATGAGCTACACATTTACAAATAGCTACTTTGGTAGGTAACTGAATAGTTTCTAATAATTCCAAAATAAATTGGCATTGATTAATAGGTTTTCCACTAGATGTTATCATTCCTCTATTTTTCCATTGTTGTGCAAATACATGTACTGTAGAAAAAGCATACTGACTATCAGTATATATGTTTACACACTTGTTTTTTCTAAAGTATATGCCCGTGTCAAAGCTATCAATTCTGCTGCTTGTGCAGATAAGTTATGTGGTAAGGATTGGGCTTCTAAAATTTCAGTGTCTGTAACTACTGCATACCCTACCAGATTCTTTCCTGTAGGACCCCTTTTTCATGAGCCATCCACGTAATATGTCACCTCGGCATTATCCAAGGGCATATCTGTGAGATCTTGTCTAGGTAAAGCTAACTGTTCAATTTCCTGTAGGCAACTGTGTGGTGTGGCATCCGCAGCAGTTGGAAGTAATGTTGATGGATTTAATGTCGTACATCGTTCAATTGTCATATGAGGTTGGCTCAGCAGTATAGTCATACATGAAAGATGTCTAGCAGGAGAGAGGTATGCTACTTTTCTTGCAGTAAAATTATTGCAACTGCATGAGGCACTCTCAATGTGAGAGGGTGGAATAACACCACTGAGGCCGAAGCCTGTACTGCCATTGCAGCTGCAACTACTGCTTGTACACAGTGAGGCAAAGATCGTGCCACTGGGTCTAACTGTGATAAATAATAGGCTATGGGGCGTTACTTGTCCCCATGTTGTTGCGTGAGCACTGACGTCATATATCCTTGCTTGTAATCTATGGTCTGAAAGAACCGCTTGTGATAATTCGGGAGTCCTAAAACTAATGAAGAAGCTATCAACTGCTTCAACCTGCAGAAAGCCGTTTCTGCTTCAGGTGTCCATTGTAAAATATCTTGTGCTGCCATTGGTGTCTTATATATCAAGTCAGTCAGTGGAGCAGATTCCAAAGCATAATTTGGTATCCAGCTCCGACAGAAATTAGTCGTTCCCAAGAAGGACATCATTTCCTTCTTGGTTGCTGGTTTGGGTGCTTGCAAAATTGCTATTTTTCTTTCCTCATCTAATATTCTACCTTCATTGGATATTACATATCCTAGGTATCTAACTTGCTTTTTCCAAAGTTGTAACTTACTTTTGTTTACTTTGTGTCCTTGTGTTGCTAAAAATTTTAATAACTCTACAGTATCCTTCCTGCATTGTTGCTAGGTGGGGACTGCTAGCAAGATGTCATCCACATAAAGTAGAATTTGACTACCTCCTGGTGGGGTAAACCCTGCCAGGTTGCTAGCCTTTTCTTGTGCAAATATTGTTGGGCTCTCACAATATCCCTGTGGTAGTTGAGTATATGTATACCTTTTACCCTGAAATGTAAATGCAAACCAATATTGACTATCAGGATGTATAGGTATCGAGAAGAAAGCATTGCTGATATCTACCACAGAGAAATACTTCTGTTGCGGTTTCAAATCGGTTAACAAAGTATGTGGGTTTGGCACCGTAGGTGCTCTAGGTATTACTGCATTATTTGCAGCTTGTACATCTTGAAGCATCCGCCATTCCCCGTTTGCTTTCTTAACAGGAAATAGGGGTGTATTACATGGTGAATCAGGAGATTCTACCAGTACTCCTTCTTTGAGTAATGCTGCTATTATAGGTTTGATTCCTATTTCTGCATCCTTTCTCAAAGGGTATTGTCTTTTCTGTGGTCTAAATGCTGATTTTGGGGTAATTGTAACTGGTCCTGCTGTTCGAATAAGTCCTACGTCTGACTTCCCTGTTGACCAAAGAGTCATTGGAATTTCACATATGGCCTTTTCTTCTTCTTCTAATAAAAATACTAATCAGCTGTCCTTGCTAGTTTGCAAGTAAACAGCTGGATGTGTCTGTGTCAACCAATTCAGTTTTCGTTTCTGTATCCCTTGTTCTGACAATTCTAAATCAGTCTGTTTCTCCCATCTTGTCACCTTTTCTCCTAAGTCTGCCCATTTTACATTTTTATTCTTTGTCAAGCTGACATGTGGTAATCAATTTGATCTATATAATGCAAGGAATTCTTGAGGTAATGAACAGTTAACTACACTGTTCCCCTCAGTATCCCAGTACAAAGTACGCAATACTAATCTAGTCACACGATTTCTGAACAATTCTTGCTCATACTCTCTATCAGGTCCTGGTGTAGTACAGTAGTATAGAGTACAGTGCAACAAATGCTGTTGATCAGTGTCAAGGGAGGGGGCTTTACTGATGGCTATGTTCATCAGTTCCTCGGTTACTGCCCCTGGACCAGTCGTGACTAGGTCCTGGCTGTACCAGTAAAAGGTTTCACCCTCCGATCACACTACAAAGGTATCCATTTGTCTCTGTACTTCCATACCTTGTACAGTTGGAACTACTGCTATGCCAAATATCTGCATAAGGTCCCTGTCCAATAGGTTTACTGGACACTTTGCAGAAACAACAATTTTACTTCTCTAGGTCATACCTGAAACAGGGTCAGTTATTGCTATATCATGGGAAAGTGGTTCCCTGTATAGTTGTCCATTTGCTGCTTTTACTAATATATAATCAGGTGATTCGGAATGTTCTGGTAACTTCGAGGGGTGTATCAGGGTCCGTGACGCTCCTGAGTCACACAGGAAGTTGACTTCCCTTCCCTCCACCAGAAGTGTAACTTCCGGTTTCGTATCTGCTAAGTAGAGCTCTAAGCTCAATAATGCTAAGTCCAAAATTTCACTTTCTTCATCCTCCATATCTACTTGCACTTCCTCTATTCCTTCTATCACATTTACATTTGTTTTTTGTTTATTAACTTTTCCTGATGATTTCTGACTTTCACATGATGTATCTTCACTATCATATAGTCAGTCCTCATCTCCCTTATCTTCTGAAATTACCTTTTTGTTCTGCTTACAATCCCTTGCTAGATGTCCCTTTTTCCCGCACTTGAAGCATTCACCTCTCTTTTTCCTCTCTTCAAAATCGTCTGATCGTTTGTCAGACTGTTTGTTTCCCTGGGCATTCTTCTTGCCCTTTTTACCTGATTGTAACACAAATACTTCAGCTCCGTCTTCAGCAGTGAGGACTTGCGCCTTCTTTTTCTTTTTACTATTAAAATGTCTTTCAGCATGTCTAGCGTATTCAAGTAAGGCTTGTAGCCCCCCTGTTCGATGGTCTATCATATGCTTCATAGTGAAGCTACTAATAGGTGCAATGCAACCTTTCAAAAATGCATTTTTCAATTGTTGTTCATACGGAGAATCATTCGTTTGGTTCTCAGGAACCAACATACCGCTATGATTATTAAAACATTCTAATAATCTAGCATAGTACCCATCTATTGTCTCATTTTCCTGTTGTATGCATTGATTAATGCAAGTCCAGTCTGCTCTAGGTTTCCATTTTTCAGAGATTCGGTCTGTAAGACCTTTCACGCTGTTGTCTAATTCTGCGTCACTATGTGGGAGGGGTTTGAGCTCTGCATTACGATGATTCCAGGTGCCACAAATCATGTGCCAATCTGGACCTATAATTTGTCTTACTACTTTCTCTACTTCTTCCCCATTCAAGTGGTAACTCAACCTCATGCCTTGTAAATCTTCTAAAAATTTCGTAAAATTAACTTTCGGATGGGGGATTCCCTCAGTAGCTTTCCGGATATCCTCCGGTGTCCATGGTCTATATACTAAGAGTGTTGGGTCCTGCCCTTCCTGTCCTGCCTGAGGATTTGGAACCTCTATAAGTGGGCATATTTCTTCCTCACTCTCATCCTGTAGGTTTCTCTCTATTTGATATGATTCTGTGTCCCTATGTATTTTACGCGTCTGGGACCTAGTTTCAGTAGGATCTCTAACAAATGGTTGTGGTCTTGCTGAAACTTCAGGATAACGCGGAGGCGGACCAGCCTGTCCACTTGCTTCATATCTTGAAAAGGGTAAAGGAGGGGGCAAGGGAGGAGGAGGAGGATCTGTTGCTATTACCAAGTTATTATCTTCTTTGTCTAAAAATAATGTTTTTGAATTTTTCAGCTTCTGTTCTCCACGATTTGCTTCCTCAATCCACCTGTGTGCCTGAGGAATGCCTAATTGGCGCTGCTTTTTTGCTTGACCTCCTGCATCAGATTTAAGTTGCTTAAGGAGTTTAACTAGTGAAGTTTTATCTAGTTTACCATCAAATTCATATTTGTTAACCCATTTCGTATAATACCTAACGTTATCAGAACGTTGTAATTGCATGTATTTTGCGTCTTTGTTTAGGGGCGGATCTCGTGATGTTTTAGTGAACTGATTTCCCATGGCAAAGAAAATGTTACGTAACCCTTTTTATCACGTGATATCAGAAGTTCAGTTCCTTTTCACAGTTTATCTAGAATAACTGCCTACCTTATTCTGTTACCCTGATCTATGACCAAATATACAGTACTTCCTCTTGTCCCTGATCTGCATAACAAATATTGACAATAATATACTGTAACCTAGTCCCTGATCTAAAACAGAAAAAAGACAAATCTTCCTACCTGAGCCTCCGGTATTGAGTCGTCCAGTATCCGCTCTTCGGCCACAGATCAGAAAGTGGCCAGACTCTTTAAATGACAATTCAGTCGGAGGTCTTTTCACCCAAGAAGAACCGTTTTGGTAACTTCTCCTGCACAGTATTCGACCACCAGTAGACTCTGATCTGCAGCTGTCCGAGGGAATTCCAGCTCGAAGGACCAAACTGTTAAATAAAATCAAGAATTCAATACACAGGAGGTTCAGGTTCAAAAGTTTACTAGTGTACACCAGGAGGCAAAAAACGTACAAGTACAGAATTTTGTCTAACATGAAACAGGAAGCACACAATTTTATATAGTCTAAACATTCAAGCTGTGCCCACCTTACTGATGTGGTATGTCACAGGGCATCTACATCACATTAGCTTATAGTCCTCTATTCATAAAAACTGCTGATGCTGTATATTTTAAAAAAGTTTTCCTCTGGTAACAATACGGCCTTGCTATCCACCTGGTCAGACATAATGTCTTTCTGTAAAGTTACTTCTTCAAGGTTTCACATCAGTTCGAATACAATAGCAGATTCAGTCTTCTAATACACATCTTTGTTCACTGTAACACTTTCCCACCAGCTGCATGCTATCTTAGTAACACATATACAAGGCCAAATCATCCCAGCAGGAAAGAGCAGAAGATTTCATTATTTCACACATTTAATTTCCTGACCCAGCAGATAATCACTTGTGAAAAGCATAAACATTAAAACTTGCTAAGCTAGCATCTGCCAGGGTCGAAGGTCAGCTTGCTTCAAGCCACACTGCAATTTCAAAACTACTTTACATTTACACATGAATTAATCCTTTCTGTTATATGATTAATAGAATAAAATGCATTATATACTACTTTGCTTTTAAACTAGCATTTCTCATATATTCAAATACACATTTTCTAACATTTCCCCTATTAATACTTTTTATTCTATTTTGAAGTATGCATAGTGTCATTTCATCTCCCAACCTCTTCCACTTAGGATTTTCAGCTAGGTGAGTCATTCAATCTATACTTCAGAAAAATGTCATCTGAGATCAATTTTTCAATCTCAATATCTTGGTGCAAAGTTTCAGTAACAGATACATCAATAAAATCTTTGATTAGTCTTTTCATGCAGTGAATCCCACAGCAAACACATGCTCCTATTAGGAGTATACCCACACAAATGGCAATCATAATATTCATTAGGATGGAACCCCATCCCCCAAATAGATTCTGGAAAAAGTCCATCAGTGGGTTTGGGCCTGGTTCAGTCATGGCTGATACTTGCTGAATTACCTCTAGGTGATTATTAATTTCATGTCTGTTGTCTGGTATGTACGCACAGCATTCTTCTTTGATAAGCGCGCACGTACCACCTCTCGCCGCTAGAGTGAAGTCAAGAGCCATTCGATTTTGTAGCACAAGAGTTCTCATTGCATTCAGTTCATCAGTCACCGGTTCTAGGGCGGAAAAAGTTGTGTTACTCATTACTTCGAGAAGTTTCGACAACGTCCTCAGCTCCCAGATTGATTTGACTGCTCCATATGCTGGGAATATTCCTGCCCAAGATATAACACTGTCACTCAAGTCCATATGAGTCAATTCACTTTTGTCTTTCACGGTATTATGGTCTTTCCAGCCAGCTTTGATCCTTCCAACTGGATTTACAGGTTTTTCAACTGGACCTTCAGGTTTTTGGGCTGCTTCTCTCACGTTTCGTATCTTACCCAAAGGTAATTCTGCAGTATGTCTTATTGCCGGAACCAGATAACCCAAAAAACAACTGTCGGACCAATTCTCAAGTAACCATTTATATGCCTTTTTCCCACAAATAAAATAACAGTTTTCTACTTTAGTACTAATACGCATTAACCTTGCATGAAACATTTTCTGATCTATAACTGACAGTTGTTTAAACAAAACTGGATTCTTGCGAATGTCATTCATGGTTGTTTTCAATGAGTTCAAATATGAGTCATAATTAGTATTGCAAAACGTATTGCCATTACTATTCTTAATATAACATCGGTAAACTAGCATTTCTCATATATTCAAATACACATTTTTCTAACAACACAGGTGGATTATATCTTATGTAGAAGGGCCAGTCTGAAGGAGATTGGAGACTGTAAAGTGGTGGCAGGGGAAAGTGTAGTTAGGCAGCATAGGATGGTGGTTTGTAGGATGACACTGGTGATCAAGAAGAGGAGGATGAATGTGAGGGCAGCACCAAGGATCAAATGGTGGAAATTGAAAAAGGGTAATTATGAGGTGATGTTCAGGGAAGAGTTAAGACAGGCACTAGGTGGCAGTGAAGAGTTACCGATTAGCTGGGTAACTACAGCAGAACTAGTAAGAGAGATGTTTAGAAAGATGCTTGGTGTGACATCTGGAAAGAGGAAGGAGGACAAGGAGACCTGGTGGTGGAATGAAGAAGTACAGGAGAGTATACAGAGAAAGAGGTTGGCAAAGAAGAAGTGGGATTGTCAAAGAGATGAAGAAAGTCGACAAGAGTATAAGGAGATGATGTGCATGGCAAAGAGAGAGGTGGTGAAGGATAAGGATAAGGCATATGAAGAGTTGTATAAAAGGTTGGACACTAAGGAGGGAGAAAAGAACCTGTACCGATTGGCTAGACAGGGGAATGGAGCTAGTAAAGATGTGCAGCAGGTAAAGGTGATAAAGGATAATGAGGGAAACATGCTCACAAGCGAGGAGAGTGTGTTGAGAAGATGGAAAGAGTACTTTGAGGGGTTGATGAATGAAGAGAATGAGAGGGAGAGAAGGTTGGATGATGTGCGGATAGTGAATCATGACGTGCAGTGGATTAGCAAGGAGGAAGTAAGGATAGCTATGAAGAGGATGAAAAACGGAAAGGCTGTTGGTCCAGATGACATACCTGTGGAAGCATGGAGGTGTTTAGGTGAAATGGCAGTGGAGTTTTTAACTAGATTGTTTAATGAAATCTTGGAAAGTGAGAGGATGCCTGAGGAATGGAGAAAAAGTGTTTTGGTATTGATTTTTAAGAATAAGGGTGATGTGCAGAGCTGTAGTAACTACAGAGGGATTAAACTGATCAGTCACAGCATGACGTTATGGGAAAGAGTAGTGGAAGCTAGGTTAAGAAGGGAGGTGATGATTAGTGATCAGCAGTATGGTTTCATGCTGGGAAAGAGCACTACAGATGCGATGTTTGCTCTGAGAGTGTTGATGGAGAAGTACAGAGAAGGTCAGAAGGAGTTGCATTGTGTCTTTGTGGATTTAGAGAAAGCATATGACAGGGTGCCTAGAGAGGAGTTGTGGTATTGTATGAGGAAGTCGGGAGTGTTAGAGAAGTATGTAAGAGTGGTACAGGATATGCACGAGGGTAGTGTGACAGCGGTGAGGTCTGCGGTGGGAGTGACGGATGCGTTTAAGGTGGAGGTGGGATTACATCAAGGATCAGCTCTGAGCCCTTTCTTATTTGCAATGGTGATGGACAGGTTGACAGACGAGATCAGAGAGGAGTCCCCGTGGACTATGATGTTTGCAGGTGACATTGTGATCTGTAGTGAGAGTAGGGAACAGGTGAAGGAGACCCAGCAGATGTGGAGATATGCTCTAGAGAGAAGAAGAATGAAGGTCAGCAGGGCTAAGACAGAATAAATGTGTGTGAATGAGAGGGAGGATAGAGGAATGGTGAGGATGCAGGGAGTAGAGGTGGGGAAGGTGGATGAGTTTAAGTCCTTGGGATCAACAGTTCAGAGTAATGGTGAGTGTGGAAGAGAGGTGAAGAAGAGAGTACAGGCAGGATGGAGTGGGTGGAGAAGAGTGTCAGGAGTGATTTGTGACAGATGAGTACCAGTAAGAGTGAAAGGGAAGGTCTACAAGAGGGTAGTGAGACCAGCTATGTTACATAGGTTGGAGACAGTGGCATTGACAAAAAGGCAAGAGTCAGTGCTTGATGTGGCAGAGTTGAAGATGTTAAGATTTGCACTGGGTGTGACAAGGATGGACAGGATTAGGAATAAGTATATTAGAGGGTCAGCCCAGGTTGGAAGGTTTGGAGACAAAGCCAGAGAGGCAAGATTTCATTGGTTTGGACATGTGCTGTGGAGGGATGCAGAGTATATTGGGAAAAAGATGCTAAGGATGAAGCTGCCAGGTAACAGGAAAAGAGGGAGGCCTAAGATAAGGTTTATTGATGCGGTGAGAGAGGACATGCAGTTGGTTGGTGTGACAGAGCAAGATGCAGAGGACAGGAAGAAATGGAAACAGTTGATCTGCTGTGGTGACCCCTAATGGGAGCAGCCGAAAGAAGAAGATTAAACTTTACAAACAGAAATGAGAGCAATGTGGAAGAAAGATACCCAGATAGTTCCAATAGTAGTAGGAGCAATGGGTCTTATGAAAAAGAGTCTACAGTCATATTTAGATATGCTACCAATACATGTAAATCCATACAAATTACAGAAGTGGTCATTACTGGACACATTGCGGGTGCTGCAAAGAGCAATTTTGGTTGACATCAAAGAGTGAAACAATAATAATTTCATGAACTTTAATCATAGTTTGACTTAGGAAAGGGGTCCATTCCCATCATGCTATTAGAAACCCAAAATATTCGGAGAAATTAAAAAAGGGAGAAACTATATTTACTTTTTGCTGCTTTCTTGGCTTTGAAACTGTACATTAACTTTTTGACTCTCTACTGTACTTTATTAACATGTATATTATATTTACTGCATTTGCTGCACTAATTATTGTGGAGCTTTTCTCCCTGGGCCTCCACTGAAAATGGGATCTATGCCCAGTTGGACTTTCCCGGTAAACAAATGTAAAATAAATAAATAAAATAAAGAGAATACATGCAAAAAAGGGCACACTGCCTTGATATGTAACACACAGATTACAGGGAATAATAACATTTTTCTATGAGAAAATCTTCAATCTACAGAAAAAGGCATCATGTTTCCAAAAGAGAGGGTAGAAAAAAAGGCAAGGGGCAGGTGAAAGGGAAGAAATCAAAACTGAATGTGGAAGAATTGAAGAACATTACTGTAAGAAAAAAGAGGAGAAAGACAGATGTTGACAACATGGCTCAAGCTGTATAAATACAAAGTCAGATGTATGAGAACTGTATGCTTGTAAATGTAATAAGCAACGAAAACAGTGTGATGAATAAGACTAATGGTGATGAAGATCATTCCTTTGTAAGAATTGATACAGTAGATATTACTGAATTAGAAGTTGAAGATTCTTCAGATCTGGTCAGAAAATATATTCTTGTAATTGGAGATTCAATTATTAGAAGAACTGATACTTATATTTACAGAGAAGACAATGAACATTGAATAGTGTTATCCTTGCAAGGAGCAAAAATCGTGGCTGTGCAACAAGCCATAGAATGCCTTAATGTAAGGAAGTACGGATCTGTTTTTATTCATGTCATAACAATGATCCTATCCTCAGGGACTCTCTATTTGTTAGTAGGGAGCTTACAGCCCTCTTATATAGCATAACCCGTACAAGTGTTAGGATGTATTTTTCACAGATCACATATAGAAAGGCGAATCAGGTCACCGTGAATAAAAATATTTTTTGTGTCAATACCCACATGAAAAAAAGTCCCGTTTTAAAAAATGGAAATGTGTAGAGCATCTGAAACTGATTTGGGGCACACTTGTGTTCAGACAGAATGGTGTGTACTGGTAAAGATCAGGGAAGAGAATTTTTGCAGCAGATATTTTGGAATATTTGACAAACACAAGGCAGGATTTTTGTCAGGTTGAAAATATAATTTTTTTTCACAGATAGCAACATTTGATGCATCTCTGAGGGTTGTTAGTGCTAGGAACATTAATAATATTTTTTATTGGAAAATTTGCTACTTTCTCGCAAGATTGCTGTTGTTATTTTTCGTGAAAAATGGTTAAAGACCAATGACTGGAAACAAGTTCTTTCAGGGTATAAATGTCTTTGCTGCAACAGGGATTCTAACAAAAAAATCAGGCGGAGGTGTTATGATAGGGATTAAAGATAGTTATGAGACCTGTGATTATTACATGTTCAATGATAACACCAATAGTATAGATTGTGTAACTGTGACAATAAAGACAACCCTGGATCATATAACAATTGTTGGTGTGTATGGACCACCAAAGTCAAATGCTGATGACCTAGAGGAATTCATACATTTCTTGCACGGAACACGGGATGGAAGAATAATAGTGGCTGGGGACTTAAGTTTACCAGAAACAGACTGGACTAATATTGATTTAACAACATTAGTAAGGAAACTATTTACATTATATGTTCAGGAACAATAATTGCATCAGATTGTAAAAAAACCTACCAGGGAATGGACATACTAGACATTACAAACATATAAAGAAATATTTCAAGCCCGGCGTTTTGCCCTTCTAGCCTGCATATTCCTAAAGAAATTACTGTTATTTCATGTCAGATTTTACCACATAAACCAATGCACAGAATAATAATAGCGGATTATATGGAAGCAAAACAGTCACTATGTAAAACTAACTGGAGTGATGTGTTCAATGGAAAAACTGCAAAAGGAGTGTGGAAAGTTTTGAAAGATAAATTGTTTAAATGCAAAAATACAAACAAAAAATGTTGAACAGCAGGATCTAGGCATACAACATCAGGAGGATATATTTCCATAAGAACAAGATACCTGATTAAGGTTTGAGACAAAAAAGTATAAGAAATGGAAAAAAGGTCAAGCTACAACTTTAAAAACTGAAATAAACAAGCTAGACAAACAAATTACACATAATGTGAGCCAATTAAGAAAGATTTGAAGAAAATTTATATAAAGATATTGAACATAATAGGAAACTATTTTATAGATGCATAAAATCTGGAAGAATTAAAGACATAGAAATTGATAAACTGGGTGTAGACTCTAAAATCTATTTTCAGACTCAACAGATTAGAGGTATATTCTCAGAATCTTATGCAAAACAGTTTGGCTTCACAAAGGGAGGTGATAAGTTGTCCTATTTGACATCCAGGTAACCTCAGATACTGAAATCAAATTAGATCATATTGAAAAGAACTCTGCAAACTGGATCCAAACAAAGCCCAGGGAGGAGACAGAGTTAATAATAATGAAATTAGAACACTTCAGCAAGAACTTACAGGACCATTATATATATTATTTACTAGGTCATATAAATATGGGGAGATTCTGCAAGACTGGAGATATGTGCTTATTAAACTGGCCTTTAAGGGAAAGGTGAGTAAGACAAACCCAGAGTCATTTAGAACCTTTCGTTTACTTTCATGTTGTGGAAAAATATTGTTGAAGGTAATAATGGCTAAGTTATTGTCAAAAATGGAAGGGTTGGGACTTGAAATGAAATACCAGCATTCATATATTGAAAATAGATCTATTACCACCTGTAACATGATGTTCTGGGTCTATATTAGGTCACCAGCATGGTATTCCAGTAAACACTTAATTATCAAACCGTAATCAGCAAAACTGGCTTCATCAATTTGCTGAATTCAGTAAGGGCAATGAAATAGTTGCCCGAAGCAAAATGGACAAGTGCAGAACTTTGTCCTTTTCTCCACTGTAGTGCGATCTTGGAGTTGGTATATATAGTTGGGGGGGGTGTGGAGGGGTGAGCCCCCTCCACTTGGGTGGATTCAGTTTAACAGTATGTTGGTCCATTGTGCCTTGGGAAACTATTTCATTGCCCTTAGTAAATTCAGCAAATTGCTGATGCAATTTTCCCTGATTACGGGTCGATGATTAGTTGTTCACTGGAATGCCATTTCGACGAACTAATATAGACCTCATGTTCTATAACAATATAATAGTTATGAATGAAAAATTGTGCTGTGATATAATTTATATAGATGTAACGTCTGCACTTGACAGGGTCATACAGAAAACACTGATCAATAACTTAAAACAACTAGGTATTGATGTATTCTTAGTAAGATGGATAGCTGCATGGCATGCAAGTAGGACATGGCAAATATCATATGGCAATTGGACAGGTGAAATTCTTGGTTACAGAGGGTGCCCCACAGGGCTCTGTCCAAGGCCCATACTTATTTAGATTGTATCTTTCAGATCTTTTTCATTTGAAGTGTTCTGCAGTCTGTATGCAGATGACTTGAAATTGAGTACTGGTTAGATGTGTTACAGATAGGGCATATCTGCAAAAAAACTTGACTAAATTGACCATTTGGGCACAGGAAAATAATATGCTAATAAATAAATTAAAAACAAAGCATATGAGATTTGGGAAACATAAACTGAAAGGTGAATATTTAATACAGCACATAATGATTGAAGCTGTAGATTCATTTAAGGACCTGGGCATATGGATAGATTCAGCTATGAGTTTTTCTAATCATGTCAACCAGTTGGTAATGATAGTTATAGAACTATAGGTTGTATAAAAAGATTTAAAATGTCTAAGAAATCAGAAATAATGAAGTTATTGTTTGTTAGTAACATACCAAAAACTGAGTATGAAATAACAGTATGGAAACCTTATAAGAAAACAAGCATGTGTAAACTGGAAAGAGTACAGCAGAAATATATCATGGACATCCATGGATGTGAAAATAGAAGTTATTATGAAGAACTAAAATATTTTAACTTGTACAGTGTCTCATATAGATATTTAAGAGGAGACCTTATTCAGGTATAGAGGACATTTATAGACAAATACCTCTGGGAATGTTTGTGGTTATCAAAAAGTATTAGAGACTCATCTGACAACTGATTCAGTAGGAATGGGAAGTGTACTAATTAGTTTTCTGAGAGAGCAGCTCATGCATTGAATGGACTGCCAAACTACATTAAAGCAAACACTAGTTTGGATATTTTTAAGAACAGCCTGGACACTTATAATAGAAACAACAGTTCTGGTATATTGGCAGGCTAGAAAGGCATTAATGCCCATACTTGAAATATTTGTATGTATGTGTGTATGTATGGGTCTACTTCTTTTGACCTAACTTTCATTTGCCCGACACTCATTTTCCCAACCCCATTTGACTGAAAGTTCATTTGCCCGACACTTCATTTGACCGACAAGTATTATTAGCAAGAAAATGGAATATGCCCCCTTCCCCACTGTAGTGCAACCCTGAAGTTAGAATATATAGTTAGGGGGGGTGTGGGGGACGAAGCCCCCCACTTCATTTCATATGATATTGTTAACTTTTGATGTAATATTGCTTAGTAAAAGAAAAGTGACTGGGGGGCTTCGCCTCCCACACCCCCCGTTGTGGGGGACTGTGCCCCCCACACCCCCCCTACCTATATATTCTAACTCCAGGGTCGCACTACAGTAGGGAAGGGGGCATATTCCATTTTCTTGCTAATAATACTTGTTGGGCAAATGAAATGTCGGGCCAATGAAGTGTCGGGCAAATAAAATTTCAGTGATTTGGTCTCGGGCAAATGGGTGTCGGGCAAATGGGAGTTAGGTCAAAAGAAGTAGACCCATATGTATATATGTATGACACTATATAGAACTATAGCATTGCCTGTGACACCATATGGAGTCATAGAACTGTCTGTGACATGACAGAGAATTATAACACTGCTTATGACACCATATATAACCATAACACTGCTGTGACATGATACAGAATCATAGCACTGCCTGTGACATCATACAAGACAAAGGTCCTGCTCTTTGCTGCTTGTAATGGTACTGTGTACATGACTGTACAGACAGTATTATACAGTTGTAATTACTTCTGATTATCTCATGCTAATCAGTTCCTCCAAATGACCAACAGTTCCTAAACTGCATGCTATTACAGTTCACCACTTCCTTCTTGAAGGATGGTATTTTTCAAATATTATCATGGAGAGTGATGGTTCTTCACAGACTTTGAATTATGTATTTTGCCAAACCTGTTTGATGCACTGTCAGTTCATACTGCAGTAATTATTCATATAGTAAAATTAATAATAGTGCAATGTTCATGTGTTTCAGCCACCCACAGGAAGTAACTGTCTACTGCATGATTTTTGTAGGTACACATTAAACATACCATATGCAAAACAAGTACACATTATGTCTGCAGCTCAAAAAACAGATGTGAGTGGAACTGCTACAGCACAGTGTGATACCTATTGACCTGCATCTGGGTTACATTTAAAGTAAGCTTGTGGTAACGTCCCATCTATAGCAGATAACCACACTACCATGTTAATGACACAATACATGTGGTCCCCCACTGTAAAGGCCACTTTGTTAGTCTTCTTTGAATATTTATTCACAGATGCTTTATCCACAGTCCCCCACCATTTAGTCTATGTGCAGCATTCTGCTCAAATACTTGGCAGTCAGGAAATATTTACAGTAATATGTTTTACAATGGTTATATTATCTGCTTCTACAATCCTGACAAGGAAATAATTCTTGTCTGAAAATCAATGAGTTGGGGGTGTGGCCAAGATGCCAGTCTGATAGCAGCATAAATCCATAGCTCTGCTTAGATTTTAATATCCTGACAGGAAATATACTGTAATTTTTATAACAATCTAAAAGTATACTAAAAGTTAGATTAACATACTTTTTATTATTTTCTAAAAATGAATACATAGTCAGGAGAATTTTTTAATTATTCCTGTCAAGAAGTTTTCTACTGGAGATCTCAAGATAAGCACTGCAAAGAACCCACACCAGAAGAGTGCAGTGAAGAAAGAACTACATCTAATAATAACAAACATCCAAGAACTGCCACTAAAAATGGACAAACTTGAAAACAAAATGGATATTATCAAACAAGAATGCAGTAAACAACTGGGACTTCTAAATGGAATAGTAAAAAAACAATCTGAACAGATTCTTGCCTTAGAGTAAACAGTAACTGACCTAGATATTAGAGTGGTAGAAAATTAACATCAAAATGAATTTCTTCTGAAACAAAACACCAGGCTGATTGAGAAACTGGAAGACCTTGAAAGTAGATTGAGGAGGAATAACATAAGAATATATGGAATTCCTGAGAAAGAAGAAGGTGCTAACATGATTCAATTCCTCAATAAGTGGTTTTCATCAGCACTAAACTTGCCTGAATCCTTCTCTTTATGAATTGAGAGGGCTCATCGGTCCCTGGCAAATCCAGCTTCATCTCTGGTCATCTAACCCCAGGTCTATAATAGTTAGATTTCTTTCCTCACAAGGCAAGGACTTAGTACTGAAATCAGCTTGGACTAATTCCCCTATCAAGATGGGTGAAAAAGTTATTCATTTTGACAAAGACTACACCTCTACAGTCATATCCAGAAGAAAGGAGTGTGTTCCTCTAATTAAGTCCTTGAAAAAAGCCAATATTAAAGCTCAAATTCTTTTGCCTGCAAAAATAAAAATCACCTTGCCAAAAGGAGTAAAGATCTTTGATTCCCTATAAGAAGCAGTAGAATTTATCCAAAAGAAGAAAATACTGTCAGATATACAAGAAATGGAATGGCCATCTCAGAGTTTGAAGAGGCAGGCAACAAAAAATGGATGGTGTGTGAAGGAAGGAGCAAACAAAACTAAGAAACTAAAGGACAAATGAATAAATTCCTTCTACTTTTAAATGCTTTGTTTTATGAATCATAATATATTTGATTCTGGAAAGTCTCTATCCTTAACTTAATGTGAATCATTTTATTATTAACTTTCTCTTTTCCTTTCTATATCTACTTTTTCTAATAACATATAGAACTAAATATTTAAATAACATTCTCTCTCTTTCTCTCTCTCTCTCTCTCTTCTTTCTTCCTATTCTTTTTTGTTACCAATACTTCTTTTCCCCATTATAAGTACTTTACACACTTTCCCCTTTTAAATGACTACAAATGATCTATGTCTTCTAATTCTTCAGTAATAGTAGAATTTGACAATACCAAAGTGCATTTTTTCTAGTGGGTCAGTGATGGGGTAGCAAAGTGTTTCTGATTAGTGTTTCTAACTAGATGTTTTAGAGTCTTTGTTTAGATACTTTTAAACATTAATACAGTACATTAATTGTGTTTTATAGAGAGCTAAATGTAAGATATATATATATATATATATATATATATATATATATATATATATATATATATATACTAGGTTCCCTTTTTTAACTGGTGGGTAAATGATTGAAATGTTATAATATGATTTCTGATTTGAGGCAGCTGTTGTTACTTCTAAATAGCTGTTTTATATAAAAGGGTTCATTTTTTCATGATGTTGAAGTTTTGTGAGGAAACTGGTGGTCTGTGTCACTGTTCTCATTGTGAAGCTTCATGACATGCACTGACAATGCAGCTTGAGAATTTTTTTTTCCTTTCTGTGAACTCTAAAAGCTTCAAGATCTGAATTTCCCACTGAAAATGCTTTTTTCTTCTCTAGAGACAACTTCTGTTGTGCATGGGCCTATTTAGATACTTTTTAACAAGTTTATGAAGCTGCAGCTTGAGGAAACAACAGTTATGACATCATTTGACCTTTTGAACTTGTTAAATGGTTGTACTTAGAATTCCTTTCTCTTGGAATTCTGTTATCCTTCACTAGATACTTTAAATGGTAAATAATTAGTTCTGATAAAAGTGTATACCTTCTTTGAAAATGTCTATGTTCTCTTTTTGATACATACATTCTGCAGATTCAATGACACTATTAGTAACTAAATGGCATCAAGTGAACTAGGAGCTGCATTAGAAAACGTATGCATATTAACATCAGACTTATGTTAAATAACTAAACCTTTAGTAACTAATCACAGGGTTGTGAGGACCCTTTTTTCTCTCTCCCCCCCCTTACTGATGAAAGACGTCAACATAGATATTGTTAATACATATGACTAATATGTGTATAATTGCAAAATATAAAAGTTATGTTGTAATAAGTGTTTTATATATATATATATATATATATATATATATATATATATATATATATATATATATATATATAAAACAGATCCTTACATGAAAAATGTTAGATAGACGATTGATAAAATGGTTAAATCATCTGATGGTTCTTAAAAAGTCTTAGAAATATTGACAATCTTCTTAACCTTCAGCTTCTAATGTTTATACATACTTTGATCTGATGTGTATTTCTAGCATACCTACGTATTAGAGGTGCTATTATCATATGTGACATATTCATATAGCTTCAGATATATTGGACACTCCTCTCATTCTAATGTATATATCATGGATTCAGATTTCTTTAGTTGCTTTCATAATGCTTTTCTTTTTTGTTTTTATACTATATTCTAAGCAGAGATGGATAATTTGTGTCTTTTGGTATTGGAGAGGTGGTGGATGGATGGTTTAGTTATGTTTTTAACTAAACCAGAAACTTTATGTTTCATGTATGTGTTTGTAAATAATTTGGGTTTTTGAAAGTAGTGCTTAATGCACGTTATACATCCATGATAAGTAAGTTTTCAGTAGATTTCAAGTCAACATGGAAGAAAGGTCTTTCAGGTAGTAATAACTTACACATTATAGTCAATGGCTTATAGATGTTTATCATTAAATATTAATGGTTTGAACAATAATGTCAAAAGAGCTGGTTTGCTTAAATATATCAAAATGCATAAAGCCCAGATCATCGTTTTACAGGAAACCCATCTATTAAAAAAAAAAGATCTACAAAAATGCTCATTCAATGGCTGTACCATTCTGGCTGGTTCATGTTTTAAGACTAAGGGAAGCGGCACTCTTATTCTATGGAAAAATACTTATACTATGCCAAGAATTATAGATACAATTTCAGATAAAAATGGGACGCTAAGCATTGTTATTTTGGAAATCAGTAGGAAGTATTATATTTTGATTAATACATACTGGATACCAGGACTGAGTACTAAATATGTTGACAAATATCCGGACCTGATTACTTTAAATGCAAAAGGGGAAATTATAGCAACAGGTGATTTTTAACTGCCTATTACCAGGCAATGATACTTCTAAAAATGGTAAAATAAAACTAACATCTTAAGCCAAGAAGTTAAATGACTTTACAAATCAGATGAGCCTTAAAGATATACATGATCTAAGAGAACATTATTCCTTATTCTATACTCACTATTCATATCAGTTTGGCACACAAACATTGATAAGGTCTTTGTATCAAGTTATATATACTCTAATATAAGTGATGTATCTGCACCAAAAAATGTGGCAAGGACACTGCTATTCCTTAAAATCTTTATTGCACATAAACACAAGATGAGCGCTTTCAGGACTTCTCCCTTCATCAGATAAAATTACAATAAAACAACCCCTTCTTTTAAACTAATGCATATCCAATAGGATTCAGTAAAAAGCCCGCCTATTTTGAAGGGTGGGCTTAACAGGTATCACATCATTTAAACCTGGTGTACGATTGGCCATAAGCTCAATGATCCATCTGGATTCTGCTAATTCTGTCAAATGCTTCACATCACCCCCTCTAGTGGTAAGCCTTATGTTTACTATAGCCCTGAAAGTGAATTTGTGTGTTGCATTATCCATCACATGTCTGCTCAAAGCATTATGCACATCCCCATTCCTAATGCTAGATAGGTGCTGTAATATCCTTGTCTTTAACATCTGGTTAGTTTTCCCTACATAAAAACTAGGGCAATGGCTACACTCAGCTAGATATACTATGTCCGTCGTTCAACAGGTAGCCCTCCCTTTTAACACAAATTGCCTATGTGTGATAGGATGCTCAAAGTTAGTCTTCTTATTAATGTGACCACAAGCTTTGCACCTCCCACATGGGAATGTGCCCGTCGTTATTGTTGCCACTGTATTTTGATTACTTATCCTTTCTTTTCATAACAAATCCTTCAGATTCTTGTTTCTTCTATATCTGAAGTTAGGTCTACAACCTACTATATCACTCAGCCCTTCATCACTAGTCAGAATGTTCCAATTATTCTGTACAACATTACAGATATCACCTATGTTGCTACTGTAGGTAAACATTAACTGGGGACTCCTTACAACTGTGGGTCTTTTATTTTTGTCTATCTGGGCTGGAGTGCATCTAAGCCAAGGTTTATATTTGCTTTCCCTAAAGCCTTTGCTGGTGTTTATCAGCTTATCCACATTATCTTCCCGATAACCCCTCTGTTGTAAACAGCCCTTAAGTGTAGCTAATTCTTTATCATAATCACCATTATCCAAACATATCCTGGAGATCCTACTCACCTGCACCTGTACAATGTTCGAATATGTATAACGTGGATGCATGCTATCATATGACAGTATTGTGTTCTTCCAACATTCTTTCTTGTATAGTTTTGATGTGAAACCATCTACACTCTGTGCTAAGTTTACATCCAAAAAATCTATAGAATCAAAGGAGGCTTTTAAAGTGAACCTAAAGAATGTTGTGGTCTAATGTAAAAAACTCACAAATTTCTGTAACGTTCAAATTTCCATTCCATAATATAAAGACGTCATCCACAAAATGCACATACATCTTTATATATCCCTTCCATGCATCATTACTCAAGATGCAAGTCAAAAGTATCATTAGTAATTCTCATCTCAAACTTCAGCCTTTGCAGTGCATGATGTACCCTATCTATGGCTACTTTTGACTTTCTTTGGTTAGAAAAAGCAGTCACGCCTGTCTTCAAGGCACTCCCTAAGATTCATAAATCCCTGGTTAACCCACCCCTGAGACCCATAGTTTTAGGGAGGGGGTGGGTGACTGAGAATATCTCTATATGGTTGGAACATCAATTAAAACCCTATGTTGAAGGGATTGAGAATATGTTGTTGGACACTGGTGACTTCTTGATGAAGTTGGGTAGGGTAGATTATATGGATAAGAAGGATAAGTTATTGATGGCCACCCTAGATATAAACAACTTATTCACAGTCATTAACAATGAATATGGAGTGGATATGTTAAGTACCCTTTTGAACGACCCAGGAGTTACTGAGGTCAAGATTAGCCTAATAAAGGAACTTCTGCTATTGGTATTGGAGAACAATATTTTCATAGGAGCAGAGTCTATATATAGACAGGCACAGGGGGTAGCCATGGGCACCCCTTGTGCCAACACTTATGCTAATCTAGTACTTGCCCAATGGGAGAAAAACCACATATTGAGTAATGATGCATGGAAGGGATATATAACGATGTATGTGCATTTTGTGGACGACGTCTTTATATTATGGAATGGAAATTTGAACATGTTACAGAAATTTGTGAGTTTTTTACATTAGACCACAACATTCTTTAGGTTCACTTTAAAAGCCTCCTTTGATTCTATAGATTTTTTGGATGTAAACTTAGCACAGAGTGTAGATGGTTTCACATCAAAACTATACAAGAAAGAATGTTGGAAGAACACGATACTGTCATATGATAGCATGCATCCACGTTATACATATTCGAACATTGTACAGGTGCAGGTGAGTAGGATCTCCAGGATATGTTTGGATAATGGTGATTATGATAAAGAATTAGCTACACTTAAGGGCTGTTTACAACAGAGGGGTTATCGGGAAGATAATGTGGATAAGCTGATAAACACCAGCAAAGGCTTTAGGGAAAGCAAATATAAACCTTGGCTTAGACGCACTCCAGCCCAGATAGACAAAAATAAAAGACCCACAGTTGTAAGGAGTCCCCAGTTAATGTTTACCTACAGTAGCAACATAGGTGATATCTGTAATGTTGTACAGAATAACTGGAACATTCTGACTAGTGATGAAGGGCTGAGTGATATAGTAGGTTGTAGACCTAACTTCAGATATAGAAGAAACAAGAATCTGAAGGATTTGTTATGCAAAGAAAGGATAAGCAGTCAAAATACAGTGGCAACAATAATGACGGGCACATTCCCGTGTGGGAGGTGCAAAGCTTGTGGCCACATTAATAAGAAGACTAACTTTGAGCATCCTGTCACACATAGGCAATTTGTGTTAAAAGGGAGGGCTACCTGTCGAACGACGGATATAGTATATCTAGCTGAGTGTAGCCATTGCCCTAGTTTTTATGTAGGGAAAACTAACCAGATGTTAAAGACAAGGATATTACAGCACTTATCTAGCATTAGGAATGGGGATGTGCATAATGCTTTGAGCAGACATGTGATGGATAATGCAACACACAAATTCACTTTCAGGGCTATAGTAAACATAAGGCTTACCACTAGAGGGGGGTGATGTGAGGCATTTGACAGAATTAGCAGAATCCAGATGGATCATTGAGCTTATGGCCAATCATACACCAGGTTTAAATGATGTGATACCTGTTAAGCCCACCCTTCAAAATAGGCGGGCTTTTTACTGAATCCTATTGGATATGCACTAGTTTAAAAGAAGGGGTTGTTTTATTGTAATTTTATCTGATGAAGGAGAAGTCCCAAGCCATCTTGTGTTTATGTGCAATAAAGATTTTAAGGAATAGCAGTGTCCTTGCCGCATTTTTTGGTGCATATTTGCTTTTGGAATCATAGGCTGGACTTTGGTATAGTACTCAACTTTTTTGCTTTATAAGTGATGTATCTATAATGACTTGTCCACTTTCAGAAAATAATGCTATAAACTTTACATTAACTATGCATACAGATAATTTAAGATTTCTACAGAGAATTTCTGTTTACATAACTAAGTTAAATGACTTTAGGGAATGGATATTGAAAGAAATAGACATGTTTATGGAAACAAATGATAATGGTGAAGTGACTGATACTATACTATAGGACACAATTAAAGTTTATATATATGGTAGAATAAAATATTGGTAGCTTAAAAAAAGGAGAGAGTGGGACAAAGAACTTTTAGACTTACAAAAACAATTGACAAGATAAAAATGGATGCAAAACCAAATAGCAAAGTAGCACATAACAAAATTACTAAGTTAAATCAAAAATACTTAGAAGTTCTGAATCATAAGGTAGTCATAAACCTGGAAAAATTGAAATTACAATCTTATGCTGTAAATCCCAAATATCTACATAAAATAGCAGTAAGATCCAAAAAAAAAAAGTAACTAAACAATTAAAATCTTATTAATGACATTAAATATAAAAGTGATGGTTCAGTTAAGAGTACATCTAACTTAATGGGCATATTAGAAGTGTTCAAAAACTACTATAAAGATATAAATAATAACACCATTTTTTGAGACAGATAATGTAATAAATACTTTTATTCAAGAAAATCTAACTACTAAGGTGTCAATGCAACAAAATAACATATTAAATAAACAAATAACACTAACAGAAGTGAAAGATCAAATAAAAAATGTAAAAGATAATAAAGCTCCAGGACTGGATGGAATAATTCTTGAACTGTATAAGATTTTTCCTGAATATATAATAAAAAAAATGATGAGTGCCTTTACTATGGTTAAGCAAAAATGTATAACACCCCCATCGTGGAAATAATCAATCATCTCCCCTTATTAAAACAAGGTAAGGACCCCAAATCTTATGATTCATATAGCCCAATTTCGTTACTAAACACTGATTATAAAATTTTCATGACAATATTAGCTAATAGGATAAAGAAAATATTACCTAATCAAATACATAATGATCAGACAGGGTTCATTTTTCATAGAAAAGTGCAAGATAACACTATTAAATTACTATCATTAATAGACATAGCATGCAAATACAAACAACAACTATTATCAGTCTAGACATAGAAATGGCTTTTGATTCTATTAGTTGGTCTTAGCTATAAAGAATTCAGATTGGTTTTGAATTCTCCTCAGATTTTGTCAACTTATTAATGGAAATGTATTGTGGGACACAAGCTTATTTGAAAATTGGATCATGTCTATCCTCACCACTAGAAATTCTCAAGGAAACTAGACAAGGTTGTCTTTTGTTTGCTCTTTCAATTGAACCTTTTGCTACATATATCAGAAACAAGCAAAATATAAAAGGCTTTCACATTAATAAGGACTATTATCCTAATATACAATTATTTGCTGATGATATGTTGTTAATGTTGGGTGATATTGATGGTTCTTTGCATGATGTTATAAATACCTTAAGCAAGTTTGAAAGAATTTCAGGGCTTAAATTTAATCATAATAAATCCAAAAAATTACTAATTAACAAAAAGATCAACAAAAACCTAAGAGAAAATAGCCTGTTTAATTGGGAGAATGATGTTTAGAATATTTGGGTGTCGGTATAAAGAGTACATTGAAAAAGTCTGTTAAACTAAAACTGCAATAATGTAATAGCCACCATTAGTGAGCTAATCAAAAGATGCAATAAAATGTTCTTCACAATGGAGGATAGGCTCTCTTTAATTAAAATTATAATTTTGCCTAAAAGTTTGTTTTATATACAGCCATTGATACTACCTCCTCCCAAAAACTTATTTAAAAATTAGATTCCAAGCTACTTAAATTTTTATGGTTCCCCTTAATACCTAGGATTGCATATAAATGGCACATTAGAGCTTGGAACTGTAATGGGATAGCATTCCCTAGTTTAGATCTTTATTCCAAATCAGTTATAATTAATATAATATTTCATTGGCTCAAATCTACCTATATATCTGGCTGGAAAACAATACATGAGATTCATATAACTGATGTCAGAACTATAGAAAATCAATTTAAGGAACAATATGGAATAAGCAGAGTTCACTGGCTTTTACATGAATTTGGTTTATTTAATAAGAAGTTTGATCATTTTTCTTATGGCATTAATCAAATATTTAATAACTTTAAAAATATAATTGATTGTAATTACAATATTAAACAGTTTTTATTTCTTATATTCCCTATAGCATACTCCCCTGATTGCCTAGATTCTTTCAACATCAATGTGCTGAAATAATTGCTACTAAACAACACATTAATAAAAGCAAAAGTATATATATATAATCTGTGCCTACATCCCCCCAGGGAAAAACATACCAATACTTGAGGACATACTAAACTGGCTATCAAATAATTAACCCCAAGAAACCATTGTACTTGGATATTTTAATATAGACTGGTACTCATGTTCCTCTGAACCCCCCACTTCCCACATTAACCTTTATGGCTTCTCACAAGTCATATACTCCCCCAATAGAATCACTAAACCTAACAAGAAAGAAACTATATTAGATTGGATACTTGTTAACAATCACCCACTCATGTATAAAGCCGGAACCTTGCCAGATGATACAACTGATCACCGCCTCACCTATATCATCAGGCAAAAGGCTGAAATCCACAATCAACCCACCTATAAAACAATCAGAAACAAGAAAGATTTTAACCTTAAGCATTTTCAAACAGACCTTAAACTTTGCAACTGGTCAGTTCTAAATCATCTCCCACTAGAAGAAGCTGTACAATACTTTAATACTAAATTTTTATCCATCCTAGACAGTCACGCACCAGTTCGTACCATTAGGACTAAAACCAAAAGCACCCCATGGCTTACAGCTGCAATTAGGCAAAAAATCTTACTAAGAAATAAAGCTTGGGCCACTTGGCATACCTCAAAAAACCTCACAGATCAACTCCATTATAGATAATTAAGGAATGACATAAAAAAATCTGTCACTATCGACAAAAAGAACTACTATCTCAAACTACAACAAAAAAACAGAACAAACCAAATAGATTCTGGGCAACTCTAAACACACTGTTCCATCCAAGACAATCTACCACCCCTGTCCCCTCAGCTTACAACTCACATTCTCCAGCAGAAGTAGCCAACTCCTTCAATAGCTTCTTTACAGAAACTATTCAAAACCTAGCCAATAACTTAGCCCCCAGTCCACTAAATCCCTCTGCCTATACACCCATTACCCAAACCACTTTCAAATTTCAACCAGTCTCAACTTACTTTAATTAGAAAACTAAAACCAATTGCCCTTGCCACAGATCTCCTACCAGCAGATTACCTACAAAAAGCAGCAGATGCTGTAGCCTACCCTATATCCATTATGATCAACAGATCCATATCTGAAGCTAACATTCCCACTACCTGGAAGGTATCCCATATCATTCCAATCCACAAGGGAGGAAGTTGCACTGACATCTCAAACTATAGACCCATAGCAATACTCTCTCCTATAGCCAAAATCCTGGAAAAATGTATCCAAAAACAACTCCTAGCCTATCTTCGTGATAACAATCACCTGTCAAACTCTCAACATGGCTTCAGACCAAACCACAGTACCACCACTGCCTTACTGTCCTTCACCAATGCCAAAAATCACAACCGTAATAGCGATAAACTCTCCTCAGCCATCTTCCTAGATATTTCCAAAGCCTTTGACATGGTAAACCACCAACTTCTCTTGCAAACCCTAGAAACTCTCTCCCTAGACACTCATGCTATACAATGGTTTAAGTCATATCTGGGAGGCAGGCAACAGGCAGTCATGTGGAAAGACAACCTATCTACCCTCTTACCTATAACTCTTGGAGTCCCCAAAGGATCCATCTTAGGGCCCCTTTTATTTTCCATTTTCATTAATGACTTGCATACAGTAATACCAGACACTACCTGTATCCAATACACAGATAACTCAACCCTGATCTGCTCTGCCACAACCCCAGATAAGCTACTAACACTATCTCAAAACACATTTACCATTGTTGAAAATTGGCTTGTCTATCGCCATCTAATATTAAACCCCCACAAAAAAAACAAGCTGCTGCTGTTCTCCTCATCCCATAAGACCTCCTCTCTAACCTTCTCCATTACATCTAACAATGGCACTATTATCTCACCAGAACCCTCAACCAAACTACTAGGAGTCCTAGTCGACAACAACCTAAAGTTTGATCTGCACATCGACCACACCATCAAAACAGTAAATAAAAATCTTGGCTCTCTACATAGAATCAAACCTTTCTTAACTCCCCTTGCCAGAACTGTTCTTGCTCGCACTCATCTGATATCCACACTTCTCTATGCCTCCACCCTATTCACCAACCTGAATAAAACCTTCCTGAACAAGCTCACAACCTGCTATAATCACATTGCCAGATTTGCCACCGCCTCTGCCTATAGGACCCATCATTGCCACAATCTCAAACTACTAAGCTGGCTTGAACTACCTAACCTTCTACTAACCAACCAACTAATAATCACCCACAAGATTCTCTATCAGCCTGACCGATCTTAAAACACTCATCACCCCCTACCATAACCTTAAAACTCTCCGACCCTCTAACAAAATGTTAGCTTTCACCTTCAAAGCAAACAACTCAACTGAGGAAGCTCTGTTTATGAACTCATTTGGTAAAGTCTGAAACTCTCTCCCTACAAAACTAACCTTACAACCCTCTCCAACCCAACTTAAAAAGAACCTTACTCAATACTTCACTTCACGATGGCTCTGTCCTTGCTCTACCCCTGACTAATTCCCCACACTTTACTACTGTTCACCCAACTAAGGTCTCTTAACTGGGTCTCTGAATTCTACCTATATTACTCTACTGCCATGTGATTAAGTGAAATCTAGAACGTATAATATGTAACACAATTATATATGCACCTCTTGATTCTTGGCCTAGGAACTTTGAAAATGACCTTCAAATACATTGTATAACCTTGAATTACTCTTATAATGGAATGGTTTCATTATGTAATTATGTAAATATTTTTCTGCTTTCATTATGTAATTATGAAAAATTTCTCTGGATTGTATTTCTCTATTGTATTTTGCAGTGTATTATGTTGTTGGTCTTATGTCTACTGTATGGAGCTTTTCTGCCCGGGCATCCACTGAAAATGGGCATATATCCAGTCGGACCTTCCCGGTTAACAATTGTAAAATAAAAATAAATAAATAAATAATATGATGCAAAAATTAAAGGAAAATAATTTGATATTCTGGCATCAGTTTATTGAAAATAAGAGTATTAGACCACTAAACTCTCTTTTATGTAGTTTTGATAATAATCAAGACAGTTGGTTGTTTATACACTCATTACAAGAGTTTATAGAAAACAAAATGAGAGTATCAATCAGCCTTGAGACAGAATCTATACCTAATTTGATTCAGATTTTTACTAGGTGTCTTGAAAAGACAGATAATCAAAAGTTAAGTATCTTACCTATCTATAATATACTAAGAGAAGACACTCTAAAGTTTGACTGAGATTTTTTGAATTACTATGTACGGATTAATGGAGAACAAATATCTGATGAATCCAAAAAAAATTGTTATTGAATTTTATATATGGCACCTGTTCTTCATTATATTTGAGATTGTATACATGGGAATTTATGAATATAAGTTTCTATACTCCACATAAAATAAATCTTATACTTAAAAACAGTGAAAGTAAATGTTGGAAATGTGATGAATTACAATTACTAGAGGCCAACTGGGTTCACATGTTCATTGAATGTAGAAATGTTGTTCAATACTGGAAAGACTTCAGATATTTTGTAAATGCTTTATGGTCTGATAACCGTCATATTTCACTAATCCTATTCAATGTTCCTATACCTTTAGTTACTCTGGTCAATTCTTGCAATTGCCAGAAAAGTTATTACTTTGAACTGGAAAAGTAAACAAGATTTGATATTTAAAGATTTTATTAATTTAGCAAAGTTCGTTTGTAAAAAACTGCAAACAATTTGTTATAGAACTCATAACATTACTCATACAAAATAGTATGGCAAAAATTGGGAAACCTTTTGAACAAATACTGATAACTTCTCATGGATATAATGATTGTTTATCATGGATGAATGTGAATATTGTAAATAGTTTGTTATTGTTTTATTGTATTTGTTATATGTACATTTGCATATGATTATATTGAAAACAAAATAAAAATGTTTTAAAAAAAAAGAAAATCAATGAGTTAGTGAATGAATGACTGAACAAACAAATGTATGAATGAAAGAAAAAATGAATAAATGAATGAATAATACACCTTAGGGGTCTTCGTTTAGGACTCTACTGCTTGATGTACAATTTGAAACATATTTTTAGAATGCATTTTGCATGTTGTGAATGAATACATGGCGATGGTGATGTAGCTACAATCATTATATCCATACTCTTCTTCTTTTGGCTTTTTCCGGTTAGTGGTCACCACAGTGGAACAATGCTCCGCAGAACGAGTGAAAGATCTCAAGACTGAACTTTCAAAGTTATGAATGACTAAATTAGTTTTACTTTGTAGAACTTATCTCAAGTACAGAAACACTAAAGGTTTCATGAGCACTTATGTCAAAATCTGGGGGACTACTTGCTCTTCCAGATTATAAATTGTATCACAATATGCACAATTATTTTACTATTAAAAAAAAATGTCAAAACTAATAATGCATAATCCATCTTATAAAAATTCATTTACCTGCTAACTGACAAGACTTATAATATAAATTAGTCATGGAATGGGGTAACAAGCTCACAAAGTGCTATCATGTACAACATAGGGCATTGTGATTGGTTCGCTGATTATAACCGGCATATTATGTGTTTGTGGCTGCCACGAGATTCACCTTGAGAGTGAAGTTTAAGAGGTGCATTTCTTGGCAACCATGTCAAGAACACATAATAAAGTGTTATGATTGGTGAACCAGTCATAATTCGTTGTAGTGCATTGAGCTTTATTCTTTATAGTGCAAGGAGGTTTATGTACTACTAGTTACATTAAAGAGAGAGAGAGAGATTAAAAACTAAGTATTTTGATGACTTTCAAAGCTGTAAAGTACTTGGAGCGGGGGGACACTGTCAAAAAGGCCATGTAATGCTTTCTGTTACTTTTACACTCACCTTTCATGGCTCTCAATAGTTCAGCTTTTCACTTCATTTGTTTGTCTGTTCCTCATAAAGTTAATGGTTGACAAACCAAGGAGGATTTAAGTCGCTGAATAGTGACATACATTTGTATTTCAGAGTTCATACCATTTAGAAAAAAAAAGAATGCTGCTGTAAAATTATCCTGTTATTTTAGCTACTTTCTAAGTTTGTAAGAGGAAGGGGCACATTATGCCTTTGGGCAGCAGCCCTGCTGCTGTCATTTACTAGTCAATACTGGCAGATTTGACTGCTTAGCATGGGACCCAACCTTAATAACTTAGTGTAGTTTCCAATTATTATCATATTTATATGTATAGATATGTCTATTATTTACTTCTAGGCTAAGCTCTCAATCATTATCACAAGAATTTTGGACAGTGCCAAATGTAATGGTTTGACAAAGGTCCAAAATCAGGAGCAGAGTAACTCTTATAAACTTAGGAAGTTCCTAGAATAACAAGTTTTGCATTAGCATGCATTTTTTCTGAAGGATATGAAGTCTGAAACTGAAATGTCTGAAATTATTTAGTTACCTCAATCCTCAATGATTTTCCAGAAAACTACGAATTTTATGAGGAACAGACCAAAAACATGAAGCAAAAATATGGACATTCTGCAAATTCTGGACAGTTGACAGGTATACTTCCTGGCTGCATTACAAGAAGTAGATCTGCACAGACCCACACTGCATGAAGGAGCATCCAGTGGTAACGTTGGCTGTCACCTGTACTGCAGGCTATCCTTCAGGAGTCTCAGTATCAAACACGACCAGCTTGACATACTAGTAAATCAAAATGACAAGCTCTGAAGCATACCCAGAGTTATAGATAGCAGATATCTTTTTACTGTCAATTACTGCTTACACTGGTGTTCACTTCACAGATTCATAGATATTCCAAGGCCATGGTGTCTCAGGACCATTCTTCCCTTGCCATTACCCTCCCTCAGGCCGCGTCTCCTTTCTCCAGCAGAGCCATGTTTGTCAATCCTGGAGAAATTTTGTGGATCCATACCCAGTCATCCAGTTTATGTTTAAAGGAAGACAGTAAGTCACACTGCTTAACATGTAGAAGTTTATTCCAGAGATCCTGGAGAAGCTGGGTTATACACCTACTCCTCCATCATGTTATAATTGTATGTTGGTGAAGTTATATGTACCTGGCTCTAGTACTGGTGTAGATATTGGACTTGCAGAGAAAGAGAATGCCTAGGACAATTGGTTTTCTAACAGCACAGTAAGCATGACAGAGAAGTCCCTTAAAAATCTATAAGACACTGAATAAAGGGATAGCTTCTTTTGGCAGTTCTGGGTCTTTAGACATGTGATACATTTGGTTAGGAACCTTTGTGGTCTTTCGAATTGTCTAATATGTTTGATGAGATACATCCCAAGAGGGGCACTGTACTTGATAATTAGCCTGAGCAATGCTGAATATAAGGAAGTGATTACCTGTTTAGACCTTGAAGATATTCCTTTGGCAATTAGATCAGCTAGATAAAAGGATTTCCTGAGAGCTATTGCTAAATGATGGTCAAAAGAGATGGAGCTATCAAGTCGAGCTTTCATGCCTCTAACTACATTTTGTATTGTAGAGGTGTGTTACCCAGACAGTATGATAAGATGAGAGGTTGTCTACAAAAAATGGGGATACTGCATTTTAGCATTTAATATAAGCCCATTTTTAGGAAACCAAAGGTTTCCTAGGGTGAGTTCATTCCAAAGGATCTTGGGTTAATAGGGTGACTTAACAGCATCCCTCAGTTTGTAATGGTCTGCAGATTTTCTTAGCCAGAAGTCTTACCTCACAATGGAGATCTATGAAGTTAATACTGAAAAGAAGATGCCCCAGCACCAATTTCAGAGGAACACCACCTAGTCACTTTCACACTTTATGATGAACTATCTGCTTCTTTAGTTGACCTGATAGTGTTCATTTTATTTATTTATTTATTTTTGTAACACTTTTAATTCCTTGAGAAGATGAGGTGTAGATTTACTAAATAATTTAAGGAGTTTATTTCTTTTTTCCCCACTTTGTTCAAAAGTTTTTATTAATTTTTCTTCCAAGAATAACAAATAGCTTAATGTTTATACAATTGATTAAAACAGAATAACAAACTATATACATTATTTATATTTGGCCGGAAGATCTATTATGAGAGGCTGCCAGCCCACCCAGATAAAATTTTATAAATAATTATATGTCATTGTAAATATTAATATGATCCACAGGCGTGTGTAACAAATGTGGGAAAACTGTGTTATGTTTTGAGCTTCAAAAATGTAACCACAGTGTACCCTGCTGGAAGAAAGCGTATGAATAAAGCATTTTATGACTGTTTGATCTCAAGCTAGGAGACAGGATATCTGGGCTAGGAAATTCTTTCTATTGTTCTAAGACAGAGATAATTACTAGCCCCCAGATTTGCTATTCTTCCATGCAGGACTAGCTTAGTCCTGCACGGAAGTGGCCATTTAGGAGCAGGATGGCAGCGTGATATGCATATTAATGAAGGCGTGCAGCCTGAGCTCCTAATCTTACATGGAGCATGTAAGAGTGCAGGGCACATGTCTGTGAGCAGAGCTCTCAGAATATACATGCCCCTGCAATGAAGAACAGCAGAAAGGCCAAAGAAATGAGCGAGACCGCTCATAGGTGTCCGCATATCCCCAGCAACATTCCCCTATGTGTACAACAGCAATAGTAAATACAAAAAAAATGAGCAAACCCTTTTTTTTTAATTTAGAAACTGATTAAAGCTAACCATAGGTGCATGTGTGTGCCCATTGCTTAGCTACGGTTAATGCTTAAATGGCTGAAGAGGATAACAAGGAAGATATATGCAAATTAAGCAGAATAGCAATAGAGTAGTGGGCAGAGCATTTGTCTTACAAGCAAGCATTCCTGGTTTGAGTACCACTGCAGCACATTCTATTTTCCATGTGAAATCAGTTTATGAACATTATTTTGCTGTATAACCTACTAAATAACATATAATCATGAACTGGAGTACTACATTAAATGCAGATGTGAGGAGTCATAATGTTGCAAAGTCCCCAGATAAGCACATGTGCTCCATACAGATGTACACAGGAATCATGGATACAAATGGAAGGTAAAATGTGTAATGAATGACAACTCCATACAGCTTCCAAATCCCCCACCGTCCCAAGAGCCATTAGATATTATTGTCTAAATCAGTGCAATTGTAAGTGGGAGTAAGCACTAGTAAGCAAGTGTAAGCACCAATAAGTAGTAGTAAGCATATTTAAGCAGTCATAAGCGAGTTTAAGCCTGTTTGCTCAGGGGTAAGCAATGCGCACACAGGTTAAGCAATATTAAAGCTAACTCTCTGTAAGCATATGTAACCGGAGGTTACCAGTGCTTACCCTCACGCAAACCCACACAAACCTACTTAAAGCTGCTCAAAACTGCCTTAACCACTCTGTATCTGACAGCTCTTGTTCTGCTTAGCAACAAAATGAACAGCCCTTGCAGGTCTTTGTACACTACAGTCACAACACTTAACCACTATGCCATGACCACTTTGAAGACAGCTATTGTTTTATCAATATAGCTGTCAATACACATATTGTGTAGTATTGAAAAATTGCCTTTACTTCCTAAATTGTCTAGTCCTTGTTATTGATATGACTGTTGCATCACATATGTTGATTTATCATAATGTACACATAGCAGACAGACACAGTGAGATACATCTGAGAGGGTATACACAACCGTGAGGTTTACACATGACTGGAATATGGTTATGTACATATAATAGATCTATATATGTCTACATGTACATACACATGTATACTCATACATATGTCTGTATAGTGCAACATATATATGGCCATGTGTACATCTCTTCATATGTATAGGTATGTATATATATATATATATATATATATATATATATATATATATATATATATATATATATATATATATATATATATATATATACATATATGTATATATAGATTTATATATGTATGCACATCCTATGTGTATATGCCTAGTTATGTTGGTATATATGTTGATATCTATAACTATATGTGCATACATATCTATTCTGATATATGTACTACTGTCAATATATACGTAGATATCCATACGTATACGTGCGTATGTATCTCTATCTGTATATGTGTAGACATATAATGTTTTGTATATGTATATATCTGAGTGGTTATATGTATATCTATGTACAAATACATATCCATTTATGTATGTCGATATGTATATGTGTATATATCTATATAGATATCTGGATAATTATATATGCACATATTTTCACCATATGTCCTGAACATGGAGTGTAGCCCTACCTCAGCCCCTATAGTTCCAACTTCATAGTGCACGGGGATCTCAGGTATGTATAGCAGGTATATTTGTGGACTATCGCTACTGTAATAGGGATTGTCTTCACAGACATGGTGTGTGTGGGAGGTCATATCTGCTTTTAACATGTGCACCATTGGCTACTGACAGACATCCTAAGGACATCATAGAATGGTATCACTGCTAGCAGGTAATGCCCTTGTAAACTACAGCAGAGATATTGCCCAATATATGTGGACAGTCTGACATACTCTGGACAGTCCAGAGGTATACACAGTACCCCTTAGTGCAAGACATGTGGACCAAGCCTGACAATGTGGATGTTAACAGCCATGTAGATGGGTATAACACATAATTACTGGTATACATTCACCCCATAGGTTATGCATTCACACACCCCTGTCTGTCCTGACACATAATAACCACTGGTACAGAAGTGCCATGGCCACATACTACCTACTAGATATTGACATACATCTGTACAGCATTCCACTGCTCTGTCTGACATACATGACTGTTATGGTGGCCCAGCAACAGTACATCTGGCAAGTATATGGACATGACATCTCACTGGGTAAGTACACTAAGCTGCTAGGCATGTAATAAAGCACTGTGCAGGCTTCAGGCAGACTGGCTCAACACTGGCCTACATTTCCTATGGAGGAATGCACATGTACCTGCATATATAGCAGGCTCTACAGGCATGTCACAGCACAGAGTAACATACACCTGTGTGAAAGTTCATAACCACAACCAATGTGAACACAGCCACAGCCACATATGGTATACTAGCGTAATATTACAGTATATGGACTATCTGTTCAACACCATCCTCATATGTGCCACTCACACACTAACCCTACATATACTGGGCCGCTACACAGTGTGGTCCGATGCCTGTCTGTGGTACAGGAAAGCTGTGACCAACATATATTTTCTATTTTTGCTACTTATATATTTTTTATTGTTGGTTACTATATCTGGTGTTTGGGATAATATTCTACACTTTGCATTTATATTATTATTTTTATCCTCACCGAGCATGGCTGAAGGAATGAATTTAAGCCAGCAAGCTGAGGCTTCTACTGTGAATGTGCGATTTCCTACAGTTATGAATACTAAGAGGATGACAAAATGGTTTGAATCACTTTTGAATCTGCAAACAAATCCTTTGTTAGCAGAGTACAATATCTAAAACAAGGTTTGGAGACTGCAGTTGACAATAATCATTATGATAACTTTCTAAAAGATGTTCATATGCTGGAAAACAAACTTTATAAATATAAGCATCTGCAGTGGCAGCACTTTCATATGGAAGCTTCTCTAAAACTTAATATTGTACCTAGAGGGCTTCGTGTAATGACCATGCCTAGCTATGGGCAAACATACCCAGAACTTCTTAGGCGTTGGCAGATAATTAATTTAGAATGCAGCACTAAGTATATGCAGCTGCTTATAGAGTTTTTTCAGCCAGAGGAGAGTGATCTACTGAGTGATATATTTCATCTGCAAAATGGCAGCTATGATAACTACAGTATGGTGATAAACTTGATAATTTACATGACAGTATGTCTATGTATGAGAAAAGGCTCTCATCTCATCTACTAAAACTAATAAAATACAGAGAGACCTGAGTGATTTTCAGGCAGGGAATGAGTTTTCTTGGGCCAGAGAGGTACGGAATGCAGATAGCACTTGACAGGCATCAGGAAATGGGCGGGACTATGGCACTACGAACAGAGCGATTGGATTATCCACCCCTTCTCCCGCAATAGCTGTGCCATTATTGGTTGAGGATGCTTCCACTATCTCAGTTAAACCACCAATGACATTGGATAAAAAACAAGCCATTACCTCTTGTGCTAAGAAGTGCACTGATAATAGAGAAACGGATACAGCACAGAATGAAGTTCTACCGGCTGTTAAACAGAAGCAAGTTCCATTACTTAGAACTGGCCAGGATAATATACAACATGGGGGAGCTGCCTCTTGCTCAGTGCAAGGCAATTTTTTTATTGCAGAATCCATTCCCCATCAGAGGAAGGTCCAGGAGCCGGATTATCAATGGAAGACCACGATGCCCACACAGTGCAGATGAACACACCAGAACTGGAAAGAGGGCCAAACAGGTCTAGTTTTTAATATTTCTTCTCACCCTTTAACTGAAATACATCTGTCTTTGTTAAATAGAGGGTTGAGTTGTGTTCCAGCGCATAGAGTTGATCTTGTTGATGCCTTAAAAGATTTGAAATTGTTTGGAAGAACTTTAACCCTTAAAGATATGTTTCAGGGAGACTCTTGTGAACATAATATTTTTAAGAAACCTAGTGTACATATCCCACCTGTGAATGCAGTGATTGATTTGTTTATTAATGCATGTGAAAAACAAATTAGAGATAAGCTGGCTGAAGATAATAGTGCTAAGTTTTATAATCTAACTGTAGCTGAACAAAAGGCTCTCTATGAACTTAAAAATATGACATGCATTGAAATGCGCCCTGCTGACAAGGGAGATGGTATTGTTGTTCTAGACAGAGATTTGTATATAACCGGTATGTTGAACCTTCTGCTGGATAGTAATATCTATGAGTGTATACCTCTACAGACAGTTACAGCTGTGATTGATAAAACACAGTTTTCTGGTTTTGACTTACTTGTTACAGGGCTGATATCAGAACCCCTTTTTGAATATTTTAAAGTTGAGTCACCCATTATTCCAATAATATATGGGCTACCGAAAGTGCACAAAAATGTGTCTAATCCCCCCATGCACCCAATTGTGTCTGGTAGGGGCTGGTTAACTGAACCCCCTTCCATTTTTGTAGAAAATAACTTGCATTCTGTTTTGAATGATTGTGCCACTGTGCTTAAAGACACAAAGGATTTTTTTTAAATGACCTATGTAAGCATATACAATCAATAGATGGCCCCTACTGGTTTGTAACTCTTGATATAGAGTCACTCTACTGTAATTCCTAATGTTTGGGGCATAGAAAATATTCAAAATCTATTAATTAGCAAGAATATGTGCTTTAGTAAGGTTAGACTCCTCTGTGAGTTAGTATAGTTTATTTTAGACAATAATGTCTTCATGTTCAAAGAGCAGTATTTTATACAAAAGGATGGCATGGCTATGGGCACGGTCTGTGCCAATAGCTACACTAACCCTTCTTTGGTACAATGGGAGATGAACTTTGTCCTGTATGGTAATATCTTCAGTGACTTGATTAAGGGTACAAAAGATTTGTTGATGATATTTTTTCCTTGTGGCATGGTACCAAACTCGATTTAACTAAATATTTGTGCTACCTTAATAATACAACAGATTTTCTTATGTTTACATGTAAATATTCTCGTACAGATATTGAGTTTTTAGATGTTAACATTACTAGAGATGCAGTTAGTACAATTACAACTTCTTTATATAGGAAACCAGTCAGGAAGAACAATGTTTTGCATAATGGTAGTATGCACCCTAAACATACCAAATGTAATGTACTAAAAGGGCAGCTTTTTCATATCATGCGCCTCCACAATGACAATGAGCTACTACAAGAAGCTTTATCTGCCTTGAAAAAAGAGTTTATGGGGAGGGGCTATAAAGAACAAGATATAGATAGACAGATTAATATAGCCTGGACTGAGAGGACAGGTAGATGCAGACATTATTATGATGATAGACATGCAGCAGCTCCCGCATCGGTTAGTAACATGGATACACCCACCAGACTCTACAGGAGGGGGCAGATAGAGCTATTAGAATGCCACTGACTTTTGCTAGTAATGTACAAGTAGTCTGTGATGTTGTTAGGAATAATTGGGGTATTCCCTCTATGGTTAAAGAACTAGATGGCAAGATAAGTGATACACTTCTCTTCTCATTCAAGAAAAATAGGTCTCTGAGAAATCATTTATGTTACAGGGCTGTTGATGATAGCAAGTATACTCTATCTGATAGATTAGGTACCTATACCTGTAGGAGATGCATGGTCTGTCCTTAGAATTTCTCTGGGGGACAGTTGACACACCTCCATCTAGGATTTAAGATTGAGGCTATATTTTATGCTGATTGCCGCACCAATAATGTGGTATATTTTTGTTTTTGCACAAAGTGTTATGCCTTCTATATAGGGAAGACAAATCATTCCTTCAAAGATAAGGTATTGGAACATCTTAGAGATATCAGGAATGCGAAAGAAAATAATGCATTAGCCATGCATATAAGTAGAGAAGGCCCTGCCCATAAGTTTAAGTTTTTTATTTTGGAAATTGTCTCACAGAGTAAGGGGGGGGGGACCTTAAGAACAGTACAGAGGCGATTGAACAGAAATGAATCTTTCAGTTACAAGCTGATTGACCTCCAGGCTTAAACAGTATGGTGTCCTTAAAACCTTTTTTAAGTACCAGACCGTTGAAACATTAAGTTGTATCTCTTTTATGTATGCATATATATATATATATATATATATATATATATATATATATATATATATATATATATATATATGTATATATATTTATATATACATTTTATATATATATATATATATATATATATATATATATATATATATATATATATATGCATTTATATATATATATATATATATATATATATATATATATATATATATATACACATTTTTATACAATTTAATGATTTTTTTATTTTAATATGAGGCTTAATAATGTTGGATATAGAGGTTTTAGCATTAGAAAGATATATATGTTGTTTTTAAACATTATGTATCTTTAAATATGTGATCTGGAATTAATAAATTGTTTTTGATTGGTGCTTTCTTAATTGGAGTGTCTTTTTGAATGAGTTTTTCTATGTATTTTTTACTAGTCTGATGAAGTGGATTGTATCCGTGAAAGCGCTTACTTCTGTCTACTTTTTCAAGTTCTAATAACATGTATAGCAGTCTATCTCAATGGCTTGTTATCAGATATGATGTCACTAATTATGGTGTACAGCACATATGCACCTCTTACTGCATTATATATGTATAAAGGTTGACAGAGTTGTGGCTATAGGCACATACACATGGCCAGTATTGACATGTTGCTGTGATAACCTCATACATTTACTGTTGTAACAGGGTTTGTTGCAACATATGTCCTATGAGGGATATAGAGTCAATAACTCTCACGGCTGTCACCATCTACAGACTGCAATCCTCACACTACCTTCTGCAGTTCACAGATAGGTGTTCTGTGGGTAACACATGAAACAAAAGGCACCACACATTGCCCAGTCTGCAGATGGCCTTACAGATGGGGGTTTCCTCATAAACATAGCACTGACATGGCAGGTATTAAAACATGTAAGACAGCCATATCCACACACACCCTGTTAAACCAACATTACTCCAAATGCAATATAGCAGCACTTACAGTCTATAGTCAGGTCAGGCACATCACCCTCCTGTGTGTTGGCCTGTTTCCACATAGTATGTTGTTAGAGGTAAATCCCCAATCCATCTGAGATGCTGTTTGCCAAACAACAGATCGAGTTCCTGCAAACAGTGAATGAAAAGGCCGAACACCAACATGATGTTCTTAGATATTGGAGTATGTTTCCATGCAATTGGCTATGGGAATGTTACCATAGCTGTTCCACATACAATCAGTTAGAGAAGGGCTGCAATTCATACTGAGGCCATCAGCTGATCAAGAGCATCACTTAAAATACACATGCTGCTGCCTAAGCAAAGCAGGTGTAAGTCTCCACGTCCACCAGAGAGAGAGAGAGTGAGAGAGGCATACAGAGGCAAAAAAAAAGTCAGGGACAGGTGGGAGAGCAAAACATAAGCATGTTTGTGTCACACACCTAGCAGTACAGGGTATCAACCCCCTGAAGACTATGTAGTGCTATCACATGTCTATGCAGTTATTGGATGCGCCACATAGGTTACATGTTGAGGAGCCCTCACAACGTATATGTGATGGTGAGTGACATCTGCAACAGGGATATGGTAGCTATATGATAGGTGTAGTACACGTGCCTGTCCGCATGAACAGGTGTCAGTGTCAACACAGTCACACTTTCACAGGGACACACACACATTGACACACTTTGCAGGGCCAGGAATACAACTCAACACTAGTGAGATTGCCACAACACAGTACTGTGCAGGTATCACATGCACCACAGGGGTTATATGGAGGTTATATGTGCAAAGTGTATGTGGAAGTGTTTGACATCAGACAATATGCTTCAGTATGTCAGTGGGGGTTGTAGTGAGTGTGAATGTGGTCATACACATCATACAACACACATAGACACAGGGTGCCAGTACTGACATGCATGGGTGCATTGTTTTACGGGTGTGTAGTGGTCAACTGTGCCAGATGGCTATACAAGGGTAGGTCATGGGTGTACCTTGGCGTCAGCCTACATGACAATGGTCTGCATTGCGGCTCAGGGGTGTAGTGTCTGGATTTGCCCACACAGGTGGGTATTATATTCACCATCCAGTCACCTGGGTGACTATTGCATGTGGCCATGTATGTGTTCCTTAGTCCATGACATGGACAGTGTCTGGGATGTGCACACCTCCCACATGCATGTATAGTGACACATGCAACTGTTCCTGGGGTGTCTGGTCCATGTTGTGTACACAGATTATCATCCGATGTGCCAGTCCTGGCCTTATGTGGCGGGAACTGTTAATGGAGAGCAGGTTGACCCTGCACTTACATTGATAACATGATACCAGTATTCCCTGGCGTCAGTGACATCTGCCCATACAGGGCATGTTTTTCAGGCATGGTATGTCCTTTGTGGGTCACATTTGATGGCACCACAGGTGTTGCAGGTGTCCAGTGGGAATCATGGGGAAGGTGCACTGTCAGCATGTACTTGCCTATTGGACTAATGGACAGGGTGCCATGCCTTCTGTAGCCCACTGCAATCACACCATGGTTGCTATCAGTGGGCAATATGCAGGGTACTACCAACATAGCTGCTGTTGCCTAGGCAAGTGTGTGTGTGTGTGTGTGTGTGTGTGTGTGTGTGTGTGTGTGTATGAGACATGGGTTGAGAGTGTTCTCTGGGTAATACAAGGGTTGCTAACTTTGTTTGCCTGGCCTTAATGTCACATGTAGGGGTATGGATTTGTACCCCAGCCTCTCGGCTATTTCACATCTGTTATTCCTGTATGGTGGACACTGTCATATATACTAGAGCCACCATATAAGAAATTAGCAAAACCCGCTCCACATTGAGTCAAGTTCTTACACACTCACAACCACCTCCACACAGGATATGAATGAAAAACACAGACACACACACAGACACACAACACACCTGTCATGTCTGGGATTAGAACTCCTACCTAACTGGTTTATTACACTATAGCACTACATAGTTATAGGATGCACCACAGAGATTACTGCAGTATTCCTTCCCCAAAGGTGTATTTCACAGTGAATGTCATCAGCAGGATTGCCAAAGTAGGGCATTTGAATTGTAGTGAGTGTGACTAGCCTAAAAAGCATTGCTCTCTACACAGACAGAGACACACACACACACAAACAGTTGCCATGGCTGGGATTAGAACTCCTAACTAACTAGTGTATCACATTGCAGCAGTAAGCAGTTATAGGACGCGCCATGTAGATTACTGGGCTAAACATTTCCCAAGGGTGTATTTCAGAGTGGATGACCTCAGCAGGCTTGTCATAGTAGGGCTATGGGGAGGGCAGTGTGTGTGCATGGGCCATAACCCATTCATCTAGAGGTTGAGAAACCACATGCGGACACATGTAGGGTTATATTCCACAGGTACGTGTATACAACTGCTAGATGACTACTTCCTTGTACAGTCATGTTGCACAGCTAGCACTTGCTCCACATAGTCTGTCATGCTGACGGATACCGGTGGCTAATGTCTACAGTAAGTGACATTTACACCTCATGTGGTTGTAGCCATTTGGCTGTGTGCTGGGTGGGACAGGCCTCATAATGGATGGCTCCTTGTCACAGTCACTCTCTTCCACACATCTATGTACATCTTGTTGTTGTTGTGTCTTTCGGCTTTTCCAGGTTAGGGGTCACCACAGCAGAACTCCGGTCCACTAATGATTGGCAGTAGATATGTATGTGCCGAGTTGCCAGCCCTGATGCACAACCTTCAATGAAGGTACGCCCATTCACACATGTCTCCACACAGAAGACGCTCTAGCTGAGAATCGAACAAGACAACTTCTTATTGTGAGGCGACAACGCTACCCCAGCACCACCACTACAGATCACATCTATGTACATCTACTTTTGACTTATTATAGTGTGTTGTCCTTGGATATGTGTCTGTATTCCTAATCACTGTGTGTGCAAGTCATCACTGGTGCATACCGAGGAGTGTATGCACTAACATCTGCAAATGCCAAATATGTATGGTCCACTGTTGTTTGCAGACATGAGTTTCATTTGGTTAAGTGTGTGAGCATGCCCAGTATGCCCTTCTGTATTGAATTGTGGATCGATTCCAGGTGGTTTGTACTCCAGTGCAGACCTTTGTGATGTACACCTATAGGTAGAAAACTTTTTTTGCAGGGTATCCTTTTATCATTTGGCAATATGGAGACAGACTGTGCAGGGGATGGTGTGTACTGTAGGTGATTGTGTCTTTGCTGCTTCAGCTGCATGGTACTGCTATTAGCAGAGATATTCAGACATGTGTACTGTTATACACTATGATGTTTTCTGTCCTCATGTACTGTCAGGTGGACATTCTTGCTCACAGTGATGTCTTGGGGAACAAGGGTGACTGCAGCTGTGTCCGGTATTGTGGGCAGACACCTACGTATTCATGGTAAGTTATGCCATTCTGGAGGGGGAGCTGCAAACACTTGCGGCTGAGTCTATCTGGTTCAGCACCTTGGTACACTGCTGGCAGAAGTTCCTATACTTGTACACCCATCGACATGACAGTTAGCCTTATCTTGCTGTGGCAATGCCTCGCAGCTGTATAGATTCACACAGGTTACTCAGAGGAAGGGGCCACGGGTCAGGACATTACCCTTATTGTGGTGTATGGGCAGGTGTGTAGCCACCCATTTATGTGTTTGCAGCCAGGGATAGTGTGTGCACACAGCTTGGTGTCGGACCATGCACATTCCAAGCTTCCCATGCTCCCACCCCCCCCCTGTTATTCTAACATCTTCCATACATTATGCATATATTCTCTGACACTTTTCCTAAGGGTATCACCCCATCACAGGTGTATGTTAATGTTGGTCCACAGTTCATGCAGTGGGACATGGTGGACATATTACTTTGGTTTGTCCACATGACCTTGCCTATGGCTTATGTCGAGTGCGTTATGTTGTTATTTGAGTGTCCATGACATAACATGCATTGGCAGTACATGTGAGACACAGGCCTTTGGCAGAGGCCTGTGGGCCATTAGGTGTTGCTGCATGCCAGATGTGGAAGCCTGTTGCATTCTGTCAGTCCTACAGTCTCAGACCACCGTAAATTATATTCCCCCTGGGGTGACAGGGTAGGTGTGATAGGTGTTCATGCCAATACCTTCTATGAGTCTTGATCAGGTGGTGTGGGTGCTGGCAGGGTGCTACCTACAGCTAGGGACACACCTGCATGGGACACCTGCACTTTATGCTGCATTCTTCCACTATTGCCCTATACATTTGGAGGCCAGAGAGGTACCTGTGGGTGGTGTTTGCATGAACTGGGTGCATGTGCGCTATGGACACTACTTGCATCTGACACACAGATATGCATGGGGGCATTCCAGTTCTGCTGGCATGTGCAGGTACATCAGCTGTTTCCCAATACATCAGTCCTACCTCCTTTGTGATCTGTATGTGTTCGGGCAGACATCACCGGTATCCCCTACTACAGGACCTGTTAATCTGATGCATACCTGTATGTACAATTCCAAGGGTGTCTCCATTTCACAGTGACACAATATATACTGTATGTCTGGGGTACTTTCCCCTGTGTATTGCTTGTATATCCTGCCCAACAGCCATGCCATGCCAGTCTTTCAGATGGTGACACATATTACCACCATACATTTACAATGGTTTACTGCTAGCATGTGTTATTGCTGGTGGAAATTGTCTTTCTCACTGCAGTTGTGAGGGCTTGTCCCTGTCATCAGCAATAGTGGGCAATGGCCACCAGGTCTTACCTCAACATGCATACATACTGACCACTCTCACACAATATGAAACACACACCAACCTAACAGATACAACACCTGCATATTGTGCAAATGCTACAACCTATCCTGCTACCTTGGCCACCTTTGGACATATGTGCTCCACTGGTATTATACCTACTCATACATGTTACTGCATTTCTACATAGGATTGGGGGGGGCACACTTGACTGTTACTACATTTCTACGCTGGATTGGGGGAAGGGGCACACCTTACTGTTTCTACATGTCTACATAGGAGTGGGGGGGCACACCTGACTTTTACTACATTTCTACACAGGATTGGGGGGGGGATACTTGACTGTTACTAAATTCCTACACAGGATTGGGGGGGGGCACACCTGACTGTTTCTACATGTTTACATAGGATGGGGGGCACACCTGGCACTTGTACACATTTGCTATGACTGTACTGGTATGCCAGGTACTCCATTTCATTCTGTATTCTAACCTATCATGCTGACTAGAGGCATATCAGTGTACTACAGGTATTAGCTCTGGTTGACCTACATATTAGTGTCTGACTTCCTACCCTTCAGAACTAACATCCCACTGCCTGACCTGCTGTAGTCTGTCTGTGTAGGCCTGGGGGGGGGTTACCCATAGGCATCATTCAGAGGCCATAGCACAGCCTCTGTTTGTGTTTGTCTACACCTGTCCTGCTGGCTGAGACTGCTGTTGGGCATGTGAACCTCCCTGACTGGCATGTGTTAGTCATATGGACACACATGTCCCCAGCACATTTCCTGCAGTGGGTTTTGTCGCCCTGTGTAGTACTGGCTACTATGGTGACTCCAGTATTTGTTACAGATGTCATGGTGCCATTATGGGTGTCTACTATCTGCTGGCCTACCATTCAACCACTTGATTCCCTTGCATGCTCACATCCATACCATAGCTACAGGTAATGTCACATTCTACTCCATTCAGCAATTGGTAGGTTGATTGACTTACCTTGTGGGTGTGCCAGTATTGAGGATGGTGCTGAAGGGCTGTCTATGTCAGATGCACATAGTACACTCTCTATACATGGTTGAGCACAGTTAGTGTCATGTTTGTCATCCCTTTTACTGTATGTGCGAGTCAGAGAGAGGTGTCTTTCCCTGAGTGCCTACTGTGTCAGTGTATGTGGTATGCGTTGCCTCTTTGCCAAGGACAGGGCATACTGGGCACACCTCCTTCTGCCTACTCAGGTTGTTCCTCCTCCAAGTTACTCTGTGCCTGTGCAGGCCTTGGCATTGTTGGGGAGGGTGTGGCCCTGCCCCATGCTGTTCCTGCTGCAGCTGTTTCCACAGGATCATATTGTATAGCATGGCACATACCATAAAAATTTGAGTACATGTAGCTGGTGAGTACTGCAAGGCTCCACCAGATGTGTCCAGGCACCAGAACCGTGACTTGTGCATCCCAAACACATGCTCTATTATAAGTCTGGTCTGTGCGTGTGCCTCATGGCGTTTTGTTGGGGTGTGTGTGCATTTCTGATAGGTGTCATCAGCCACGGCTCAAGTGTGTAACCAGCATCCCCCACTAGGTGACCGTAAGGGATGCCCCCATTGACAAATCTCTGGTACAGCTGTGTCAGATGCCAGATGTGGGAATTTTGATAGCTTCCAGGACAGCCAGCACACGCATTCATTATAATGCCCTGGGCATCGCACACGACCTAATAGGTGATGGAGGGGAAGCTCTTGCGGTTGATGTAGATCCTACCCTGATCACCAGGTGGTGCTTTGATGCGTATGTATGTGCAGTCTATAGCACCCACTACCTCAGGGTATTCTGCTATTTGGTGGAAGAGACGCATATTGTTGGCCAACACCTCACGGGTGTTGAGGAAATATACATGCTCACTGGCATGTGCTGACATGGCATCCAGGAACTGGTGGAATACTCTGGATGCTGATGCCTGTGAGATCCCCATGATATCTCCAATTGAGTTTTGGGAGGTTCTTGTGGCTAGTATTCCTAGGCCTACACATACCTTGGTACCCACTGGGATGGGTTCCCCTCTGTCAGTTCGGTGTGTCAGGCGTGGCTGGCACATCTCAACAATTCGCTGTAGGAGGTCCCTGTCCACCCTATAGTGCTCCACTATCTCCAGCTCATATAGCTCCTGGTAGGTTACCCTGGGTCTGTACACTCTTCTCCATCTCCTCACTGTGGGTTGGTCAACAGCATTCACATCCTCACCACCCTCATCCTCTTCCACATGTTTTTGTATGATACCTGCTGCAGCCCCTATCATTTTGTTGTTTTGTTTGTTAAAAGTTCCCCGCTTGTATACACTGGTGGTGTAGAGTATGGGAAAAAACAGAGGGGAAGGTGTTTGCATAGTTTATAGTAGTGTTCTGGGCTGGTCTGCTGCCTGTGCCATTGGTTGATTCTGATGCACTTCACCTGCCAGCTATGCTAGTTCTCTTGATTAACTTCCTACTACTGATTTCCCTTCCCATTGCCTTCCTGTTTAAGCCCAGGGGCGCACCGCACAGACACAGTGTTCAAATCTGCACGGAGCTGCTATTTCCTGGTTTACTTTTTTTTTTTCCTTTAAAACCCAGTGCACACCCACTTAGGCAATGTAAAGAGTGCTAGGCAGCCTCAGACACACCCACTTCCCTATAGATGTGCTAAGCTAGGAGTAAACCTGAGCCAGAGGGCTCCAATTCACTTACAGTATGCCTGACACACACCCCTATGATGTCAGCTAACTCCTAGGCTTGCTCCAAGCTATTTCTGCTCTTACACTGTTGGGAGTTGACTAGCATACAGGGGAAATCTGGGATTCACTATTATTCCCCTCATTTGCACAGGATTGCCTGCTAATGCATAGTTACATATCCCACACTGAGCCTCCCCCCTTAGCAACCACTATTCACTGGACATGTTGTCCTCTGCCTGCCATTGACTATAATGACAGAATAGAAATTTTTAGCTAGAATGCTTATTTTAGGTTTATTTTCTTATTTTACCCCAGATCCCATTTGCGCGCCACTGACCTATGCTTAAACAGCCGAGATCAGCTAAAAAAAAATTAAAAATGTATTTATTTATTTTTCTAAACTGTTTTCCATGCCAATGGCCTTATACTTTGCCATTGGCATGCTTTCTGAATGATATCCACTCTTTATTTGGAGCTGTCATGGCTCTGTTTTGGAATTGGGAGAAATGTACTCCTTTACTGGCAGAGTACACTTCTGCAGATTACACTGGTCCTGCATGGCTGGTTTCCAGCTTCCTGGATCGCAAATTCACCTCATTTGCAAGGATTTCTCCTGCAAATGGGGTAATTTACATACAGGGTCTGAGTCCATGCAGGACTAGTGCAGGAGCGCTCGTGCAAGCCCCTACAGGTTATTCCTGGATCGCACGGTAGACATATTGCCTGCTGGAGCTCCTGCACTAATCCTGCACACCATGCAAGGCTTGCAGAATCCAGGGTTAGGTTTTACATGTAAAGTGTCTTTTATTGCTGTGGCTTCCTGGCAGGTGCAGATTACAAAAAGAAATGTTACAATTTTAAATTCTGTGAGGCTGGGAAACGTAAGTAGAAGTGTCAAGAATAATGTAATCTGAAATGACTCAGCAGTAATGTGTATTATCAGTTTAAGACTTTCTCAGTGAGAAAGATTTAGAATTTTGTATTTGTCTTCAGAGTTAACAATTCACCAGCACTTTGCTTTGTAAGTAGAATTTAGAACATAATTTCTCTTAGAGACAGATAGGAATTTAGCCTGATTAGTTTAGCTGTTTTCTATATTTATGTCAGACTATACTACAATATTGTTTTAAAGTATTTTCTTGCGATTTCTAAACTCTTCTGTTAGCACTGTGTTGAATTGATTAGTATTGTCTTGGGTTTTTATTATTTATTATTAAATATATTTAAAACTATTAACTGTGGATGTTTTTTGCAGAGATAATTTAAGCTCTTAGAGTACTTGCATGTATTTGGTGAAACTGTATAGGCCACTCCTAAATAGACTTCAAGTCTCAGTCACACTTAAAAATTGGATAACAGTAACATTGCACAGTAGAATTGGGCACCCTTTGTTTAAGGCCTTTATAGTAGCTGATAGTAGTGGTTGGTGGCAGTCGGTACTACTGTATAGTCTGGGCAGAAGGAGAAATAGCTAATGAATCTGTGACAGCCTTCCCCAGGAGTGTCTGTGTGTCTGTATATAAATCAAATCTCAAAGTGTATGTGTGTCAGCTACTTGGGCAGGGACACAAAGCACTGATTGGACAAAAAGGGTGCTGGAGGTTTTGGCTTGACCACTCAGCTGAGTTTTGAACCCTATAGCTGTGCCAGTGGGAAGTCTTATTCGGGATCTGGAGAGAAAGGGAGAAACCAGTCCCAGACTGACTGTGATCTCTGTGTGCTCTTAAGGGAAATTGTATTTTACTGTGTGTGTACTTGTTATCCTCCCACTGTGGACACCCCTCACTGGTGCTAGTGGTGGGGACTGAGGCTCCCTGATTACTGGGCCAGTGCACAGGCATCACATATGAATTGTTTGGCAGTGGTGGGATATCCACATCAAATATTAATTGTTTGATAGTGGTGAGTGAGCCACATCACATACTAATTGGCTTGTGGTGGTGTGGATAGTGAATTCCTGTAGCTTGTGTACAGTGATCACTGAAGGTGTTTCTGTACTCTAAATCAGCCACTCAGTAAACATTTAGAGTTCAGAACACAATTGTTTTATTTCTTTTATTAGCTTAGTTAGTCAGGGAGAGCAGGTAAGCATATCAGCAAAGGAGTATGGCAAGCTGACAAGGAGCCAATTGGCTGAGATGTGCCAGTCTAAAGGACTGGTGCATGGAAAACTGATTAAAGCAGACATGATTGCAGCTTTCATCCTGGCTGTATCAGAAAATAGCAACCAGGAGGATGACCAGGCTGGACGTGGAGATGTATAACACTAAGAGAATGGACAGCTCAACTTTTCTACAGCGAACTTAAAAATCCATCTGGAATTAAAGAGACTTGAGTTGGAGGCCAAGTGATTGGATATAGAAGCAGCAGAGAAGCTGTGATGTCTGCAGGGTGAGAAGAATGAGAAACTGCTCTGCCTGGAGCTGAGGAGAAGGAGAGGCAGAAGCAGCAGGAAAAGGACATGCTGACTCTTTACCAGAGTCATGGAGTAGTGAGGAAGGGAGTAACTGAACCCCAGAAGCACAACAGGTCAGTAAATTTCTTCCACATTTTGCAGAGGGGGATAATTTTGATAGTTTCATTCACAAGTGTAAGAGGGTATGTAAATAGTATGATGTTGACCAAAGGTTCTGGGTACGGTTCCTGACCCCCTTACTCCATGGTAAAGCTGTAAATGTACTTTACAAACTGTCTGACAATGATTTCTTAAATAATAATGCTGTAAAAAATTGTTTGCTAGAATTTTTTAACCTAACACCTGAAGCTTATAAGAAACAGTTTTGTGAGCATAGACGCAAGGCAGATGAAAGTGTGTGTGAATATGTTGCTGAACTAAGAACTTATTTTCATAGGTGGGTGAGTGGATGTCAGGTCACCACTTTTGAAGATATGGGAGACTTATTTGTGAGGGAACAAGCCCTTAGCACTTTGCCTGAGGTCATGAGGATCTGGTTAGCTGATAGACAATGTGCTACTTCAGATGAGTTAGAGCAGAAGGGAGACGTATACATAGCAAGCAGGGCACCCCTGCACAGGAAAGGGACCCCCAGTACTGCTCATGTGTCTAAGGGAACCCATGGTGGGCAACCCAGACTGCCCCAACAGAATCTAACAGTATCTGGGGAAGACACTAGTCCAGGTACATGTCCAGGACCTAGGGTTAAATGTTTTGAATGCAACCAGTGTGGCCATGTAGCATATAGATGTCCATGGAGGCAAGGTGGGGAACAAAAGGTGAGGGAACCAGTAAGTGGGAAGGACAAAATGCCAACAACAGGTTGTCTTGAGACTACAATGGTACCAAACAAACACAATAGATTATATTCTATCCTAGTGAATGGCAAAGAGACAATTGCTAAGAGAGACACAGCCTCTGACATAACCATTGTGAAGCCTGCAATGGTTACAGAGGAGCACTATTTGCCTGGGTAGTCTACTCCAGTCAGAGCTTTAGGGGCAACCCTTTCCATATACCTTTGTCTAGGGTTCATCTTGACTGGGAGAGTGGAAAAGGAAGCCAGCAAGTAGGTGTATTTGAGGATATCCCTGCAGATGTCCTGATAGGGAATGATTCTGATAATGCAGTGCTATGTGCTCATGCAGTTACATGCAGTCAGGCTTGGAGACACGTATGTGGGTCTGGTAGCCTGTGGGATACCCAGTGAGACTGCATACTTGCAGCCAGGACTGGTGAGGTGGTTACTTCAAGGAGGGAGCTACCCTGTAGCAGTGAGACTGAAGATGAACCACAGCTGCTTAGCGGGTACTGATGTTCTCTTGGACAGAGTGACTGCAAAGGTAGAGGTGAGTAGTAGTACCCAGGCTGACAGTGAGGCACCACTGTCAGAGGATGCCAGACTTCCTGTGGAAGGGGAGGTGGGAAGGGTTACAAAGAGAGAGTTCAGACAGGTTCAGCTCTCAGACCCTACATTACAAGGCCACCTGATTCTCTAGGGAAGGGGGATTCTGTGTACTGGGACAAAGAGTTACTGTATAGAGAGTGGACTCCTGAGGGAGGGCTAGAAGGTGAGAGAATACAGGAGTTAATAGTGCCTAGACCCTACCATCTGGGACTTCTAGCCATAGCCCATGATATTCCCTTTGGCCTGGGATTTCCAGAGATGCAACAGGGTACTGCAGGACCTGTGAGCAGTGCCAAAAGGTAGGCAAGGCAGGAGACAAGGTGAAAGCTTCTTTGATGCCTTTGCCTGTGATTGAGGAGCCATTTCTGAGGATAGTAATGGATATTGTAGGGCCTCTGAGTAACCCAAGTTCCACAGGGAAAACGTATATCATAGTGGTAGTAGATTATGCTATAAGATACCCTGAGACAGTGGCTTTGTCCTCCATTGAGGTGGAAAAGATGGCAAATGATTTATTAGAAATTTTCATCAGGGTAGGTTTCTCAAAAGAAATACTGACTGACAGAGGTGCCAGTTTCATATCAGACCTGCTGGCTTGTCTGTGGAAGCACTGTGGGGCGAAGCACCTAAAGAACACCCCCTACCATCCCCAGACTAATGGTCTTGTTGAGAGGTTAAACTGTACACTCAAGTCCATGCTAAAGGAATTTGCAGACCAGTTTAAGAGGGAGTGGGACAAATATTTTCCCCATCTATTGTTTGCTTACAGAGAGGTTCCCCAGGAATCCACAAGTTTTTCACCCTTTGAGTTGCTGTACAGGCATAGGGTGAGGGGACGTCTAGATTTAATTCGTGATGAGTGGGAGGGTGTGTGAATCTCACAAGGAGTCTGTTGTGGCATATGTCCTAAACCTCAGGACAATGCTTAGGGAACTCATGGGCTTGGCCCTGGAGAACCTGGCAGAAGCCCAGCAGCAGGAAAAAGGTCTGGTATGACAGGAATGCTCAAGCTAGAGAGTATGCTGTAGGGCAACAGGTAATGGTTCTCATTCCTGTCAGACACAACAATATGCAGGCAGCCTGAGAGGGACATTTCATAGTGGTAAGGAAGGTCAGTGATGTTCACTACATAGTGGAACTGTTAGGCAGGATGCAGGAGCACAAATTGTACCATGTTAACATAATGAAACCTTACCGTGATAGGGAGGCTCTTGTGCTGAGTATTTGCAGTGGATTGCAAGAGGAGTCTGAGGGAGATCTGGTGACTGATCTCCTCAGTGAGGCTCAGACAGACACTTCACTGGAAGGGGTAGCAATGTCCCAGCAGCTATCTCCTATCCAGGTTCGAGAAATGCAAAAAGTGTTACAGGAGTTTGGGGACATGTTCACTGGGAAACCAGGGTGCACCCACCTGGTGTAAACCAGGTGAATACAGGACCCCAAAGGCCTATTAAGCAGGCCCCTTATAGGGTGCCTGAGAGAGTCAAACAGACTCTGAGGGAGTAGATACAGGAAATGTTGGAACTAGGAGTAATTCAGGAGTCCAGCAGTCCCTGGGCCTCCCCAGTGGTACTGATGCCAAAGAAGGATGGCAGCACCAGGTTCTGTGTGGACTATAGGAGATTAAATAGTCACACAGTCAGATGCTTACCCCATGCCTAGGACAGATGAAGCCCTAGAGCAACTGGGTGGAGCTAAGTATCTTACCACCATTGACCTTACCAAGGGTTACTGGCAGGTGCCCTTGACTCCCAGTGCTAGAGAGAGGTCAGCCTTTGTGACTCCTTTTGGCTTGTATGAGTTCACAATGATTCCCTTTGGGAAGAAAAATGCCCCAGCAACGTTTCAGAGGCTGGTAGATTATATTCTAGCAGGACCAGGAAGGTTTGCCCTTGCTTACCTAGATGATACTGTCATCTACAGCCATTCCTGGCAAGAGCACCTTCAGCATATCAGGGAATTGCTGGGCGGACTACAGAGGTCAGAGTTGACCATTAAGCCCAGCAAATGTCAGGTGGGTATGGGACATAGAGTGGGGAGTGGTAAAATCAGGCCAGAACCTACCAAAGTGGTAGTCATTCAGGCATGACCTGCACCTGTTATCAAAAAACAGGTGAGGGCATTCTTAGGGGCAGCAGGGTACTACAGAAACTTGTCCCCAGTTATAGTACAATAGCTGCCCCCCTTACAGACCTGACAAGGAAAAACAGGCCAGATAAAATAGTGGGGACCCCAGCATGTGAGCAGGTATTTCAGAAGCTTAAAGAAGCTTTGGGAGGACCCCCTGTGTTAGCCAGTCTAGATTACAGCAAAGAATATGTTGTGCAGATAGATGCTTCTAATCATGGGGGTGGGGGCTGTACTTAGCAAGATTTCTTCAGAGGGAGAAGAGCACCCAGTGATTTATCTCAGTTGTAGGCTCCAACCCAGAGATGAATACTATGCAGCTGTAGAAAAAGGAATGTCTAGCCATAGTGCGGGCACTGCAGAAACTTCAGCCTTATCTGTATGGAAGAAAATTTACTGTAGTTAGAGATTAGAATCCTCTAACATGGTTACATTGAGCTAGCCGGCAAAATGCCAAGCTACTAAGGTGGAGCCTAGGGTTGCAAGCATGTGATATGTCAGTGCAGCACAGCAGTGGAATTAGCAATGTTAATGCAGATGGGCTCTTAAGACAGGGAATGGGGTAAGGTATACCCAGATAGACTCAACCTTCTCAAGCAATGTTTCTCAAGGGACACTTGAAAAACTAGCTTGAGTTCTTGGGGGGGTGAAAAACTGAGGGGCTGCCAGCCCAGCCAGATAGAATTTTATAAATAATTCTATGTCATTGTAAATATTGATATGATCCACATGCTTGTGTAACAAATGTAAGAAAACTGTGTTATGTTTTGAGCTTCAAAAATGTAACCACAGTGCACCCTGCTGGAAGAAAACTGGTAAGTAAAGCATTTTATGACTGTTTGATCTCAAGCTAGGAGACAGGCTGTCTGGGCTAGGAAATTCTTTCTATTGTTCTAAGACAGAGATAATTACTAGACATTACATGTAAAGTACCTTTTATTGCTGTGGTTTCATGGCAGGTGCAGATTACAAAAAGAAATGTTAAAATTTTAAGTTCTATGAGCCTGGGAAATTTAAGTAGAAGTGTCAAGAATTATGTAATCTGAAATGACTCAGCAGTGATGTGTATTATCAATTTAAGACTTTCTCTGAGAGAAATATTTAGCATTTTGTATTTGTCTTCAGAGGTGACAACAACTCACCAGCACTTTGCTTTGTAAGTAGAATTTAGAACATAGTTTCGCTTAGAGACAGATCGGAATATAACCAGATTAGTCTAGCTGTTTTCTATATTTATGTCAGACTATCCTACAGTATTGTTTTAAAGTATTTTCCTGTGATTTCTGAATTCTCTATTAGCACTGTGTTGAATTGATGAGTATTGTCTTGGGTTTTATTATTTATTATTAAATATATTTAAACCTTTTAACTGTGGCTGTTTTGTGTAGAGATAATTTAAGCTCTTAGAGTACTTGCATGTATTTGGTGATACTGTATAGGCCACTCCTAAATAGGCTTCAAGTCTCAGTCACACTTGCCAGTTGGATAACAGTAACATTGTACAGTAGAATCGGACACCCTTTGGTAAGGGCTTTTATAGTAATGGTTGGTGGCAGTCAGTACTACCATATAGTATGGGCAGAAGGGGGCATAGCTAGTGAACCTGAGCCAGGCTTCCCAAGAAGTGTCTGTGTGTTTGTATATAAATCAGATTTCAAAGTGTATGTGTGTCAGCTACTTGGGCAGGGACACGAAGCACTGGTTGGACAGAGAGGGTGCTGGAGGTTTTGGCTTGACAACTCGGCTGAGATCTGAATCCTATAGCTGTGCCAGTGGGGAGTCTTATTGAGGATCCTGAGAGAAAGGGAGAAAACCAGCCCCAGCCTGACTGTGATCTCTGTGTGCTCTTAAGGGAAATTGTTCTTTACTGTATGTGTACTTGTTATCTTCCCAATGTGGATGCCCCCTTACTGGCGCTAGTGGTGATTTAGGCTCCTTGATTATTGGGCCAATGCACTGGTGTCACATGTTGCATACTATATTTATATTGGTGGATGACCAGGGTGGTTTGTTTTTAAATATCCTGTGATACTTGATTCTGGTAGGTACTGCTATCTCTGTGCATTTTTAAAAGGATGTAGAATTCCTTAGTCAAGCTTGCTGCTATATTAAGGTCACAAGAAGTGAAATTTGAAATGTTGTTGTAGATTAGATTAAAGATGGCATGTTTCTAGTCCTTAAATTCAGTAAAGTTGTTCTACTATTTCTGTACATACTATGGGTGAGATGTACATTCTATTTTAACCTTATCGCATTATTCTTTTACACTACTACTGAACAAAGATGACTTTGTCTAGGGCCTTTTTATCTCAGCTTGAGGGATGAATATCTGACAAACTCAAAAGTATCAAAAATGATCTATTTCTGTGGAGACTGGAGTTAAAATGTATAACATGAGTAGTAAATAGAATAGGATGTATCCTTGCATTGGGATGTGAAGAAAGTAACCCCTGTCTCCACACTGTGAGTAAAAAATAAATACAAAAATCACCCAGTGCAGCAATTTGACATTTGGGAAGATGGATGCAGTTAGTCTGCATTTGTCATATCAAGCTGTAACTAGTATTATGGATACGTACTATCCATTGCAGACTTAATGAAGTGCTACAGGTAACATGTTGAACTGGCATCATGGATAAATGTCAAATTGTTGGGAGCATGTAACACATAACTTAGACTACAAAAATAATTGTATACACATACACACACACACACACACACACACACACACACACACACACACACACACACACACACACCTGAACACCTACACACAGCTGGAAATCTGACATCATGGTAACCCATTCCTTTTATTTGATCAGGATAGGTCATAAATGAGAACAAACAGAACAGTACAAGTTTCAGAACATAAAAGGCATGTCAGTTTAATATAGCTAAATATGTAGCCGTGTTCTGTGAGTTAAAGACAGGGACCACTCTTGATGTACAGCTTATTAATTGCACTAACCAGAAAACAAAATAAAATGGACCAATTTTGTTTTGTAATTATGACATAAACTGAATTATTAAATAGAAGCCAGGCTCACTTAACTACCAATGATGATGTAATTCCATCAATCGATCTCAGTGGAAATAACATTTATCTGCACAATAAAAATGAAGCAGTGTTGTACTTTAGTGTATTCATGTTAATAAGGAAACATAACCAGTGATACAGACAGTAAAGCAGCCGCCATTGTCCTGATTATGAGGATATTTCCCTCTGTGACTAGGAAGTATAATGACTTCTGTTTATGGAAATTAAACCATTTTATAGTTGCATTGACCTTTATAAAAGGTTAACTAATGACCTTTTTATGAACTGCTGTGGTACTGCATTTGAGAGTGTTTGCTTAGTGTTTGCTTAGTATTAGTGAACAGTTAATTCACTATCAAACTTCTTTATGAATTGATGCAGGAAGCTCTGTCACTTGTTTTGTTGTTTTGATATTGTAGTAGTTCTCATTTTCAGCATTAAGTAACTTTTTAAATCTTCTCTGCTCCATTTTGATAGCTGCACTCCTAGGGATCATACCTAAAATCACATGTTGCGGGTGAGGTAGAATCTGGAAACCAAGGCAGGAGGTGCTGTGTTCCTGAGGAAGTCTAATGGTGCGTGCAGATACCATATCCCCTCAGTGGAACTATGTATGTGGAGCCACCAAAGCATAAAGCATTTACACTGGGGTGGGCATCAAACAGCTGACCCTGCAGCTCCATGGCAAACAGAGATGAAACCCTGACTATGAACCATGTGACTCTTATTCAACTAACAGGGGAAGCTGCTGGAGCAGCTGGGGGAAAAGATGTGCTTGCATGTCCTACCCAGCTTACCTTTCTGGGGGGGTGGGGGACTAGACTCACCACATTATTAACACCTATGGCTACTAGTAGGTGGACAAAGGCCATTAAAAGAGGCAGGGCAGGGCAGGACAGGATCCCTTTGCAATCACCAATGATTCAAGGGGCTAGGAATGTGTGGGATCATGTTTCTCTCTGATTAGGCAGCTATTGTGGGGTCTGCAAGCTCCCTATTGGGGCATGGGTAGGTGGGGGTAGGGACCCATATAGAACTGGAGTCTGACCCACTCCTTTACAACTGACTCTTGGCATCCAGAGGAAAGATAAGCTTTCCTGAAAAGAATGATGTGTTGTAGGGCTCTAGCCCAGTTTAGAAGTGCCTGGGTTGTACCCCTGGAAGGAGCACATAAGCTGAGCAGATGCAGAAAGGAGGGACATTGTGCAAGTACCATAAGGAACTAAAAAAAAATAATAAGTACTGATTGATAAGTCAATAGTGATGTGTAAAGCAAGTTGCTCTGAACTAAAACTGTCACTTTTGCCTTTTTACAATACTAACACTACCTTTGCTTGCAGAGAACCATCTTTTTAATTGCAAGTGCAACCATCATTCAGAATCACTTAACAGTGTATTGACATAATTTTCCTTATGTGACTACTGCAGCTACGATTTTAATAGAGGGGAAACATGCTTTGTTGTTTAATGTTTGCCCACCTACCACAATCTCTTTTTACATTTACACAAGTGCTATTTTATGTGAAACTTATAACTTGAACAGTACATGTCAGGTGTCCAGTAATGCACTTACTAAAACTGCCAACCATATGAGCAGTAGTTCACAAGTCCCTGATGAGATAAACAAATTAAGATGATGAATGCCTGGGTGAATAAAAATCTGTAACTCAGTTCCAGATCAGCTCATATTAAAAACACATGCTCTTTAGGCTACTTTTCATTTGTAAATTTCTCTGCAACAAAACTTTAACATTCTTTATTAATGAAACAAAATGGAGTATGGCCAAATGACCCCTATTGACCACTATTGATTAAGACTGTTTTATACCTAATTTGACTTGCTGCCAGCCTAGAAACACCTAGGATGAGTACTTTTGCATTTCTTATCATGTCATTGAAATAAGTGTGCACCTATTTTTGACATTTACTGTGATCTGAGTCAGAACTGCTTTGGTTTAAACTCTAGCAAGAGTAGAGGAAGAACTGAGCCATTTTTAGGCTTCTTGAATTGTTCTGTTTTGCTGTTGGCCAGTGGCCTCTGTTGAATTTTATGTATTTCGGTTCTGTTATACATTGCTCCCATTTGTACAGCTCATTGTGCAGCAGTGTTTAATTGTGCACTGTATGGACTCAGCTACTTAAAACCATAACTTTCTCTATATAACATACTCCAGAAATTCTTAGTGTACTTATTAATCAGTAGTTGTGCAATGAGGACTGGGCTTGTGCAAAGCACTTTGTGCCTTTTTGTCTGCTGACTTGTATAGTTTGTTTTTAGACAGATAGCACCCCATTTAAGTAACTCATCTCTTGGGCATTACTCACCCTCTAGGCCACAGTAGTAAGCAACTGAAGCCATGGATCTGCACTACCCATATGGCTCTGTAGCCACTTCATGGAAATGGCCATCCTGAGACAATGCAGCAATTGTCTCATGTTCCTTGACAACCACCTACAACTTAATCTGCTACAATATGTTAGAGATGTTGTTATGTAATGTTGTTGTTTACAAGACTCTCACACAAAGCCACTACAAACAACAAGCAGGTTATCAGCGTCACACATCACCACACTAAACCAATCTCAAACACCTCAGACAAACATATATACCTACATATGTGGAGGATCTTAGAAATAACCTACCTAAACCACAGAGGCCTCCTCAACATTACTCAAAAAAATAATTGCCCTCAGCAGCCTCACAAACAGACATTACAGGCAACACCAACTGTGAAACATATGCCTATGCATCACACAGACCCAGTCCAAAAGCCCATATGGCAAATCACCACACAAAGCAATATCCTTGTTATAGATGTAGTGAGACATACGACACACCATTCACCAGGATGTGCAAAGAGAGGGTCATGGTCAGTTGCCTATCAGGCACCAGGATTCGCCACATCAGACAAGCACTCAAGTTCCTGCACAAGTACAGATGTGTACATGTAGGTGTAAATGACTTCAGACAAACCTCCCTGGACTATATGAAGAGTGACATGATGGAGTTCCTGGAATATGTGCCTGAGGCAGGTATGAGCCTAGCATTGAGCAGTATTCTGCAATCAGCAAGAGTGATGCCACAATACAAACAAAGGATAATTGACTTCAATGATTGGTTCACATTATTGTGTCATTCTAAGGGGGTACAATGTATATCAGGCTGGGAAGAGATGATAGGCAGTCCAAACTGCTTTGTCAGGGATGGCTTGCACCCCTCCAGGCTTCCATATATTAGGCAAAAACACTCTGCTAAAGCCTCTGACATAATTAAACAAAAATCAAGACAACATTAAGATATCACTTGATTAATGCTATGAGCCATAGTAAAAAAACTCCATACCCTACAAGCACTGCTTAGTCTGTGAAATGAAGCTATATGCATCATCATGGAGACCTAGTTCAAAGCCAGTATAAGCACTCCACCAGTGGATGGCTTCAATGCCTATCACTTGTACAGGCCCACAGCATTAGACGTAGCCACTAAAGGTGGGGATTTGTCCATATTTTTACCTCTAGAGTTATTAAACAAGACATTGACTTACAACTACTCCACTTCCAACTTAATACAAACAAACCCCTCTATCCCATCAGAGCTAACAAACAGAATACCCTCTATATCCCCTTTAGCCCATACCGCTTGTATAACCATCTAATCTAATGTGAGGTGTTCCTTAATATTAAAGATATTAACAATGCCATCATGGAAACTACCATATCCTTTAAATGGGTCTACATTATGTGATCGAAGAGTCTACTCTTTGAACACATAATCATTGACAAATACACAGTGAATGCTGTAAACCGCTAACAGCCACGTCCGCAAGTTTTTTCCTTGGGAAAAAATTCATGTGGCTGTAAAAAAAAACAAACAAACTTTAAAACACTAATCAAGTGGGGACTTCATCCCCTACACCCCCCAATGTGGGGGGCTGTGCCCCCCACTCCCTAACTAAATATACCAACTCAGAGATGACTCTACATTCAAGAAAAGGGCATAGGAAAAAATTTGCGAACGTGGCCGCTCGCAGTTTACAGCATTCACTGTGTATTTGTCGATGATTATATGTTTCAACAGTAGACTGTTCGATCACATAATATTGACCCCCTTTAAATACCATGGCATTTGGCTAGAACAATCTCTTAACTTTCAAATACACATTCAAAAAACTCTCAAAAAGATCAATGCACTACTGTTTTGTGTAAACAAGCTATCACCTTTTCTGTCCAAGCTAGCCCAAGCTACCGTAGGCAAAAGAATACTCTTATCTCAACTGGAATATGGACTACCCATTATAGCTGCAACCTCACATTAAAATGCTAATACCTTAAATTTTTAGGTAAGTATAGTACTCTAAAAATCACTGTATTTTCATGCTGATCAAGTGTGTGTGTGTGTGTGTGTGTGTGTGTGTGTGTGTGTGTGTGTGTGTGTGTGTGTGTGTTTGCATGTGCGCGTTGTGTACATATCTGTTTTTCTGTATATGCATCCACTGCTTAGGGATGTTCTGGAAGTCTGTTGTTCTAATGAACTGAGGTACCACAGCTCCTCATATCTGTGGATTTCTGTGATACATAGAGGATCAGAGTCTGAAACATATGGAAATCATGACTGGCATAGTCTATTTTTTACACCAAGTAGTTAGTTGGTCCTATTTCTTGACTAATTTATATCCCATTCCAGTCCATACAAAGGCATGGTCTCTGTTCTTCAGAATTCATTGTTACATTCAGTCTCTGTATTTCACATATCATCTTCACAAAGGCTGTTTCAATAACCTACTACACACCTTTTCTATTAATTTATATACAAACAATAAACAAATAATAGACCACCATTATTTCCATGTAATGCCAACAATGGAGCACATTATTATAGTTAGAAAATGGGCTATCTGTTAAGTTGTTTTGCATTTGTTTTATTGATAGTATATATTATCTTTTTTATGTAAAATAGTTTCTTATGGTTGGAAAGGTGTATGATATGTAATTGCTTTTAGAGGACATTCTTTACATCCAAAATTTAAAAACGTCATGACAAATGGAAAAAAAATACATACACACAAACAAACACAGGGACATTAGTAGTTGTTTGTTTTAATGTTAGAATTAGGACATTCTTGGGAATTCCACTTTTACATAGCATATAAATTTAAGACAAAATAAAAGAGAAAAAAACTTAAAGCTGTAGTTTTCCATTCTTTAATAACAGGAATGTCAGTTAATATTCTTTTAATCAGAAATTTTCTGAAATTTTCTGAGTATAATTTTAGGATATAACTCTTATCTGTGGTTTTCAAACTTCTTACAAGTTCATAGGTTCATAGGTTCATAGGTAAGTACTAGGCTATCTGCCCAAGGGCATTTACAAGACTAGCCAGAATGTGTTGGCTTTTGCCACCCCCTTAGATTAGTTCCTTGTGCCTCTGTCCAGCAGCGCCATTAGTTCCCTGCGCCACTGTCCAGCAGAGCCACTGCAGTGATCCCCGGGGTAAATTCCACCCATCAAGGTTTCTCTTGAAGAGTGTTAATGAGGGGCTCTGCCTGATGTATATTGGAATCCCATTCCAAAGCATGGGGAGTCTTTGGGACAGGAATCTATCCCTCCAGCATGTCCTATTTATCATTGTGGTGAGGTTTATATCTCTAGAGCATGTGGCTCTCCGGGATTTTTTTTTTTTTTAGGTGGAGCATGTCCATCAATTCTGGGTTGGACATGGCCTTGTATGTCAGGCAGAGATCACCTCTGAGTAGGCGGTATGCAACCGAGTACAACTGTACTTTCTTCAGTCGATCTGCATTGGGCATCTGTTTGAGGCCATTGATCCTCTTGGTGAGGTACTTCTGTGGTCTTTCCAGCTGTTGCAGGTGTCTTGTAAGGTACATCCCAAATGGGGAGTTGTACTCTAAGATGGGTCTGATGAGTGATGAGTAGAGGGGCACAATGACCTCTTTTGATCTGGATGCGAACCCTTTTGTGATTAGGTGGGCCACATAGAAGGATTTTCTAACCACCTTGGCAATATGATTATCAAAGGACAGATTACTATCTACTTGGGTCCCCAGATCCCTTATTACATTTTATGTATTTAGGGGATTACCACCTATGTGGTAGTTCGTGGGTACTTTGTTTTTTCCAAAGGGGACGACTACGCACTTTTTGGCATTTAGCTTGAGGTCATGATTTTGACACCAGGTATCCATCTCAGTGAGACCCATCTGGAGGGTGTCTGTATCAGCCGGAGAATCAATTATGGCCCCTAGTTTGCAGTTGTCTGTGAGAGCAAATATATGGAAAGCAGTATGTAGTCAGAAGGATACTGTTTTTTTATGGGATTAAGGTGCCAATTAAATGCATCCTAACAGTAAGATGCACACCAAAAGTGCACAGAACGGTTATTAATTTTAAGGAACAATTGTGGAGTGGAGTAAACCGTAGGATGCACAGTAGTAAAGCCCACCCAAGTCTGCCCATACCCAGCCAAGCACTAACCTAAATGGACCTTTTATATACCCACTCAGAGTAAGAGTATGTTACAAGAGCAACTAGAAAAATGTAAACAATGCAATAACTATAAAGCAACCAGCAAAATAACTCTGCAGCCTAAGGATTATCATCCCTTTGAGCAATTAGTTATATATTTATTACATGTATGAAATATATACAGTAATCAGCTACAATAAATGAAGAGCAGGTGAGGTATGACAAAAAGCTATTCAATGTACAAATTAATCAATTAAACATTTATAAAATGAACAATATGTAAAAAAAAAAAAAAAAACGATTGGCAACACCAAATTACTATACAGGTGTTAGGACTTATTTTTTACAAATCACATATATAAAGGGGAGTCATGTTACTATGAATGAAAATATGTTTTGGTTAAAAACCTACATGAAAAAAGTCCTCTTTTAAAAAATGGAAATGTGTAGAGCATCCAAACCTAAGTTTGGGCACATGTGTTCAGGCAGGATGGTGTGCACTTATCAAGATCAAAGGAGCATTTTTGCAGCAGATATTTTGAATATTTGACAAACACAAGGCAGGATTTTTGCCACGTTGAAAATTTAACAGTTCACAGATAAGCAACATTTGATGCACCCCTGAAGGTTGTTAATGCTAGGAGCATTAATAATAACGTTTTTTTTTTACTGGAAAATTTGCTATGTTCCCACAAGGTTGATGTTGTTATTGTTTGTAAAACATGGTAAAAGAACGACTGGAAACCAGTTCTGTCAGGCTATAAACATTTTACTGTAAAACAGACATTCTAACAAAAAATCAGGTGGAGGTGTTATGATAGGGATTAAAGATTGTTATGAGACCTGTGATTATTACATGTTCAGTGATAGCAACAATACTACAGATTGTAGAACTGTGACAATAAAGACAACCTGGAAAATATAACAGTTGTTAGAGTACATAGACCCCCAAAATCAAATGCTGATGACCTAGAGGAACTCATACATTTCTTGCATGAAACACAAGGTGGAAGAATAATACTGGCTGGGGACTTAGATTTACCTGAAACAGACTGGAATAATATTGATTCAACATTAGTAGTGAATTATTCACAATGTATGTTCAGGAACAAAAATTGCATTAGATTGTAAAAAAAAAAAAAAAAAAAAAAAAAAAAAAAAAAAAACTATCAGGGAATGGAACATACTAGACATTCCCCCGGATTTAATAAAATTCTTGTAGGCACCATGTAGAGCCTGCATGGAATGTATCTATCTACACTGCCATGGTTTCCCCTTGGTGGATTGCCATGAATATTAATGAGGGCACACTGCCAAGGGAGACCATAGGAACAGGGTTATTGAATCCGTGTAGGGAGAAGTATAGAGGCTAACCATGGTTGTGGATGCCTGGTCAGATGCTATGTACAGAGTGAGGCTCCCTATAATGCTCCCCACTACTGTTAAAATGCTGTGAATTGTTTTAAATGTATAATATTTTATTTTTATAAATTTTCTTTCCTCTCTATATGTTTGCGCGGTGTGGCTCGGAGCACAGCAATGCCAAGCTGTGCTCACATATAGACAGCTGGCACCTGCTACACATCTAAAAATAGAGACTGTATGTAATTAATTATCATGATTAAATTGTTTTATTTATTAATTTTTTTTGTTACTGTTTGCATGGCATGGCACGAAGCCCAGCAGAGCTGAGGGGTGCTCATACATATATAGCCAACACCTGCCAGACATCTAAAAATAGAAACCGGATGTAATTAATTATTTATGTCCAGGTTTGTTTAAGCCTGTTGGCATGGCACAGTGCTCAGCAATGCTTACAGGTAGCTTAGTAATGTATGTGAAGTTATACTAGTTATCATGCTATCCAAGTAGCTAAATAGATAGAGTTATGACCTAATGTGTAGCAGGTTCTGGGTTCAAATCCATAGCAGTCATTATATGTCTGTAATTTAATTTAATGTTTTTTTTCTAATTTAATAAAAAAAATTGTGAAATATGGCACTGCTGTGCCATGCAAAGCACTTCTCAAGCATGCTAATAGCTACTATAGTTTGCGTGGTGCTAAGTTTTGTGAAAACCTTGGTTGTGCGAGTTTTCACACTGCTCAGCTCCACCTAGCTGGTTTCTCCGCCACTAAGCAATGCACGCTTTTTTGAGTGTAACTCAATGATGTGTAAGGGCAGGAAAACAGCCTATATTAAGAGCAATAGGTGGGAATTCTGCACCATTCCTTGGAGTCTAATTGACTGTGTATATGGCAGGTGCTACTGGTGAAGGTGCGTGCTTTCAGCCACAGAGATGGAGTGTTCAGGAGTCCAGTGTCTTTATTGGGCTTATGGAAAAACATCATGGACCCAGGCTGCTGCAGGGTAGTTTCCAGGGCTTGGAGTGTAAGGCAGAGGCCTGGGATCAGTTGGCCAGGGAACTCACCAGTGTTACTGGTATCCCCCATACAGGTGAGTGGTGTCACCACCATTATGATGACCTGAAGAGGAGAAAGAGGGGAACCTTGGACACCTGGGTCCAAGAAGCCAGAACTGGGAATGCCCCACCAATATGTAAGTATGTTTTCCACTGTTTTACCAATATGCAAGTTAAATATCTGCAAAACTGGTATACATAATGGTGTGCTTCTCTCTCAACAGCTGCAGCTGAGAGGCTTGCAATGTCAACTCCAATGCCAGGTGCCTGGCAGGTTATGCCATGAGTGTGGTATGTACGAATTTATTATGCTAACTGTAGTGCAATAAGCAAGAAAGAGTAAAGCATTTACTGCAATAAAGTATACACAATAAAAACTGTAGTGCAATAAATGGGCAAGTAGAACTGCATTGATGCACTGTGAAAACTTGATTCAAAAGTAATGGAAAAAATAGGAGTGTACCTTGGACTCTGGTGCAATTACACCACTAGAAAGCCAAAGACATAATAATGGAGGTAAGTGAGGCCTGTGATAGCAGGTAAATGTGCCCTTCATCAGTGACATTTAGAAAGACACCTGCTAAGGCATTAATGGCAAAATACATGTTCAACTGGGACCCTGGTGCAGGCATATATCCATATAAAGCCATGCACACACTGATGGATGTAGAAAATGCATGTCACAGCCTGTATGTGTGCACATATATCTTGCAAATACACCTGCTGTAGCAGTGACTCAGTAGCTCAGTCTGTTAATCACCTTGCAAACAATACATATTGCCACACACAGTCCTGGGTTCAAATCCAGTGGTGTGTAGAAGTGAATGTACAATACTGTGAAGGTAACAATTGATGACTGAGTCATGCACTCTTTATCACATTACAGACCTGCAGATAAGAACACACTTCACATATCCCTATAGCAAAACTATATATGCAGAAAGTGTCACATCATGCATTAATATGCATTTACACAAAATGTCAATGTAGGTACTGCAAATGAGGGCCACTAATATCAGAGTGCATCACACAATCCTTCCAAAGTCACTGTGAAGATTATCACAGTTGCACAGCTAACATACACATTGGAAGTTCCTTGTAACAAGGCCTGCCATCATATGCTCCAAATTACTACCAGGCTGTAACTCATGGCCTGGCATTTGCCCAAATGGTGGACGTATTCTTATATTTATTCCCCATCTTACTCAAGGACACACCAAACATGTTGCCTAGTACTCTGTTAGTGATACTGTTCCCTAACATGCTTACCTTAAACACATGCCTTAATTGGAGTGGAAAGGGTAGCCTCACTCTGGCTCTGCCTCTACAACAAGGCTGACACAGCTCCCACAGATACTCTTACAGCTTGTTGTCCTCCAAAGTGTTCACACTCTCTGCCTATGCCTATTACCTGCATCAGCAGCTGCAGCTGTAGCACACACATCTCTATGTAAAGGTTTCTACTGCAGACCTATACTCTTTTGACGATGTATTCTCCTCACCCCAGTAATGTCCAGCACAACATATCAGAAAGGGGTCCTAATCTACATGAAGGCCTTATATATTGTACAGTGGTTGCATGTCATTGGCTGATGATAGTGCAAATCATCTGTGTTGCCTGCAGTTAGCATTTCAGACCCACAGATTAGTTTAAAGACAATCACCTGCTGATGAGAATCATGTTTAAAAGGCAAGCAGCTAACTATGAGGAACCATTCTTTATGAGACTTTCTTCACACAGGGCACACCTTTGTGAAAATTTTAATATCACCACATATCAACAGAGGAATACTGCACTCCATCAGGTATGCAACTGATGTGTACAACACAATGCATATGGGTGAATAGACTTACGGGGAATAGGGATTACAACATTAAGTGTGTCTTAGATCTGTGATAATGACATGTCATTGAGCTCCTGCTGTCTTACACCTACACAGAATGTACAATACATCAAGGGTGCATTGTCTGTTGTCATTGTGGCACATTGATCTTGTTGGACTGTCCCTTTATAGTGGTTGTAATAGCACACTGCTATTTGTGTGGCACTGTTCTTATGACATATTATCGGAGGGGTTGTCCATAGGGGACACACCGCAGTAGACTCAAGTGTTGGGTGTATGATCATACAGCAGGACCTGTCATGGTACACATGGGAATACAAGACTATTGCTACTATCTCAATTGTATCCACACACTTAGTATGTTTGCACACTGTGGAGTATGACATGAGTCAGCAAACAGTGGATAGTGCCAGCCATTTTGTCCTTGCTGTATCTCTACATAGTGTACTTCCACATATGTGATCCTGTAATGTATTCCCCATTTGTTATCTTTCAGGAATCATGTACCCTAGATGCCATGCACCCTTCTCGGATGCAGAAAATTAAATTATATTGGAAGGACTATGTCAAAATCATCACATCATACTGTCCAGGGAGAGGCAAAACAGGGAACAGTGGGCTGTATTGTGGGCAGACCTTGCCTGTGATGTGAATGGCATGGGCCATCAGGGCAGGACATATGAACAGGTTCAACACTACACAATGGACATGATCAATGCTGCATGACGAAGGGCAGCAGATGTAGCCAGGGATCATGCCATCACTGGTGGAAGGCCTGCAGTGGAAAAACCCCTCTCAGCCACTGAGGAATTCATGGTGAACCTAGGGACACACGACAGCTCCCAGGCATCCATCACACCATACATCATGGAGATGGGTGTCACAGTTTCCACAGCAGAGGAGCATGCAGGTAGGCTTGCTCTTATCAGCATTGTAATACTGTAGTAGTCAGTGTGTCAGGCTGTACATACTTATATGTGGGTGTCATGTTCTTTTGGAGGGGGTTAACCTCAGTTGAACTCTTATACTCAGAATGTGACCAATACAACAAGTAACACAGTAGCTACTGTCAGTGTGAGATATACAGACGTATTACCTTATTGTGCTGCAACATGCATTGGTACTGACATTACCCCACCCTCCACTTTTCACAGATGTGTCAGGTATTGGCCAAGGACGTGGTCCTGCTTCTGGTAAGCATGACACTGTTTTGTTAAGGAACAGTTACATTATATTAAAGTTAAGGGCTGGAATAATGCCCCATTTAAACACAATTTCATGTGTAAACAGAGTAGAATGTTTTTATTTTCCATTCTAGAACAGGTACCTAAGGATCTTAGAGATGGTAATTGCAGGAGTGTAGTTGAACAAAAAGAAACATTTTGGCAATGACGGTTAAGAGCAGATAAGCCTCCTGCTTTAAATGAGGCAATTATTCTAAAATGCCTTTTAAAAACAAAAGGTTGAAAGGAAAATAAATTAGGCAATGAAACATGTATTTCAATATATTTGTTAAGATAGGTGTACTGGGTTTTATGTGTTATTTTATCAAGTATAGTTTCATATGGTACATTTTACTGGTCAAGTTTTACTTGATTTACTTGATGTGATTGTTACAAAGGTCTTGAGTTAAATGTGTATTTTGTTCTGAGGAAGTCTTTTTTGGACGAAAGCGGAGAAGAAAAATGTTTGACCATTAATCCGTTGTGGGTCTTTGTTATTATGAGTATTGGTGGATATTTCATACACAATAGTGCAGGTATATATGTACCACTTTTCTTTTTCTTATCACAGGTGACCAGGGGGTTGGTGTCTGCCCCTTACACAACTTGATGTCAGTGTCTCTTTGGACTCTGATGATGGCCACAGTGAGGCACAGGTGGGGTGTTGAGGGCTGAATCTGTCTCAGAGGTAGACATTCCTCTTCTGCCTCCATTGTCACTGCACACAGTCAGTATGCCTGCACATACCCAGTTCCCAGAGAGCACAGATATTGGACAGTCAGAGGGTGGGAACATTGAACAGGAAAGTATGGCAACTATGGCTCCAGTGAGAGTAGACACTGGCCAAAGTCAAAGAGCAGGTAAGGTCCCACACAGGTGGATTGACAGGGCTTCTTGTAGGAGGCCTGCTGTCCATCCATCATCTGTTGCAGGTGCCATATCACGGGTCACTTGGCACATGTTTCAGGCCATCATGGAGGCACAGGCATGTTCTGAATGGAACACCAGATGTATGCTTAGGGTTATGGATGTAGCACTGGGTACACCCTGGATCAGTTCACTGATGCAGTGGACAGAAGGTGGGCTAAAACAATGTCTGTCTTGGACCACACATTATCTGTCCTGGAACATCTGGTTGGAGTTGAGTGTCGAACTCATGGACGTAGGTCAGCAACCCCGTCTTCTGAGATTCCATGTGGCTGTGCACAATCATGCTCCTTTAGTGGCAGCACATCCAGCGCTATGGAGGGGAGTGTGCTGTCCACACCACAATGTTGCAGGCCATGGGCTCGTGTTTCTTGGTGGTCTCATGGGAGACACAGTCCCAGCAGACAGCAGTCACCATCAGGTACTAGCACCACTTCTGACCTTGGGCATGGAAGTGCCAGTGCAACTCCTGGAAGAGACAGTTCCTGTGTTTGCATCAGGAGATGGTGAACTGTCAACTCTACCATGTATGGTCCAAAGCTGTCCAACATACACACGAGTAAGGCTAGCACTGTGCATACACTCACACACCACTGTCAAATGCAGGTCACCTACAGACATACACAGCATATCTCCATGGTCCATCTCACATGCTTCCCTTCCTGACCTACACATATGCTGTCAACTGTTTGGGCCAGCCTAGGCCTCCTGCACTCCCACATGACACCCTGTGCAAGTGATGATACCTGTCCCACATCCCTGTCATCCTCCCCATCAATGTAGGGAAATGAAGCTGTGTGTCTGATGCACAGGGTGACTATATTAGTTAACATGTACTTGTGTAATGCAGTGTTATTTTGCCATGCCACTTGTAGTGGTTACCAACAGATACTGTATGCTGAAATGTGTCATGAGTACGCCACATACTTTTGTGTACCTTATGTTGTATGATGTTGTAATGGCTATATAGTTACACAATGACAGGTGTGTCACGGGCCTGTTTATTTTTCTGTTTCAGGAGTCTGTTGGGATAACCTATAGATACACAGTGGCAATAAAGCAGCACAGGATGGCATGTCAGCCCAGCAGAAATATGTTTTCAGCAAGGTACAGCACTATAAGTGCATGGCTTCATAGGTTCATAGGTGTATAACAGGCTAACAAGGAAAATGGCAGCATTTAGCACACGTGCATCCTTAGTCTGTGATAAGGTCTGCTACCCTTGATAGGTGTCACCAGGGTTTTGGGAACTAACACATGTACAAGCTGTGGTGATGGAGATGATTCATCTACAAATATCATTTGTCCAAAACTAACAGTTGTCCGACACCAGTTATGATTGTCATGTTCTGCATCCCATTGTGTAATTTTTACATGATGTGTGTCACAACAGATGTGTGCTTTACATGCATGGGGGGGGGGCTGTTTCATGTAGGGTGTACTGTCTGTGTTACATATCTGTCTCTCAAGCATGTACTATGTATGCCACAGTGATGTTGTAGGTGTCTAGAACAGGTGAGACATGTTAGTCCTGTCATGGATATGCAGGAGGTACACAGTGAGACCTGACACCTCCCTGTATGGAGCCATACACATCCCTTTCAAAGCATTTAGGAGACAGACTACACATGTATGGTCATGACACTGACTCCATAAGACATGTTATCTACACTGTGTATTGGTGTACCATGGAACCTGCATGGCTGCTACAGTCGTATGATATGCCTGTATAGTGACATGGCAAGGGTGCCATTGCACACAATGATAGGTGTGATAACTGCCACATTCAGTATAGTAGTGACAGTCTGAGATTTACATCTCAAAGCTGTTGGTATAGGTTGTACAACAGTGAATGCATCCCCACATTTTACCGACCAGTGAAAGTCAAAGGTTGCATTAGTCTCTGTTTCCATACCTTCATGTGTAATAGCTCAACTGTGTGCGGTGTGCTTTCACTACAGTATTTTGCAGGAATGGATGATTTCCCACAGGATAGTATTGTGCAGTCATTGGCATTTAGTCTTTGTCAGTGGCTCAGACAACAACTGACTGTGTCTTAGGCCATCCTGGGTATCTGTTGGTTCTATGTGCGATTCTGTGCCATCTATTAATAAGCAATCACCTGCTAATGTACTCAGTCAGAAGTCATTGACAGTGGCTGTGACTGCAGAGAGGAAATAGCTAGAAGGGGTACACCAATAATGGAGGATGGTGAACTCGACTAGTGACTGGCATCATTGCAGCGTAGGTCTCCCAGTGCTATGTTCCCAAAGTATGATTCACAGACACTTGCCTATCCACCAGCTGACATAAAACTCTGTACAAGATGTATACAGTTTCCAGCATGGCCTGCTGGCTTAATATTGTTAGGCTATGGTTGGTGGAGTGAGACTGATGTCTGACATACATTACATAGTGTAACAGTCCATGGGCTCTGCCAGTCACAGTCGGTAGGCATGATTTGGTCTTGTGCAAAAGTAACAATGTTTGCTCCAGTGTCAGTAGGTGTGAGACAGTGTTAGTGCTCGTATCCATGCTACCTCCTATTATGGCATTCCAGGTGACATGACTCAGAGATGTGGGGACACCACTTGGCAATACATGCTAGTTGTCCTCTGTCAAGTAAGTACTGCAGTTATATCCAGCATGTTGCAACAAGAGAGTCATGCAAGGTGTCTCTACAGAGCACAGACATAAATGTTAGGGAAGTGTAATATGTACACACTGTGTTACTTAGTCAAGCTGTGGCTCACTTGCCCAAAGGATGCTCCAGGTCCTTATCTACCATGCCATGGAGCAGTGCTGTGACATCCCCACACAGGGAACTAACGTATTGCATCATGTGTCTACCAATATGTGTGACCCCTAAATCCTCCCCAAAGTGAGGTCCTCCCTGGTGGGATCTGGCCACAGATCAGTCTCCTTAGAGCAACCAGCATGTATCCACCCTTGCAGACAATACAGACATATATGTGAAGAAAGCAATTTATTACTTTTTGTGAGATGGTTGACATAGCATGACTGCACCTCCCCCTTCAGATGGGGCAGGCAAGTATGCAGAGCTGTACACCTATGCATTATGTTAGCAGCATTACAACTGCATGAACTCGGCTGTACAGGACAGATGGGACAGAGGCTCATCATGGCTCAGCAAACCTGATTGGTGGACAACTGCCATTAGCAGGCTGTACAACAACAGGTGGACAGTGCTGTGTGAGAGTTGGGGTGAGGGTGCCCTCCCCCCAACATGGAAGCACTACCACCTCATCTTATTGAAGCATGTAGTGTTGTGATGTTGTGTAGACATGGTAAGTGACAAAATTAGCCATGCACACAACGCAGAACCACAAGGCACAGTGTATTTACATGTGTGGCTTCAAAGGACAAGCCCAGGTTGTTGCTGACCTCATATGCCAGGATCCCACATATGGTCAGTCTACAGTCATACCTAACCTGTACTCCCACACTGTCTACATCAACTACACTCTCCTGTCCCCAACACATGTGACACATGACATTCCTACAACCTATCCCATAATGTCCATATTTAAAAGTGCAGTTTGTAACTGGCCTTTCAGTGGAAGACACACAGCATCTATTGCACATGCTAACATACCAAGCTGTATCTCACATGTGATCTGACAAGGATTACTAACACCATTGGGCAACCCTTGCAATCATACTGACACCACTGGCTGCACACTAGCTGGGTGGACAATGGCAACTGTTACACACTTGCACTGAGGTGGTGCATCCACTGAGCAACATAACTATACACTTCTTTCTCTACATATCCATATCTGTATGCCCGTAGGGGCAATCATCATGAAGCTGATCAGCACACATATATGTGATCTACACACAGTTGACTGTACATAGTTTGGATGTGTGACAGGGGGATAATGACTGTCACATGTGGTGGACATGTCCGAGGCAGTCGCCAAGGACCTGGGTACAACCCCCAGACTGAGGCAAGCTGTCTGACTATATTCCCTGCTTGGGAAACACTTACAAAGCACCCACTTAGGCATTCAAGATACTGTCATTGTAGGGGTCGCAAAATGGCCCATTGATGGCACACATATACAACATAGGGACATCCGCCTCCAATAGCTGATCTGTAAGCAGCAGTGCTCAACAGGGTGCAGTCCTGGGTCCTCTACTACTTGGAATCCATTTAACCACAATAAACACAGCTATTGACTGACTGTGGCTAACAATGTTGGCTGATGCCTGCAAATTGTGAGCACTCATAGAGTCTCTGTGGTATGTCACTATCCTGCAAGAGGGTATTGTGAACACATCCCTGTTGCACACTAATGGCCATAAACTCCATATAAATATATATGTAGTATCATTTCCATCAGTTAGACCTATGTACCTGGAAAGTAGCACATCATTCGCAACATGTGATCTACATACTCAGGGGTGAAAGAACTGGGCACAGAGACCTGGCCGCACACATTTCCATCTAATGTGCCTAAGATTAACATGTCTCTACAGTGGTATGGAAGGAATCATATGGCATAGCTGAGGCCACAGTCACCACTACGTGACATACTCTTAACCTCCACGTACTCTACCCTCAGCATGCCAGTGTCTGAGTGCAATGGCCATTCATTGCAATATCTTTCCAAGCAGTACTAGCAACACATCAGTATGGTCCCTCACAAGGGCACTTCACATCTTCAGTATCTGTTCACTGGGGATTGTCTCTAATGAGTGTCATTGTCACCTGTAGCATATAGATTACTCGGAGGTAACCTGTGCCTTGCATACAGGGCAATATAGGACCCTGCTTGATTGCATATGCTGCCTATCTGCAGGTGGCATAGTAGATGGATAACTCACTGCAAGGACCTTAACCTAGTATGTGACATTAGTACTACATGCATGTGGGAGAGATTTGTCTAGCGGATGTCAACACACCCTTGACACAGAACCCTACCTAATGGCACACAGAGCACCTCAGTGCACCTCAACACATACCAGTGGTATGATTAGCTGGGGGATTGTGATCTCAACACAGGGCATCTTTCTGTGTCCCTCTTGGACTGGGGCAATATGTGCTGATCCTGTAACTATAGGTATAAAGATATTTATTATTATGTGGGCTGTATGGCTATTATGCTACTTAGGTTGGTTCAAATGTCCTATGATTCCATAACATGATGTAAAATGCTCTAATAGACTTACACACAAACACGGCTACATTGAGGCTAGCACCACTTCCAATCACTGCATACAGAACATGCCAAGGCACACATATAGTGCAAGTTGGCTGTATGTAGATGAGAGCACTTCCTATGTAATGGTACACACTGCAGATCGCAGTACGTATTGCATGCAACACACCTCATGTCTGCTAGTGTTATCAAGTTCAGGACATATTATGTTTGATGACATCAACAGGCCTTGTTGTGTTCAGTTCTTTGGGGGGGCACATCACCCACTACAAATAAAACATTGCAAAACCCTACCTATCCTAAGTGATTATATTTATGCCATATGGACAAACACCAAGTAGCCTGGAGTGAGGTTAGAACCCTTACCTGTAGATCAGATTGCAAGTAAAGTGTGCTGTATCTTTAAGAATCATGTCAAGGCAGTACATACACATATAAATCCCTGATACATGCACTCCCCTGTACCATGTTTTAAGAGCAGCCACACTGAGAGCATGTATGATTGCAGTTGTTAGTTTGTATATATGTTACTTAAGTTAAAGTCAGTAAACTTTTATAGTCATGTGTTTGTATAGAATAAAGCTGCTTGAACAGAACCCACAAAGACTCTTCTATTGTGTCCAAAGTAGGAGAGTGACACTACCTGTCTAGTCTTATTCACTATAGAACATATTACTTATCACACACTTCACAGCTTAAGTATGACACCGTGAGGGTGTGGTAGTTGTTCTGTAGGAAGACACACACACACACACACACACACACACACACACACACACACACACACACACACACACACACACACACACATCAAGTAATCTGGAGTGAGATTAGAATCCTTACTTATCTAGTCTTATTTACTATAAATCACAGTACTTATTGCATGTGCCACAGCTTAAGTCTGACACTAGACTGTCAGCTGGTAGTCTTAAAGTGGATGACATCATCAGGCCTTGTAGAAGAGGGGTGTTTGGAGGCCAGCAGCAAGTTACAGGGCCAAAATGTTCATAACCATTGCAGGTGGATGGCCCATGAGGGCATGTCAGCTGTTCTGCAGGGACACACACACACACAGATGCACACCAAGCAGCCTGAAGTGAAATTAGGACCCCTACCTATTTAGTCCTATCCTCTATAGATCACAGTACTTATCGCTTGTGCTATAAGTTGAGTCTGTTGTATATGTGATTGCAGGCATAGTACTTGTGCATTACACAAACTAGGATTGTGTTGAACAGCATCTGTGGCCTGCGGCGTAATATTGCTTTGTACTGTTATCTGCATCTAGTATCCTACCAGTGTGATAACTATCATCCTAGCTATGTGTGTACAGTTAAAAGTATGGCCAAATGTGGCTGCTTGCAGTTAGATAGGAAAACCTGTGGGCAGGAACAATGTGCCCTGTCCATACATGCATTGACAACATTATACATTACATCACCTGCTCACCTGTGCCTCTCTATGTGGTGACATCCAGCAGGCACAGGTGTCTGTAGGTAAGTGGATTATGCACTGTTGCACCCTTAGTTTGGATCCTTTGAGCAACAGTATGGATGTGTGATAGTGGAGATTTATTCACCATTATTCGGGCATGTAGGACAATACATACATCCATGTACATATTTATGTAATTAACAGGGCTGTATATATATATATATATATATATATATATATATATATATATATATATATACATATATATATATATATATATATATATATATATATATATATAAATGTAGCTGGGTGTGTATATGATATGAATATGTGTTATGTAGCTATATAGGGAGAGTCTATGCATCATTGTGATATATATAGCTATAGATATACTATGTATGTGAGAGAGAGAGATAGTGACAGACCGATATGTATACATATATGCCTTATGTATAGACATATCTATCTATAACAGGTCATTCTGATGACAGGGCAACAGAATTGCACTCATTTGCAGGTCATTCTGATGACAGGGCAACAGAATTGCGCTCATTTTAGCTAAGTGTTTGGGCATGCCCAGCGTGACTGTCAGTACTTATAAAGTGACTCCAGGCCACACCTACCTGTACAACAGTCCAGGATTTTGTGTGTTCCATACCTTTCAACTGTCCAAAGTTTTGCAGAATGTCCAGAGTTTTGGCTCATAATTTTGTTCTGTTCCACATAAAATATGTGGTTTTCTGGCAAACTACTTGGATTAACTGAGAACTGAAGTCACTAAATAATGACATACATTTGAGTTTCTGGCTTGAAATCCTAAAGCAAAATGTCTGTTGAAACAAGCCCTGTTATTCTAGCAACTTTTTAAGTTTATGAGAGCATTATTTAAAATATGTTCCTATTTGTGGGCCTTTGTTCCCCCCATGTTGTCGGCTTTGTCCAGATTTCTTGCACTAAAAGGTTGAGAGGTACGTTAACAGAACTTGACATCTGTACCTGTTTCTGCAGTACTGCACTTCACTCAAATGTCCACTGCATTCCCCAGCTGTCTGCTGTACTTAATATATGACTGAGGTTCATAATGTTACACCACACACAGAATGACAGCATGTGAAAACACCAACATAATACCTGAGGTTAATAATGTTACACCACACATTGAATGACAGTATGTGAAAACACCAACATAATAATACCTCACATGCAAAAGATGTGCATACTTCCAGATTAGAACCATCAACACCATCACCCATGCTTACTTCCCTAATTAACTGAGCCACACAGGCTGCCAGACAGAAAAAGTCATTTGTCATACATTCAACAGCATAAATGTGTATGTTGTTATTTCTACTTTATGTGTGACATACAGTGTGTGTTAGAGTACTGTGTTATAGCCCTGGAATTGCCTGGTCTGCTGATATACCATTACTGACTTACTGTTAAAGCAGTTATATGGGAACACTGCTGTGTTGGGGGTGGGGGAACAACAGCACATGATCTACTGGGATAGACAGTAGCCCAAATATCATGTGATCCCACAGTTTAACATCTCAGTTGACTGATGTAGTGAATATTCCAAACATGAGACCGAATGATTATTAGGGGACACATACTATTGGACTGGGTATCTTTAGTTCCATGTGGATGTTACAGCTGTCCAAATAGCCCACTATATTTCCTTGCATAAATACAGCAGATCCATACATATGAAACTGTGTTATATTAATCCTGACAAGTAGTGTGTAGTTTAGATACTTACCTTGTGAATGCAGCAGTTGACAGAACTGTAGTTGAGGGCTAACTCTGTGTGATGCAAGCAGTACCCAGCCAATACATGGATAGGTATAGGTTGTGTGGGTTACCTGGCATCAATAATTTTAGTATATGTATGTGAGTAGGAGTAAGGTGTCAATCCCTAGGGCCCTAGGTTGTCAGTGAATGTGCTATGTGCTGTCTCTTAGCCAAAGCCAGGGTGTACTGGGCATGCCTACATCTGCCTACAGGGACATAATCGGGGAGCTCCTTCTCCGAGTCCACCTTGTCATTGTGGCTGTGGTGACCTAGGCACTGGTGGGGGGCTGTGTATCCCTTCCCTTTGCTGATTCTGCTGCAGCTGTTTCTGCAGGATCATATTGTGTAGTATAGCACATACTGAGAATATCTGTGCACATCTGGCTGAAGTCTACTGCTAGGCTCCACCAGATATATCGAGGCACTGGAACCATTTCTACAGAAACCCAGACATGTGTTCTATGATGTTACTATTTTGTGCATGTGCCTCATTATGGCATTCTTCTGTGGGTGTGTGTGCATTTCTGATGAGTGTCATCATCCACAGTTGCAGTGCATAGCCAGCATCCCCCAGTAAATGGCCATGTATGATGTCCCCCCTAGCAAACATCTGGTACAACTGTGATGCGTGCCAGATATGGAAGTCATGATAACTGCCAAGGCTACCAACACACACATTCATGACAATCCCCTGGGCATTGCGCATGACCTGGCAATTGATGGAGTGGTACCCCTTGCATTTGACATAGATTCTACCCTGCTCACTGGGTGGTGGCTTGATGTGTACATGAGTGCAATCTATGGCACCCAGTACCTCAGGGTAGTGTGCTACATGGTAGAAGTGCTGCATATTGTTGGGCTTCACCTCAGGGGTGAGGGGAAAATAAATGTGCTCACTGGCATGGTAGCATGGCATCCAGGAACTGATGGAGTACCCTGGATGCTGATGCTCATGAGACCCCGATCATGTCCTCAGTTGGTCTTTGGAAGGTACCTGTAGCTAGTATCCTAAAGGCTACACATACCTTTGTTTCCACTGGGATGAGTTTCCCTCTGTTGGCTCTGGGTCTGAGTTGAGGGTGGCAGAGTTCAGGGAGTTCTTGTAGTATGTCCCTGTCCACCCTGAAGCACTCTACAATCTCCAACTCATGTAGCTCCTGGAAGGTTATCCTGGGCCTGAATACTCTTCTCCTTCTCTCTCTAGGCCTATTGTCAGCAGCAGCAGTACTGACTTCAGCATCTAGCACATAGAGATGTAGCAGACCTGCAACAGCCCCTAGCATTCTTTCAGTTAAAATTCTCAAGTCTGTACTCCAATCATACCTCTCAACTTGGAATCATCAAAAATCTGGACAAAGTCCATGAAAAATAGGTACAAATCTGTACGCTGATTATTATACAATTTGCATGCATAATTATGTAGCCACACCCACTCCAATGGAATTGTGGGATATCAGCTTTTAAACGCAATCTGAACAGACAACCAAAAATATGGCCACAAATTGCCTGTGTCACATTAAAAAAGATATTGCAATAGGGAATGGATGGCAAACTCATAACAGGTTCATAGTTACTAGCCTAGGTATCGCCGCCGAAAAGGATATTCTCAGGACTGCAGCATCCTCTCACTTTAAAAGTACAACACAGTATCAGCAATACATCTACACATACTGTTGGAGTAGAACCCACAGCCTTCTGCATCAAAAGCAAGTATTCTACCTGTTGTGCTACTAACAATGCAAGCAGACTTGGCATAAGCATCACTATTTCTCTTCCTCTGAAGCTCTCAACTACTTGTAAAATCCACTCAACACTCAACTGCATCTCTCAACTTTGCAGCACAAGAAATCAGGAAAAGCCAACATTTATTGGGGGTGACAAAAGCTCAAAAACCAGGGACACATTTTAAACATTGTTTGCATAATCTTGGAAAGTTGCTAGAATAAAATGCTATGTTGCCACCATGTGTTTCCTGAAAGATAGGAAGACTGAAACTTAAATGTTACTTAAATAAACTTAATTTAGTGAATTATGTTCAACTTCTCACCAGATCTCAACCTCTTAAACACAAAAAAACCTGGACAAAGCCAATATTGGGGGAATACAGCCCCAAATATAGGGACAAATTTCAAATATTGATCTTATAAACTTTGCTAGAGTAATAGGTTTTGTGTTACCATGTATTTTCTGAACAATATGACACCTGAAATTCCAATGCCTGTCATTATTTAGTGAATTCAATCCTCACTGATTTGCTACAAAAATCCAGAAAACCACAGATTTTTATGAGGAACAGAACAAAAATATGAGGCAAAAAGCACACGTGGTGGTGGGTAAAAAGTTCAGGCTCTTGCTACCCAGTACCCAAGATACAGGGTTTGAGCCTGAGTAACTGTAACCAGCCTGCCTATTTAACAGGGGCATTTTACACACAGACACACACACCTACACCTGTAAAATGAAACCTGTCTGCAGCCATTAGCACACTCCGGTAAAAACAAACTCTTTAAAAAGCCAAACAGAAAAGCACACTCAAAAGGAAAGTAAACCAAGCTGAAAATCCTGGTAATGGCTTCTATAAGTAGGCTACAACTCTTCAGTAAGCTATTATACATGGTCAGCTGCCGCATACGTGGTCTTTCATTATGCCTTATGTAATCAACATGAGTAAACAGTGCTCCTAGCATTGTGACTGGTGAGGATATCCTCGCTGGCCATTAGCAGACACCCAGTAGTGAGTTATGGCCAGATGCATTTATGAGAGGAAATTAAAGGCTGATGGATAGGTAACTTTTGTTGAGTTCCACAAAATTAAACTCCATTTAGACTGTGACCTGGTAAGGCTTTAAAAGTTATTAAACAGCAATCTGACTGTGGGGGTGGGTGGGAATTACAACAATTACCAGAGAATGTAGGCTGCCTCTGTCACAGTGCTAGTCACTACTAGAAAATAATGTTATTTCTTTATATACTATACATACAAGTTCAGGCCTCTTGCATTCATGAAGACAAACAGAATACAGCAGTTCAGTAGAAGCAAAAAGCTATCAAAAGCCAAATAAACACAGGTAAAATGTTAGTTTAGCCAGGCATATACCCTGTACACCATGGAGTACTGTACTATTTAAAATTCCTTGATTATTATTTTATTTATTTCGTTTTGCAATGAAATGTACTAAAATTTAATTATAAAGCTGATCTAGTTATCATGGTTTGGTTTATGAATCTGATTATATATTTTGTTAAATTACATATTTTCACAATGCTTCAGCTATACTTATGTTATCTGCAGAAAAAAACTGCTAAGTCTTAAATTCTGAAGTAAACAAAATTCCTGTGGCAAATTTTAAGTAAAAAACATTAGGATAGTTATCCCTTTGGCAATAACGAATGGAACACACACTTTACACTTAATAAAACTCCTGGTAGGAAGCTACAGTGCTATTAAAACTGCAACCAAACCAAGCCAAAATGTAACTTGTAAATTAGCACACACCCAGTAAAAGCAAACCCTTCAAAAAGCCAAAACAGAAACCAAGCTGAAACACAGTGCTTTAAAAGTAAAATGAAATGCAAATTATCACACTCCCAGTAAAAGCAAACTCTTCAAAAAGCCAAAACAGAAAGCAGGCTGAAACACAGTGCTTTAAAAGTAAAATGAAATGCAACCTATAACCTGCCTGCAGCCGTTAGCACACTCCCGGTAAAAGCAAACATCTTTATAAATCTAAAGTGGAAAGCACACTCAAAGGCAAGAAAACCAAGCTGCAGCTAGACCCTATCCTTATTCTGCTGCCTTAATGGTCAAGTCAAGTGGACAGTTCGATAGGTACACTTCTTCCCTACCTTTCCAGTCGGCAGCAAGTAAGCAACATATCAAATGGAGCTGCAGCAACACTCTGCTTTGTCATTCAAACGGCGCCTAAAGCAACTACAGATATCCAGCCAGCCTCGCTTGCAGTGTAGTTTCAATTTGCTATTCCATCAGTAGTACAGCATGGAAGATGCCTTGCTCGGAGTCGGAGTCACATTGTAGTTATTCCCGCCAAGGATTTTGAACGCATTTCAGACGGAAATGTGAAATGTATGCGCATTGAGCTTCAGGCAGGCTATTTCACAGAGCTGACGTCATTGCACACGTGATGACATCAGTCAGGAAATAAAATGTAAAACAAAAGTGCCAAGTACTCGGAAATGAAGGGGTGCCACTCGGGAATCGTGGCACCCCATTATTTGGACCCCAAAACTCGTTTTTTACTGAGTAATTTGGTACGGTTGGGAGGTATGACTCCAATGTGGAAGAGTATGGGGGAAGTTGATAAAGTACAGTACTGTAAAGTAAACAGCTTGCAAGGCTCAGTGCCTTAAACAGACTTTTGTTCCAGCATTATTACAAGTTATCAAATACATTTAATGTAATTTATTTCCTTTAATTTTTCATATACACAGAGGATAGTTTCACTCATGTCTGTACGTGGTATGCCATTTCTGTCCATCTATCTACATTTTTACAGCCCCTTTTGTCTGTCTGCATTCCTGTACATGGAATTTTTCCTTGTACACTACAGACACTGACACAGGGTCTGCAGAACTACCTATCTGCTTGCTGGATCACTCTACCTGCCTCATTTGCAGGAGATTCACCTGCTTATGAGGTGATTTGCATGCCACAGAGCTTCCCATGTTGGCATGTCCATGTGCGCCGCCCAGCAGTGTTTACTGAATCTAAAACTTGCATACTTTCTTATAAGCAGCATGGCACAATGCCTACATGGTAAAAAAGACCATGAAGGCTTTATTAAATTTCCCTCATTGTTTATGTTCCTAAAGAAATTACTGCTACTTCAAGTCAAGTTTACCAAAGTTGATGTGCGGTGATCATGGAGTTATTAAGGTTAATTCTGCCAACTCTAATCTAAACCAATGCACAGAAGATTAATAACAGATTATATGAAAGCAAAACAATCACTTTGTACAACTAATTGGAGTGATGCTCTGTGCAAAAACTGCAGAACATATGTGGAAAGTTTTGAAACAGAAACTGAATGCAAAAAAAATAAATAAATAAATAAAATGGTTAACATCAGGTTCTAGGCACACAATGTCAGGAGGATATATTTCCATAAGAACAAGATACATGATTAAGTGAGAGACAAAAAATATATGAAATGTAAGAAAGGTTGAACTATAACTTTGAAAACTGAAATTAACAAGCTGGAAAAAGAAATTAAGTATAGTGTGAGACGAGATCAAGAAACCAATGAAGAAAATGTATATAAAGATATTGATCATAATATGAAACCATTTTATAGATACATAAGATGTGGAAGGAGTAAAGACACACAAATTCTCTGACACAACGGGTTCAGGCACCTAGGCAGATAGACATTTTCTTGTGTTTCATTTGGTTGGGGAAACATGGCTGAAGTGACATTTAGCTATAAAGAAATATGGCTTTTGTGAAATCTCTGTGGGCAAAGAGAAGCACACACTGCCTTGCCCACAGCTTTAATAACCAAGTGCATGGGGGCAGAAAAAGTAATGAGTTATGTGTTCAGTGTACAGTACATATATGCAACTACAACATGCAGAGGTATGTTAAAGTATGGCGAATATCCTGCATGCCACTGCAGTCACATTTAGGCTCAAGTATGCATTTTAGGTGATGCTCTCTAGATACTATGAAAGGGGCAGTGTTTCACACACACCATTTATAAAGGCATTGTCCATTGTACACTGCATTTTTACTGCCATTGACATGCCCATTCGCCAGCCTGCTGCTGATGCCTGCCATGCTGCCTGCTGTCTCATGTTGCCTTGTGGGCCAAGGACATTATTTTCCACTGTGTATTTGGTTATTGAAGTTGTGGGCATGGCACCACATTCTTCTCTTTACATGCAAGGAATTCACAACAGCCATATTTCTCTGCAGCTGAATGTCATTTCTGCCATGTGTCCCCAACCAAATGTAGCACAGGGAAATGTCACGCTGCCTAGGTGCTTGAACCCCAGACACAACAGATCATAAAAATCTTGTGCAAAAGTTTGGCTCCACAAAGAGGGTGATACATTGTCCTAGTGAAATCCAGATAACCCAAGATACTGAAACCAAATTGATTATATTGAAAAAGAACTATGCAAACTGTATCCAAACAAAGCACAGGGAGGAGATAGAGTTAATAATAATGACCTGAGAATACTAGAGCAAGAACATGCAGTACCATTATATCTATTATTTACTAGGTCGTATAAACATGGGGAGATTCCTCAATATTGGAGACATGCACTTATTAAACCTGTCTTTAAGGGAAAGGGGAGTAGGACAAACCCAAAGTCATACAGATGCTTAAGTCAACGTTCATGTTGTTGAAAAATAATGAGGAACGTAATATGGGATAAGTTATTGTCAGAAATGCAAAGGATGAGACTTTAAACCATATATCAGCATGCATATTTTGAAACTAGTTCTATTACCACCTGTAACATGATGTTCTATATCAATATAATAACAGCTATAAATTAAAATTCGTGTTGTGATGTAATTTATATAGATTTAACTTCAGCATTTGATACAGTCATACATAAAACATTGATTAATAAGTTAGGTATCGATGTAGACTTGATAAGATGGATAGCTGCATGGCTTGCAAATAGGACATGGCAAGTGTCATACAGCAGCTGGACAGGTGAAATTCCTGGTTGCAGTCAGAGTGTCCCACAAGGCTCTGTCATAGGACCATAATTGTTTACATTGTATCTTTCAGATCTATCTTTTTCATCCAATGTGTTCTACAGTTTGTATGCAGATGACCTGAAATTGGGTACATTGATTACATGTGTTACAGACAGTGCATGTCTGCAAAAGAACTAGACTAAATTGACCATTTGGGCACAGGAGAATAATATGCTGATAAATACATCACAAACTAAACATTTGAGATTTGAGATACATAAATTTAAAGGTGAATATTTAATACAACACACAGTGATTGAAACTGTAAATTAATTACTATAAGTTGTATAAAAAATTATAAAGTCTAGGAAATCAAAAATGAAGTAATTGTTTGTCAATTACATTAGACTCACACTTGAGTATGGAATAATGGTATGGAAACCTTATAAAAAACAAATGTGTGATAACTGGAAAGAGTACAGTAGAAATATACAAGGGCATCCATAGATATGCAAATTTGTTATTATGAAAGACTAAAATATTTGAATTTGTTACAGTGTCTCATATAGATATTTAAGAGGAGACCTAATTTGGGTATATAGGTTATTTAGAGACAACTACCTCTGAGAATGTTTGGGGCTATCAAAAGGTACTAGAGAATCATCAGACAACCTGTGTAGAAGATTCTATAGGAATGAGAAGTGTACTAATTGGGTCTCTGAGAGAGTAGCTGATGCACTGAATAGATGAAAAAATTACATTAAAGCAAGTACTAGTTTGGGAACAGCTGTTTTGATATGTTGACAGGCTAGAAGAGCATTAATGCCCATACTTGAAATATCTATATGCATGTGTGCATGTATAGCATGTGTGCATGTATAGCATGCTGAAAGTTAGCTGTGACAGTGATCAGGAACAGGTGTAACATCAAGAGCTAAGGTATGTGTAAATTAATCAATTATACATGCATAAAATATTCAACAATGTATATACTGTTCAGAAGAGGTGCATTAATACATATGATGTTGAATCTACCAGTGCCATTACAGATGAGTACTGCCATTATGAATCTATAAGTGCAACCTAGACCAGTTGAAGGGGAATGAGAAATTTACAGTGGGCCTGACACCCATGTCTCATATGGACAGAGGTAGCTTATAATTGCCTGGCCCTCAATGTCCTATTCGGATACAGGACCTCATTATTCTTTTGGGAAAACTTGGCTAGGCTTGGAAAGCCCCCTGGTGATTAGCCTAATAACAGTCTATGAATCTATGAATCTATTAATCATGTTCCTGGTCTCAACTGTGCAAACAAACAATAGAGATTACTGTTTTCCACAATACTCATGCAATGAACAAAAAAATGAGAAATAATTATGGCCACTCGACGGTTTTATTTACTTATTTATTTACTTAGATTTAATTACTAGGAAAGTCTCATTAGGTAGGAGCCCATTTTCAGCAGAATACCTGAGAGAAAAGCTCAGAAGTATTACAAAACATTTTATAAACAATAATTTACAATCTTTAAAAATAATATTCTGGGTTTGATTTTTGGATGTTGTAGTTAACAAGGGACAACAAATGACAACTAAAAGAAATGTTTTTACTTATGGCATATGGATTTACTGTCACAAGTAGATAACTTTTTTTAGCTGGTTCTTCCTGTACATTAATTTAGCCCTTTGGAATCTCAGTAACCAACAGAGAGTTTCCATTTTTTATACCATTTTTTTCATTCACATTCTGCTCCCTTAGGCTACCTTGTTTCCTTACTATGTGTCTTTGTTCTCTTTTTCAAGAAATATGATACGCATTGTCTCTCTAGGCATACTTTAATCATGATCTGTCCTCCAACCTGGCCACATCCTTTTGTTAAGACTATACACATTTCACTTAGCTCTTTTAAGGTGATATTTGTAATCTAACGTCAGTGTGCTCTGTTCAGTATTTGCACTGCAAAGGCAGGATGCATAGAGGCCATTTGCACTAATGCTCAATTAGTAAATGAGCAAATAAGATGCAAATGAGAAATGATGTCAATTCTCCTCTACTAAGTCCTTCTCCCGACTCTTTGTAATTCATAGTCCTAATTTGATCCTAATCCATACCAAGCACTGATTTGTTATAAAATGTAGAATAACGCCTTTTCTATCTACTTTGCAATCAGTGAAGATGCTTTCCCTTGCTACTATCATTGATATTTCCCAGTTTAAGCTGCTTGTCTTAGCCAAGACAAAACTGCTTGCACTCAGTGGTACTCACTGACCAAGAAGGCAGAGATACAGACAGAGAATAACCCATTCAAATTTTGATAATCTGGAGGTACTTGACAGGTTTAGAGTGGACACCCACAGAGGTACTGTGAGGGGTACATGGTCTTCCTATCCCTGTGGATACTAAGGTACACACAGTCATCACTATACTTGCAGGGGGACCTTCCAGAGACAGAGTGGGGGCACATTGGGTATCTCACAGGTTTCTACTAGTAGGATTCTTCAGCAATTCTTGGATGTACTCCTGGCATAACCAGCACATCTATTTCCTGGCATCACTTCAGGACCAATCCCAGACTATGCATGTCTTTTATGAGGTGGCACATTTCCCTGAGGTGTTCAGTGTGATAGATTGCATTCATGTTGTAGTTAGAGCCACATCTGGTCCATGGGGTAGTGGTACCACAATAGGAAGGGCTACCACTCCATCACTTGGCAGGTAGTCTGTGATACACTGAGGTGCATTACAACATCTCTGCCCAGCATCCCGGCCATGATCGTGATTCCCATATCTGGCACACTAGCTCACTCTATTGCCTCTTTCTGCATGGTAGGTCTCCCAATAGTCATTTTGTTGGTAAGCAGGAATTTCTTTTTTATCTTTATCATTTAAGTAGTTATTCATGGTTAAATGTATTGTTTAATACTAAAGCCATTTTCTTTGTTTTGTCTCCCTACTTTCTCTTTCTCTCTCTTTTTTCTTTCCTCAGGTGATGCTGGATATTCACTGGAGCCATGGCTAATGACATCAGCGAGGGGTCCAAGTAGAGCTGCTGAAGATAATTTTAATACAACTCTTTCACAGGCCTATATTGTTATTGAGAAAGTATTGGGCATGTTAAAAATCAGACTTAGATGCCTGCATGAGTCTGGGGGTGTCCATTAGTATGACCCAGTCACTGCATGCAGCATGTTTACTGCATGTTACAATCTGAACAACACGATTATGTGCTTGGTGATAAAGTGACCCATGCTGTCACTGCAACTCCCAGTTCCTGTCCTACTATGACTAATGATAACTAACCAGCAGGCTCCTGCATGGCATATGGTTGCACAGGTAAAGAGGCAGTGTAGAGTGCAGAACTATGGACCATGATATTCATGTTAGTGCTTCCTTTCCTGTAAAGAACACATAGAGTATAATTGATGCATACAGTACTATGTGGGGGCTATGCTGTGTGGTGTATGGTCTGCTGTCACTGTTCGTCAGACATTCCCCTCTTATCCTTAAATATTTTTTTTATTTCAGAACAGGTACTGATGTTATTGTTTATAAAAGTCATACCTGACTGATCATTGGCATTTGCTCTGTGATGTCATAAGGCATCATAAAATGATTAACTACATTTCTAACTGTTTTGCATGATTTCTGCTTATTTGGTGTACTTAAGTAGCACGTACTGAATGTCCTAAAGTGGTACATTTAATAAAAAGTGTTATTTCAGTATTCAACATAAGTTTTTACCTTACACTTGAATGGAAAATCTATCACTTGTGTTTTTGTATTGTGCAATGTTTCCTTAGTTTTAACTATTACATATTCAAAATGATTAAATGTTCTCTTAAGGCTGATTATTTGATTTTCTCATACACAACAACTTGTGTCCTCAGAGTCTTAAATCATTATTTGTCCAGTGCTGAAGGTAGATTGGCAACAGTACTAGCTTACATTGCAGGATACTCATGTAATCTTTTTTTTTAAGTAGTGTTTTTCTCAGTACTGTATAATGCTTGCTTTATGTTCCTGGTCATTGAGAGCTGTAACATTGCTGAAATGAAATGCTTGATAACGGATTGGCCATTAATGGTGTAAATCACACTAATGTAAATGTTATGATGTACAGCTTTCTTTCCAGATATTTCCTTTAATTGTAAGCACTGACATTATTACTGAAATTAAATGCAAGCAGATACAAAATGTCTCAACACTTGGTTACAGTCTGCACTCACATATTTGTTTTATTTTTTTTTCTCTTAATAACACTTTGCCCTTCAGGTTAAACATTGACATCTCTGTGTAGAAGTCAGATTGTAAGTACCTCAAATGTGTAGCCTGAAATGCCATCTCCTACAGAAAGGGAGGTGAAGGTGTATGTGATGTTGAGGAGGGGCTGTCATGTGAACTGGGTGGTAACTTGCTGTGATGCTGTGAACTGCCTGTTGCAGTTGATCCTGCAGAAACTGATCTCACAGTACTTTAGGACTGAGATCTTGAATGAAAGGTTCTACCTGTAGATGAATGCTGATGTAGCCTGCATGAATTTTGTTGCATTTGTTCCCCTACAATTTATCAACTTGAGAAGCACTTGTACTATAATGTGATCTGTCCCGACATGTACAGAAATTACCCCATCCTCTCCCCCTTCCAAGCTGACTCCTATTTGAGTCTGGTTAAGTCCTCTGTAGTGTGTGAATGGAGGATGACATGGCTGGTTGGTGTGCAACCATATTACACATCAATGTGATTGTGGCATTGTCGTTACTCTCTGCCATTTTCATATAGTTCTGGGAATTTTCACGTACAACCTGGAAGACTCTATTTCTAGCCCATTCCCTGTGACTGTGCATGGAGCATTAATGTCATGGCACATTTGCTGCTGGGCAGTCAATGCTTTACATGTTTCCTGTTGTCGAATTAGACAGTGGGAGGGGAGTTTAGGGTTAGGAAGTGATCAGAGAGTTTAGGTTTAGAGACCAAGCACTGAATTTAGGGTTATAGGAGTGAAGTTTTAGGTTTAGCGTACAATAAGAGATTTTTGGTTTAGGGAGAAGGTATGACGTTTTTAGATTGGGGGAGGAAGCTAAGATTCAGGTTATGGTTAGGAGCAGGGGTGGAGTTTTAGGGTTAGAAATAGGGCTCTAGTAGAGCTAAACAGTTTAATAGACCTGGGTGTTGGGAGGATTAGGTAACTAAGTAAGATTATGCTAGTCGGAGTTAGGGCTCTTGTTGTTTAGAGCAAGTAGCAGCAATTAAATTACAGGTTTAGATTAAAACATAGTTCTTGCTGTTACTTGTAAAAGTGCAATCTACTTAGTGTTATATGTTATCTTAGATTTTTTAAATTATAGAATGGCTGTTTTGTATCTCTCTCTTTTACTTTTCATGACCTATGGACTTTAAAGTTTACTTCAGCTGTATTAGAATACCAGAAAAGCTTTAACAAAAAATGAAAATTAGCAGTTTGCCATATTCTATATTTTCACGAGAAAGTTCACCCAGGTTCGAAACAGCAAAATAAATCCAGCTTGCGCTCCCATTTTTGCAAACCTGGTTATGCTTGACTGGGAAGATCAATTTATCTTTGATAGTATTTATATTAATTCCATCATATACTATTCTAGATACCTTGATGATATTTATATCCTATGGAATGGTGAATATAAATCATATTCAGAATTTATTGTGTATATTAACTCTAGCAGTGAATATTTAAAATTTACATCCACAGCACATGACGGAGGGGTACCATATTTAGATACATTCGTCTCTGTTGAAGAGGGATGTCTTAAATCCACAATTTACAGGAAGGATACATTCACTAATTCTTACGTGGATTATAATAGTTTTCACCCTAGAAAAGTGAAAAGGAATATTTTCAAAGGCCAGTGCATTAGAGCTGTAAGAATGTGCTCAAAGTATACAGATATGATCAATGAAATTAAATATATTACATCTTTATTTTTGGACAGGGGATATGATTTGAAATTTATGAATGAAATATCTGAATATGTTATTAGTCAATGGGGAATAAAATATTTACCTTTATTAGGTACAAATAATACCACGACAGAAGTAGAAAGCTCTAACAAAACAATATGTACATCAGACAATAATAAACAAATTTCTAATAACTTTAATAGAGCATGTGTAATAGAGTTTAGTCCATTCAGTCACATCATTAGAGACATTATTATAAAAAAAATGGCGTTTTTTAATAAATGACAGGGATATAGCTGAATTATTAGGGTCCACACCTAGATTTGTACACAAAATGGGCAAAAACATTAAGAAATATCTAGAACAAGGGTTGAATATGAAGCAGGTCACACGGGCACACACACATAAATGTTGGTGTTGCAATCAGTGTTCGAGTATCAATGAAAACAGCTTAATAATTTTGGGAAATATGAACAAAACCAAAATTTACCCCCCTAGAGGCAGTTGCAAATCCAATATGTTAGTTTATGTAGCTACCTGCACGGTCTGTCCATCATTTTACATAGGGAAGACCGAGAGAATGTTAAGACAACGCATATATTCCCATTTATACTGCATTAGAAAGAAAGATATGAAAAATGCATTAGCCAGACACACAGTGCAAAAGGGCAGTGACCATAAATTCAGATTTGCCATTGTAGAGCTAATTAAAAGTGACCCAAGAGGAGGCAATATAAAAAACTATCTAGCTTATAGAGAATTATACTGGCAAGTACTGACTGATGCTACCAGTACACCTGGTATAAATGATTATTTTTCTGTTAAACCACTGTTATTGTTAAATAGTTAACAGAAGGTATTTAGCATAAATATATAACTCAGTAAGTTTTATTAAGGCAGTTTTAGTTTAATATGCCAATGATAGTAATGAGTGTATTTATGGACAATTACATTCAAAGTAGCTTGTACTACTTTTTTAATGCATATCACTTTAAGAACGGCCAAGTTCATTTGGCGCCAATTTCTTTTTAAAATGGAGTGTTCTTATTTTTTAATTTGTTCAGATGAAGCTAGCATTGTCTAGTGAAAGCGCTTAACATCTTTTTGTATCAATAAATTGACTTTGGTTTTACATATTCCGGTGGATTTATTTTGCTGTTTCGAACCTGGGTGAACTTTCTCGTGAGGATTTTTTCAGTTTTGGCTACAGCGTTGTTCTGCACGAGTGATTTGTTCAGATATTCTATATTTTGCATGACTATTTTGTTTTGTTTTGTCAAGCTTCCTCATTACAAACTGTTTTAAAACTCTAAATAATAGAGCAAATTTTATATTAGTAAATGATATACAGCATAAACTAAGTTACATTTAAACGATAGTAATGTTTTGATAATTCCACATTATGTCACTGCATTGTCGATATGCTAAAACCTAACTTGTTGAATGCATCTTGCCTATTGCATAACTCTTTGAGAGTAAGAAATAGTGAGTGGCTGCAGCAAATGCTTGTTTCACAGACAGCAGATGTGCAACACCTAATATAAGTTTACTTTGTGAACCCAGTGGTTGTGAAACTATAATGAAAACATGGAGAGTTAAACTTTCTTCAGGGTTGTGCACATAGTCACACAGTACTTAACCAGCAGGAGTGCATGGGATATGGAGTTGTAGGAAAACTTGTTCTCCTTGCTTGAATTTGTTTTATATGCATTTTCACATTGTAATGGTGATTAGCTGCACAAATCTGTATACTTGTTTGCTTCCAATAAACTGTAGAGGTGATTCTGTTATTGAAATCTTGACTTTCACTGACTTGCTGTTCTGTGAGTTGGTGTGGACCTGTTCCAAATGCTTGCCATGAGTTAGAAATGTGTGATGTGCTTTTTTATCTTTAAAAATATCTGCAAAACAATTTAAAATTTACATCTTACTCTGGAATTAGAATTATGTCGCAGATCTGGCCTGTTAGATTCCTGATAACTAAGAATTCTTGGTTTTCAATAATTCTTTTTTTACATCCTTCAAACACCCAATGATTCAGCATTATTAGCGATATACATTGACAACATTCCCCTTCATTTTCTTTCATCTGTTTTTCTCCTCTCTTGTTCCATGGACTTGAATGTGGTTGAGGATCCAATAGGTTATCATCTTATTAAAACATTTTATTTTATACCCCATCTATCTCTTTTGTCAGCTGTGCTTGTCACTGAATAGTAAACTTATTTGGAAGTTTGCTGAAATACTGATGTCCTAGAATGCATTTTTCATTGAAGAGTATTCTGTCAAATTGTGTATTGAGGTTTTGAATTTGTGAGGTATTGATGATAGGTGTTGGCTAATAAGTGTGTGTGTGTGTGTGTGTGTGTGTGTGTGTGTACATGTGTGTGTGCGTGTGCGTGTGTGCGTGTGTGTATGTGCACGTGTGTGCACATATGTGTGTGTGTGTGTGTGTGTGTGTGTGTGTGTGTGTGTATATGAGTGTGTGTGTATGAGTGTGTTAGTGAGTGTGTGTGAATGTGTGTGGCCTTGCCACCCTGTCTATGATATGATAATGGGTATCCTGCTATCACGTGTGTGTTAAATATAAGTGTGAAAGTGTTAGGAATACTTCAGTGTATTACATAAGTTCTGTTTAGAGAGTTTAAGTCACTATTTTTGATTATGAAACTTTGGAAGCTGTCTTATGTGGATGACTGATTTTACCATAGTTTCTTTTTGGTATATACAGTTCATAATCAAGGTTGGAAGGATATAGAGCTCCTATATTTCCTGTATTTGTACTGATAGCCAAAGACGCATTAGTGAAATGAATACACTTTTTGACATTCCTACTTTCAATGGTTTCTTTCTGATGTAATGTCTTTTGAGGAATTGTTGTTATAGTGTATAGCACCAAAACTGTACAGACATACACATACACAGACACACACACACACACACACACACACACACACACACACACACACACACACACACACACATATATATGTAGAGAGAGAAAATACTTACATGTGTGTGTGTGTGTGTGTGTGTGTGTGTGTGTGTGTGTGTCTGTGTGTGTGTGTGTGTGTGTGTGTGTCTGCATGCGCACTTGTTCTCTGCAAAACAAAAGCTGCAGGCAAAAAAGAAGGGCTTAGAGAATGGAATGTAGCAAAATATGTTGATATATATATATATATATATATATATATATATATATATATATATATATCTTGGGAAAGTTATGGGTTCAAGACAATGAAAGCAAAGAACATAGAATAAGATTGAGGTTTATGGCTCTGTTACATGATGCTATGTTCCTTGCTTTCATCCAACACACATGCATTAGACATACACATCCACAAAATCATTTATAAATGCATACATAGAACTCACTCACACACACACACACACACACACACACACACACACACACACACACACACACACACACACACACACACACATGCACAAGACCAAGAAGTCCTGTAAGCTGTATCTTGTGAAAAAAGTAAACTGTGATTCAAACAGAAAAACAGAAAATTCAGAATTTTGCCATTACACCATTTGGGCATCTCTGCATGTGGAAGAACTTGTCCTTACACCTAGAACTTCATTATAAGAAGTCTGAGATTACTATACTAGCAGTGGGAGTGGTTACCTGAAGCCTAGAGTCCTGTACTTATTATGTATTCTTCTCATTGGCATGAGCATTCCCATACTTCTGAGGTTTATGGTTAAGGTGCTTGGAATTTCAACATGCAGCTCACATAACCTGCAGTCAGATGGGGTATGATATGTAGTATAGTGTGCTTTAGAAAGTATATGAACTTGACAAAGCAGAGGAAAAGGGGGAAAGTAATGGGTGAGATAAAAGGATAGTACAGGGATTTATAGGTTCATAGGTTCATAGGTTTATACTAGGCTATCTGCCCTAAGGCATTTATAAGCCTAGCCTAAAGTTTTGTGGCTTACGCCACCACTTATATGAAAAAATACTGTGCCCATTAGTTTGTTGTGCCTCTGTCCTGCAGTGACACAGAGATGATTCCCGGGGTAAACCTACGATCTCCCATCCACAGGTCAAGATTTCTCTTGAACAGAGCCAGCAAGGTGCTCTGCCTCACATGGACCGGGATTTTATTCCACAGCATAGGGAGTCTCTGAGTGATAAATCTATCCCTCCAGCACATCCTATTTATATCCATGCTAAGGTTTAAGTCACTTGCTCTAGTGGTTTTGGTGGATTTGGATTTTTTGAGGTGGAGCATGTCCATTAATTCTGGGTTGGACATGGCCTTGTATGTCAGGCACATGTCACCTCTGAGCAGACGGTATGCAACTGAATAGAGCTGGAGTTTCTTCAATCTGGCAGCATATGACAGATTTTGGAGTCCCTTTATCCTTTTGGTGAGGAACTTTTGGGGTCTCTCCAATTGCTGCAGATGTCGGGTGAGATACATCCCGAATGGGGCATTGTACTCGATCATTGGTCTGATAAGTGAAGAGTACAGGTGAACAATGACCTCACTAGATCTGGATGTGAATCCCTTCATGATCAGGTGGGCAATGTAGAAGGTCTTTCTAACCACTTTAGCAACGTGAGTGTCAAAAGAAAGGCCACTGTCAACCTGGGTCCCCAGGTCCCTGATAACCTCTTCTGTGCTTAGTGGATTGCCACCTATATGGTAGCTTGGGGTTACCTTGTTTTTCCCGAAGGGTATGACTATACATTTTTTGGCGTTTAACTTCAGGCCATGGCTCTGGCACCAGCTATCTGTTTCCCTGAGTCCCTTCTGAAGGATATCCATGTCCGATGCACTTTCCACTATGGTGCCCAGTTTGCAGTCGTCTGCAAACTTTGTCAGCCAAAGTCCTCCCATGTTGGCCTGTACTTCTGAGAAGTAGATGCCGAACAATAGGGGATAATTTGCTGTAAAGTGCAAATCGCTTACTTAACTAGGAACTGTTGGGTCAGAAAATATATAAAACTACTTATTGTATTACAAACATTTTGAAGTGGCTTGTAAGTGAAACCGCGCTATAATTACAACAATTTATATATGAGTGGTTGTTGTTAACAGTGGTATTCATAGTCCAGGATCTCTTAGCTATGTAGCACTCATCCAAGAATACTCATTTGCAAATAAGTTAAGAGGAAGTTATTCACACTGAATAAAGAAAATCAAAGGTGTTTCGAAAAACATACCTCTGCAAAAGTGTAAATGACCTAAAATGAAGTGTTAAGTACATCTGGAGTACTGAGTGTTTTTGCTACACAAAGGGGGCAATAAGTTATATTATATTGAAAAAGAACTATACATACTGGATTCAAACAAAGCAGAGGGAGGAGACGGATTAGTAATAATGACCTGAGAACACTTCAGCAAGAGCAGTACCATTATATCTATTATTTAAAATGTCATATAAATATGGGGAGATTACTCAAGATTGGAGACATGTGCTTATTAAACTGGTCTTTAAAGGAAAGGGGAGTAGGACAAATCCAAAATCATATAAACCCCCTGAGTCTACTTTCATGTTGTGGAAAAATAATGGAGAAGGTAATAATGGATAAGTTATTGTCAAAAATGGAAAGGCTGTGACTTGAAACAAAATATCAGCATTCATATATTGAAAATAGATCGTATACCACCTGCAACATGATGTTCTATAACAATAAAATAACAGCTATGAATGAAAATGTGTGCTGTGATGTAATTTATTTAGATTTAACTTCAGCATTTGACAGGGTCATACACAAAACACTGAACAATAAGGGGGCGGAGCCTAAATGGCTAACTGAAAAGCAGCATTTTTTGGAGCTCCATAGATTAGTACTAAATTCAGGAAATTAAATTATCTGTTGCTAAAAAAACTACTACAAATATTTAGTTAATAGTCTAAAGCAACTAAATACAAATTTTGGTGGATTTCTAAAAGAAATTACCTGTCAAATTACTTAGAAGTCTATACACAGCATCTGAAGAGATGAGCAACCTAAAGGATTCTCATGCTGACTTGATACTAAAAAAGGAACTACAACTGGTGACTACCATATTACAAGAATTATCAAAAAAAATGGATGATTTTAAGATTAATCTACAGAACCTAGAAGATAACTCACAGAAGCAAACAGAAGTCTTCAAAGAAATACTTCAGCAACACCAGTCAAAGTTAACAAACAGTGAAACTTCTTTGACTAACATTGATCAAAGGCTCAAAGAGGAGGAAACACAAACAGAGTTTCTCTTGAAGCAAAATACTTGGTTATCTAACAAACTAGATGATCTTGAAAATAGAGAGAGAAGGTCAAACATCAGGATTTTTGGTTTACCTGAGAAAACAGAAGGAGGGGACACTATATATTTCCTAAACTCTTGGATACCAGAGGTTCTAAATCTTAAAGAAGGTTTTTCCTTTGGAATAGAAAGGGCCCATCGTGTTCTGGGGACTAGAACTTCAGCAACAACTTCATCAACATCCATCATACCACCAAGATCAATTATAGTAAAATTCTTATCTGCTATGGTCAAAGAACTGGTGTTAAAAACAGCTTGGAGGAAAAGTCCTATAAAATATAACCAGAACACAATAAGATTTGACAATGACTACTCCACTAAAGTGCTGGAACAGAGAAAAAAGGTATGACCTCTAATAAAAACTCTAAAACAGAATACTATTAAAGCTCAAATAGCCTTTCCTGCAAAAATTAAAATAATGCACCTAAGTGAGATGAGAACCTTCAACACTCTGGAAGAAGCCGTGCATTTCATTCAAAACACTAACATTATAACCATTTCTGAAGATATAGAATGGGCATCCCCATCCCTGAAGAGAACCACTGACAAAAACGGCTGGACTGATGTCAAAAAAAGAAACAGAAAACTAAATCCAAAGTACCAACTTCTATGAAATCTCTCAAAGTGTCAACTGCAACCTAACTATTAAAAGCATCTAAATGGTCTCACTATGTATTAATACCTTTAATCTCATGCATTTATTCACAACGTATATATACAAGAAAAGGTATGTTTCCTATAACTATTTATACATGTCTTATCATCCTATTAAGTTTCTCTTCTCTTTGTTTCAATAAATAAATGTTAAAAATTTCTTCGACCTAATATAGATATTTATTTAATCTAGTAATATCAAAGTTAAATTATTATGTTTTATAACTGTTTTTCAGCCTACTAGTGTCATGTCTATTATTTAATTAATTAATTTTCCTTTTATTAAAATACTTATTGTTATTTTCAGTCTGAGTCTCATACAGTAGCACTTATAGGTTTTTTAGACTATATTAATGAAATGTTCCTCTTAGCTACGAAACATTCCCATTTTTAAATGGAGAAACGCTATTGAGATCTGTCAGTTAAAAATAAAGTAACAAGAAGGTATTTCCTCATTGCTGATGTCAATGAAGATGTTAAGAAAGAGACTCATTTCGCGTTGCAGTTATTACATGTAGTAAATTGTCTATAATATAAATCTGGAGTTTACCTTGCTTATCATTTAGTAATGGTAGAGTAAATATATGTATGCTTTATCTGATTGGCTTTGATTGTTCCAAACTGGTGTGTGGTTGTCAGTCTAGGTGCGTATAAAATAGTTATTTTTTTTTTCTATTTTTGTTTTTACATTTTAAATATGCTACCTAAATTTCATTCCATGTTAAAATGTTAGATCGATTAGTAACTAACATACTGTGATCGGGATCAGTATAGAATTATTTGAAATAAGCAAAAATTAATGGCCTGCCTTTGGACGATGCATTAGAGTAATGTATGGAAGAGGTGGTCTAATGAACTGTAAATACACACAGACTACACATTAATTTATATTCATTACAGTATTAAAACATCAACTTCCTTCCCTGGCATAAATGACAATTATTGCATACCTATTTATTTTGACCTTTGTTATACTGCCCACAGCCTATTGCATAATATATACATTGCAGTCATTGATAATTAGCTGGGGTCTTTGCAATGGCCTTAAACAATGTGTATGCTTCTGAAGAGTATTGCTGTAATCATCGCTGTTGGTATTATGGTGAAAAACATTTTTGTTTTGCTTCTTGCCTCAGATGCACTGACGAAGAAAGGTTGTACACCAGGGTTATGCCTTATTTGAAATCTTGTCCGGTCTGTCATTGTGTGCTTGCTGCAAGGACTGGGACTATTGTTGCAGCTAGAGGAAAAAATTGTTACTGAAAGCAGGGTTTGGGTTTCTTAGATGGCTGCATTACTGAAATAGTTGTTACTTGGAATGGCTTGACGATTGTTCCTATTTCGGGAAGTTGGCTGACAGTGGAGTGATTTTCTGGGCAGGGTTTGTTGAAGTATCTGGCAATTTCTACTTGTCGGAGATAATTGGTGGGATTTCTCTGTGGAATAGAGACCGGGAACTGTTGTAATTCTGGTGATGTACTGCTTTGCCTTCTGAATTGATAATGAATGGTGCAGTTTTTGTTGGTTGTAGTTGCAGATTATGTGGAACTTATGTACAGTTCTGTTGGGTCAGATTGGAGAAGCACTGTCGGTCGAGTGAATTGGTGTTGTATGAGGTCAGATAGTATGTAGAGAGTGGGGTTAAAGGAGCAATGGACAAGATGTGAGCTGACCCTGGTGTCTTTGGGTCAGGGGTGGTGTGCTCCTTGCGAGGGAGAGTGTCAGTGTCGAGTCTTTTTTTTTCTGTTTTTTTTTTCTTTCTCTCTCTCTCTTCCATTTTCACAGCAGTTGTTTGAGTGGGAAATAAGTGCTCGTGAAGTTTTATAAAAGTCTATTTAGACTGCAGTTTGCACGAGCTAGGGAAAAAGTTTTCTCCTATCTTTACAATTGCAGAGTAGTTTAATGTTGTCATAACAACGAGTAGATAAGGTTTTGATTGGTTGTTGGTATACTCATACCCTACAGAAACACATTCACAACACACTTTAGGAAACAAGCTAGATTTCCCTTATCTAGTTATGCCCCATACAAGAGACTATAAAATTAAATCTGATTGTTGTTTGAACCATATTTTAACAAAATCATTATTAAAGTAAACCAAGCAACTAAAACGATATAAGCACCTGATCAACACATTCATAGAAACTACTATGCTTTACACCACTTAGCTAATTTAAACATATGCATTTTTTGACTGCCTTTCTAAGGCATTACTATAACTATTAGCTGAAATATAATAAGATTAAGCCTATATTTAGATTATAAGGTAATTATACAGTCTCTTTTAAATATGATGAACAGTTCTTGAAAGCATATGTTTATATATTATAAGATGTGATATTATTTTTTAATTTATGTTATTGCTTGCAAGCCTTGTGATTAAGGATTAAAGTGTCTGTGTGTTTAAACAAGTGAATTCATATTCAATATGGAAAGTTATGTTAATACAATTAGCTGAATAAGTTAATAATTAGTATAATTCACCTGCATTTGTTTTCTATGTTTAGATGGTAATGATATAGTAGTTAATTCATATTAAACAAAGCCTTCTACAACCAAATGTTTCAAAATCACAATAATAGTTGTCTGTTAGACTTCTTGATTATTTACAGTATATGTGGAGCTCAGAGGAATGGGAAAAGGAAGTTAGCGTGATAGCTCACCAGATGTTTCAATCTGTTGGACTAGGAATGTATTTCATTCCATGGTGGGTATGGATTAATGAGCTAACTACTTTAACTTTATTATTTATTTTAGGTTTTAAATTGTTTATTATTTTTACCGAGCCTGACGTATACTTATTGAGTACCTTAGTGATAACATGCTTCACTGAGATAATTCATTATGTACTAATCAATAATACTTTATTTTTTAAGGAGGGGATGATTTCAGGTAAAGTCAATGACACCTTTAAATATTTCCATTTATTTATATTTAGATTATAAGGTAATTATACAGTCTCTTTTAAATATGATGAACAGTTCTTGAAAGCATATGTTTATATATTATAAGATGTGATATTCTTTTTTAATTTATGTTATTGCTTGCAAGCCTTGTGATTAAGGATTAAAGTGTCTGTGTGTTTAAACAAGTGAATTCATATTCAATATGGAAAGTTATGTTGATACAATTAGCTGAATAAGTTAATAATTAGTATAATTCACCTGCATTTGTTTTCTATGTTTAGATGGTAATGATATAGTAGTTAATTCATATTAAACAAAGCCTTCTACAACCAAATGTTTCAAAATCACAATAATAGTTGTCTGTTAGACTTCTTGATTATTTACAGTATATGTGGAGCTCAGAGGAATGGGAAAAGGAAGTTAGCGTGATAGCTCACCAGATGTTTCAATCTGTTGGACTAGGAATGTATTTCATTCCATGGTAGGTATGGATTAATGAGCTAACTACTTTAACTTTATTATTTATTTTAGGTTTTAAATTGTTTATTATTTTTACCGAGCCTGACGTATACTTATTGAGTACCTTAGTGATAACATGCTTCACTGAGATAATTCATTATGTACTAATCAATAATACTTTATTTTTTAAGGAGGGGATGATTTCAGGTAAAGTCAATGACACCTTTAAATATTTCCACAAAATAATGTGATATGGACCTTTCTATATTATCGTTAAACATTAATGGTCTAAATAGTCCAAATAAAATATCTAACTTACTAAGATATCTAAACTTAAATAGATCACAAATATTTTTTTTACAGGAAACACATTTCAAGAGCAATGATAATTTCACATGGAACCCAAGTGAGGTCAAGACCTTAGCATGTTCCAATTTTAAAACAAAGAAGAGGGGGTAATAATTCTATGGAGAAGCAATTTATTAAATCCTGAAATAATACATAAATATATAGACAATGAGGGCCTTATAGCTATAGTCATTCTGAAGTTTAGTAACAGGTTGTGGACACTAGTAAACCTATACTGGTTTAAGGGTATTGGGATGGAGACAGTCAAAAAGCATTTTGATCAAATTACAAGCATATTTAAATGTAATTTAATAATAGGGGGGGCTTTAATTGTATTACAGATATCTCTGAAACTACTAATAAAAAATCTCCACATCTAACAGCTACTGCAAAATTACTAAAAAAATGGACCGAATCCTTAAAATTAAAAGATACCTTTAATGTTATAGATAGTAATTTCTTGGTATTCTCCCATCAAGATTATAGATATGGTACCCAAACCAGAATTGATAAGATATATATTTCCCAGGATCTTCAAACAAAAATTACTTCCTTTACAATAATTCCTTGACCCTCTCAGATCATAATTCTCTAGTTCTAAAAGTGCAAATTAATTTTAAATCACTTGTTTTTCTTACTAGAATTCCTTCATATATTACAAAAACTAAAGAAAGCAATGGTTAGTGAATTAACTCAATTTCTTTGTAGATGTAAAATACAACTCGGAAGTGAATATAGTAATGGTATGGGATTCATTAAAAGCTTATATCTATGGAAAAAAATGATTGCTTGGTATAAAAATAAAATTAAGGAATGGGAATCAGAACTTCAAGAACTACAAAGGAAGCTCACATTATGTAAATCTAAAAAATCTCCTAATTTATTAAAGAATAAGAAGACAATAGAAGACTTAAATAAAAGATATATTGAAATCTTAAATCACAAAACTAATTTAGCCATGGAGAGGTTAAAAATAAATTCTTATGCCACCTCTCCAAAACACTTACATAACTTATCTGTTAAAGTTAAAATACAATCTAAAGCTAATACTATTGTTAATATACTACATGAAGAAAAAGGTAAGAAAGTCTCAGAAATAGGAGATATTCTGGATGCTTTCAAGTGTCATTTCAAAAATCATTTTAAAAATAACAATAATTGGCCAGAACATCCCCTTTTAGAAAATGTGTTTTCAAATATTAAACCAATCCCTGAAAGTTTACAAAATGAATTACAAAAATCCATTACGTACAAAGAAGTCATAGATACAATCAAAGAAAGTAAAGCTAGTAAATCTCCCAGAATGGATGGCTTAATCACAGAAATTTATAAACTATTCCCCAAAAATATAACCTTATTACTACATAAAACATTTATTGAAATTCAAACTCATGCATTAATTCCTCCTTCATGGAGATACTCCTTACTCATACCTATTTTAAAAGAAAACAAGGATGATAGTCAATGCAGCTCATATAGGCCAATTTCATTATTAAATAATGATTATAAAATATTTATGTCTATACTGGTTAAAAATAAAACATCATATGAATGAAATTATCAACTATGACCAAACTGGGTTTATTCAAAATAGACATCCACATGATAATATTAAAAGAATATTGACATTAATTGATTATTTAAACAAAGAAAATATAGAAACCTTAATAACTGGACTAGATATTGAGAAAGCTTCCAATTCCTTGAACTGGGATTATTTAATTAAAATCTTAGAAGCTTATACATTTCCCATCTCCTTCATTACATTTATTAAAAGGTTTATGAAAACAATTTAACTTATGTTAAATTAGGACCCTTTACCTCAGAAGCTATACAAGTTATGAGAGGTACTAAACAAGGATGCCCTATGTCACCCATTTTATTTGCATTAGCTATACACCTATTGGCAATATTAATATGAAACAATCCAAAGATAAAAGGAATAAATATATTTGGTCAAAATAACTTCAAGATCATGCTCTTTGCTGACGACATACTTCCTACACTATTGAATTCAAAAGAAACATTAGCTGAATTAGATAATCTGATAAAGAAATTTAATAAGATCTCAGGACTCCGATTTAATAAACAAAAGTCTAAATACTTATTATTAAATAAAAAAAAGTATTTTCAAATAGATAAGAATCATATCATAGGAGAACATGTCTCAACAATAAAATACTTAGGGATAGACTTGTGTGAAAATATTCAAGATATATTGAATATTAATTATAGAAGGATCATAGCTACAATAGGCTCTGTAGTTGGTAAATATAATAAGTTATGTATAGTTTTTGAAGATAGATTACAGTTAATTAAAATGATTCTTCTCCCTAAAATTTTGTATGTTGTACAAGCCACTATATTAATTCCTGAGAAAACTCACCTTAACAAAATAACATCAATTTTGCTAAGATTTCTGTGGTTTCCTAAAAGAAACAAAATTGCATATATCCATCATATCAGACAATGGGACCAGGGAGGAATGAATTTCCCAGATATTGAATCTTATATAAGAGCAACTTTACTTAAAACTGTGGCTGAATGGATCAATCCAAATTATATGTCTAAATGGAAATTCTTACATACAACTATAATAATAAATGAAAATAATTTACTTAAAAATTCTACTTTTCTGGACAAGGACAATATATTGTGGTACTCACTGGCCTTAAATTATCAATACAATATAACTAAACTAACTAGGAAAAAATTAATAAATCATTTATTTGACTATTTTAGGAAATTTATAAACATGAATATGGATTTAAAGCTTTGGTTTGCAACATTAATTCCCTTCAGCATTACTAAAAACTTTCCAGATAGAATTTATTTATTTATTTTATTTATTTATTTTACATTTGTTTACCGGGCTAGTCCAACTGGATACATGTCCATTTTCAGTGGAGGCCCGGGGAGAAAAGCTCCTCTACAATACTACTATAGTAAGAATAAACAAAAAAATTACCATAATATATAAACATATACAAATAAAATCTAAAAACATGTACTTTAAACCTTCAGCTGGAAGTAAAAGCATTTGAGTACAATATGAGGTTTAGTAAAGTAGAAAAAAATACAAGTAAAGTACCTAATTACTCTATTACAAAAAATGTAAAGTAGAAAAATACAAGTAAAGTACCTAGTTACTCTATTACATCTTTGTAAGAAGTTGAAAAGTAGTGGTTTTATGTCTTTATTAGAAATGAAGTAACAGAAACAGTTTTGTAGAGGATAATTTAGAATGTTAGATATAAGAAAAGAGTGGGTGTAAAGAGTCAAATAGCAAGGAGGTACAAAATGGTTAGTCTGGGTTATTGCAAGAGCAAAGCCAGTGGTTGGAAAAGAAGAGTTTTAGTTTAGTTTTAAATAGTGGGAGTGATGTTTGAGTTATGAGGTCTTGGGGTAGTTGATTCCATATTTTACCAACTGAGTTGGAAAATATAGAGTCACCTGCTGAGTTCTTAGATAGAGAAGTATGAATCAGTATTTTATTAGAGGAGCGCAGGTTCTTCAAATTGTTATAGGGTTTTATGAGGGTGGAGAGCATTGGAGTGTTGTCAGGGTGGTAGAGGGCTTTGTGGGCAATTGTAAGTTGATTAAATTGTATTAGATTGGGTAATTCAAGCCACCCTAGTCTTTTAAGATTGGAGCAATGATGAGACCTGTATGGAGAGGCTGTAGCAAATCTGGCAATATTGTTATATGATGTAGTTAGTTTATTAAGATTATATTTAGAAAGATTTGTATAAATAGGGGAGGCATATAATAGGGAAGAGATTAAGTGGGTTCTAGCTATTGTAGTTTTGGCTTCTGGAGTAAGGAAAGATTTGATTCTGTAGAGAGAGCCTAGTTTTCTGTTAGTGGATTTTATTGTAGAGTCAATGTGCGTGTCAAATTTTAGTTGGTTGTCAATTGTAATACCCAGAAGTTTGGTGTTATTATCTGGAGAGATAAGGATGCCATTGCTGGATGTGAGTGAGAAATTGATGGAGGGAGACAAGAGAGTGGGTGTGAAAATCAAGAGTTTGGTTTTCTTTGGGTTAAGGAGGAGACAATGGTTAGAGAACCATTGTTCTATGGTTGTGAAGGTATTTTGTGTGAGAGAATAAAGTTCAGACTGTGTTGGGGCTGAGCAAATGATGGTTGTATCATCTGCATATTGAATGCAAGTTGATAGGGGAGTGGCTAGGTGAAGGTCATTTATAAAGATAGAAAATAGTAGAGGGCCTAAGATAGAGCCCTGAGGGACTCCTATAGAGGTGGGAAGGAGATCAGAGAGGTGGTTATGCCAGAGTACAGCCTGTTTTCGGTTGTCCAGATAGGATGTGAACCAATTTAAGGCTGTATTGTCAAAAGAGAGGGACCTCAGACAATGGAGGAGAAGTTTGTGGTTGGCCATGTCAAAGGCTTTGGATAGGTCAATGAAGAAGGCTGAAGAAGGAATATTTTTGTTGCGGTTTTTGTTAATTGAGTCGATAAAGGATAGTAAGGCTGTAGTAGTACTATGGAAAGGACGAAAACCATGTTGGCACTTAGCTAGGAGGTCATTTAGTAGGTGATTTAGTAACTGTTTGTGGATGCATTTCTCCATTATTTTTGCAAGTGGTGATAATAATGCTATGGGGCGAAAGTTGGAGTACTCTGTAGAGTCACCACCTTTGAATAGTGGGATGATATATGAGATTTTCCATAATGAAGGAATTGTACTTTCTTTTAAGGTCCTGTTAATCAGTATAGAGATCGGGTAAGCTATAGCTTTTGCACCAATTTTGAGGAATTCTGCTGGTAATTTGTCAGCTGAGGGGGTCGTGGGTTTTAATTTTTGAAGTAAGGATGATATATATGTGGTGGGTATGGGTTTGAGGTGGAATGGGGGGGGAGTGGGGCCCTGGGTTAGTAGTTTGGAGGTATCAGGGCTCTGTTGGTTAGCTAGCTTAAGAATGGCAGAGGTGAAGAAAGTATTAAAGGCATTAGCTGTTTGTAATGGGCAGTCGGGGTTTGAATCAATTGGATTAGGTGTGGCAATTTTCCCAGGGGATAACAGTGTATTAATGGCGGTCCAGAATTTATGTGGTTGGTGTAGGGATGATTGTTGTAGCTGAGTATAAAAGTTCTTTTTATCTTGTAGGATGGCTTTCTTTGTTAAATTTCTTTGTTCTCTGAAAATGAGGCGATCATTTGTGTTTTTTGAGGTACGCCATTTAGTCCAGGCTTTGTTCCTACTAAGGATTAGTTTCCTAGTAGTATTTGAAAGCCATTGGGCTGTTTTAGATTTAATTCTTATAGAACGCATTGGAGCATGATGTTCTAGGATTGTCAGAAAAGTATGGTTGAAGTGGCTAACAGCTTCGTCTATGGGGAGAGATTTAAGAGATGACCAATTGACTTGCATAAGTTCATTTTGGAACAGAATGGGATCAAAGAATTTCTTGGTATGGGATGTTATAACTTGGGTAGGGATAGTTAAACTTGTTCTATGCCTGATGATATAAGTTAGGGAGTGGTCGCTGAGGTCATCTGGGAGAGTTCCTGTTGTATACTTTTGTTGAGGACTGTTTATAAGTATCCAGTCAAGTATACTTTCTTTATTATTCTGTTTGTTTGTTCTTGTTGGGGAGTTTATGGTTTGAGAGAAGCCGTGCAGGTTAATAAGGGTGGGTGGATAGGTATGTTGACATAAATTCCAGTCAATATTAAAGTCTCCTAAAAGTATTGTTTCTTGAGGGAGATTTAGTGAAAGCCAATTTAATAGGTCTTCTAAAATAGTGGGATTTTTTCCTGGGGGAAGATAGGTACAGATAATGTTAACTGTTTTGTGAGGGTTGAGCTTAAGTTTGGAAATAATTATTTCTACATTATTGTGAGATGGAAGGGTATGATTTATTTTACTTATTTGCAGTCCGGTTTTATAGAGAATCGCCACCCCACCACCTTTTTTGTTTAAGCGGTCTTGTCTGAGTATGTTATAGCCAGGGGGGATGATTTCATTATCTTTAATTGTAGGTTTGAGCCAAGTTTCGGTTAGACAGAGGATATCAAACTGTTGGACATCTAGAAGGGCATGCATATGTGTTATTTTGTTACAAATGCTATGTGAGATATATTCCTCTCCTGGGAACAGAAAAATCTACTCTGTTGGTTACACTGTCTAAAAAATCAGCAAGTATGGAATTTACAATCTATGATGTCAACTTACAAAGTGAATTCTCATGAATGGTTAATGCTTCAGAATATATTGACGTACTCCAAGGATCTATGTAGGATAATAAATAATTCTTCTTTTTCAAATACACCAAATTTTATATCCAAACTGTTTGAAGTTTTATATAATAAGAAGAAATTGGAAAATGGTACTTCATATTTATATAATCTAATAAAAAATTACAAAACACAACCTAAACCAGCATATTGGCAATATATTCCTAAAGGATATATGATTCAGTTAACCTCAGAAAACAAATCTAATTTAACTTCTCTCAGTAAAATTAACTTCTTGTTCTCATTATTGGAGAATATTTACCTTGAAATTCTTTCATAGATCCTTTTTATCCCCTGATAAAGTTTCAAAAATCAATCCTTCTAATTATGGGTTATGCTGGAGATGTCAACAGTATAATAAAGCTGATTGGTCTCACATTTTGTATGATTGTATAAAAATTAAACCCTTTTGGGAAAGTATTAACAATTTCTTGCAGGCAATTTATACAGATAATTTTGTCATGACCAAGGCTTTGTTATTACTGAATATAACTGATAATGCTTATTCTTCAAATAAGAATGACCTTCATTTACTTTGGACTATACTAGCTATAGCCAGGAAATGCATAACAAAGAGATGGAATTCTACCACAGCTTCTAGCAAAGAAGATTTCATATGTCTATTGAAGAGGACAGCCTTAATGGAAATAAAAACCAAAGAATTAAGACTGTTTCCTAGACCATTAACTAAAAACCCTTGGAAAAAAGTTTTAACTTTGATTGATACTTTGCAAATGGATCTAACCTCCTCATGAAGCAAGTCCTATTTAACTTTAATTAAACTACATATGTGTAATTTGTTATCACACAAGTTTTAAAATGTCAGGCTAAATGTAAATTTGTATATAGTTAATAATTATCTAACTTGATTGTAAACCGTGATAAGTTTTCATTTATTGTTTATTGCAAATTTAAAATAAAAATCATCTGAGTAAAAAAAAAATATTTATTATTGTTTATTGCAAATTTAAAATAAAAATCATCTGAGTAAAAAAAAAAAACACTGAACAATAAATCAGAACAATTAGTTATTGATGTATTCTTGATAAGATGGACAGCTGTTCTTCTTCTTTTTCCAGTTAGGGGTCGCCACAGTGGAACTCCAGTCCGCTAATGATTGGCAGTAGATTTTTATGGTGCTGAGGTGCCAGCCCAATGCCCAACCTTCAACAAAGGCACGCCCATTCACGCATATCTTTTGAACGCCACTCAACTGCGGGGAGGACATGCAGACTCCACACAGAAGGCGCTCCAGCCAAGAATTGAATGGAAGAATCTCTTGCTGTGAGGTGACAATGCTACCGCTGCACCACCGTGGCTTTAGTGTGGCTTACAAATAGGACAAGGCAAGTATCATACAGCAACTGGACAGATGAAATTATTGTATACAGTCAGGGGTGTCCCACAGGGCTCTGTCCTAGGCCTATACTTGTTTGATTGTATCTTTCAGACCTATCTTTTTCATCTGAGGTGTTCTACAGTCTGCATGCAGATGACTTAAAATTGGGTAAACTGATTACATGTGTTTCAGATAAGGCAGGTCTGCAAAAGGACTTGACTAAATTGACCATTTGGGGTCAGGATAATAATATGTTGATAAATACATCAAAAAATAAGTATATGAGATTTGGGTGGCATGCATTGAAAGGTGAATATTTAATACAGCACACGGTGATTGAAACTGTAGATTCATTTAAGGACCTGGGTATATGGGTAGATCCAGCTCTGAGTTTTTCTAATAATATCTTCCAATTGGTTAATGATAGTTATAGAACTGTAGTTTGTATAGAACTATAGTTTGTATAAAAAGATTTATAAAGTCTAGGAAATCAGAAATGATGAAGCCATTGTTTGCTAATTACATTAGACACAAACTTGAATATGGAATAACAATATGGTAATCTTATAAGAAAACAAGCATGAGCAAATTAGAAAGAGTACAGTGGAAATATACCAAGGGCATCCATGGATGTGGAAATTTAAGTTATTATGAAAGGGCGGTGGTGGTGCTGTGGTAGCATTGTCACCTCACAGCAAGACGATGTCCGGTTCGATTCTCAGCTAGAGCGTCTTGTGTGTGGAGACATGCATGAATGGGCATACCTTCATTGAAGGTTGTGCATCAGGGCTGGTAACTCGGCACATAAAAATCAACTACCAATCATTAGCGGACCGGAGTTCCGCTGTGGCGACCCCTAACTGGGAAAAGCCGAAAGACGCAACAACAACAACATGAAAGACTAAAATATTTGATCTTGTACTGTGTGTCATTTAGATATTTAAGATGATCATCATTCCAAGATGGCTGCCGACTAGTCTAGTCCTTACTCTCTGAGCTCCTCACAGCTATTTAACTTTTGTTTTTTTTTACAACTATACATCAACCTTTTTCCTCAAATTTTTATACTAAAAGATTTTATAAATCTTTTTCTACGCATTTGGATTATTTTTTCTTCTGGAATTATTATCCTGGGATTTATTTTACCTCAGAACATTCTTGGTCTCTCTGCTGCTGGGACTCCTACTGCTCCAGTCTGTTCCTGGTTCCCGGTATCCTGTTAACTGCATTCCATTTCTGGGCATGGCTACAAAATCTGACTCCATGGAGACTCAGCCTACAAAGGCCAAATATACTTCAATGCTCTCTCCTGAAAAGATTCAGGTTCAAAAGACTGAAGTCATCTAGACAACCTACAGAAACTATTAATGTAAGTAATAAAGATTTAAATGGCTCAAATTTCCTTTTAGAAGAACTAAAAATAGCATTAAAACCAATCCAAAGTGCTATACAAAACTTTTCAGAACAGTTTACAGACTTTAGTAAATCTTTAAAGCAAATAAACGATAGTATTGTTACTATTGAAAATAAAATCTTAGCTTTGGAGGTTAAAACAGACTTATTGGAAAGTGACTTTAAATCTAGAGATAAAACTGTTTCAGATTTACAAGCTAAAATATTGGATCTGGAAGCCAGGAGTCGAAGAAATAACATCATTATTTGTGGTTTACCTGAATCTTATGACAATAAAAACTTGTTATCTGTGACTAAAAATATCTTTGAAACACTGTTAAATTGTGAAGCTTCTTCAAAATCTATAATTGTAGAGAGAGCACACAGAGCACTGCATACAAAGCAAGATTCTTCCACACCAAGGTTAATTTATACTAAGTTACTAAACTTTCAAGACACTTTCCAGATCCTAGAAACTGCTAAAACAAAGAAACAATTCATATGGAAGTCTCACAAACTATCATTTTCCCAAGATCTTCCTGCACAGATCAAATTAAATAGACAAAAACTAGCCCCTATTGTGCTGACTTGATAAAAGAGGGATTAGATTTCGAATGGCATATCCTAATACCTTGTCTTTCACAGCTAATGACAAAAGATTTGTATGTTCAGATCCTAAAGATGCAAAAGACATTTTTCTTAAAACATTTAAAAAGCTTCCTGACACTGTATCTTAATATTCTACTGTTAAAGAACTACAATAAGGTTTGATCTTTTCTTTTCTTTAATATGACAGTATTTGTGTTACATGATTTGTAATTCTGGTGTGACATAATTATATTACCTTAAGAACTTGTCATGTAATTTACACATGATAGATTTGGTGTGACAGTGTGCAGTGACAGGATATATGCTTGTTAGATTTGTGTGGATTAATAGAAGCATTTAAATTCCTGTATTTACTTTTTTCTCTTTCTCTCACATATGCTTGCTGTGTAAATAGATAATATGTTAATTTTACTACAAGCTTTGGAGTTACAGCCTTCTGTGTAAGCTAAATGATTTTTGGAGGGAAAAATATTCCATCTCAACATTCTAGCAAGAAAATCTTCCCCTCAGAGTTCCAGTTGATGCTCTGCATGAACATGCGCACACTACAGTCTCTCTGAGATGGATGGTGATGTCATCATTTGTGAGGAAAGAAGGACAGTTTCAAATACACAAGTCTGCTTGTTTTCAACAAGTATTCAATAGCACTAACTTTTTAATAGATCTGGCTATTATTTAAAGTGTTTTCTCTTCATAAATGAAGGTTGCTTTTTAAATTTAAACAGATTCATGTCACATAATATATTCAGTGACTTTTAGTGTGTCTGCATGACTTCAAAGCAAGCTGCTACTTTCATAAAGCAGAGTGAAAATGTTTCTGGAAACAAATGAACAGGTTAGTTTTATATATTAAAATTCTAAAGGATGTGTAAAGAAATGAACATATTTTCCTATTCAGAATATTTTTCATACAATATTTTATATTATACTGAAGTGTTTAATTTGACAAATGTTACAAAGTATACCTGTTCATATGAAAGTTTCATGTTCTTTCTATTCTCTGCTCTCTCTCTTCTCAGAGGCTGGATGTGATATTTATGATTAGTAGTTTATGTTTAAGAAAGCCTTTACTTATTTGAAAGGTTTGAAATAACTATCTTTAATATGATTAGCTGAATCTACATGTATATATTTAAGCCCTTAGATTTACTGCATTTAGCTTGCTTGTTTCTGTTTTAATTAGATTTTCAAAATGTTTACTTTAAAAGCCTTGTCTTTTCATGCTGTTTTGCTATGTTACATCTATAGCTTAGAAGAATAGTATGGGTATATAACCTAACAGAGTCATTAGTAAAATATTCAAAAAGTAGATTTAAAATTATATGTATGCACATTGTTGTACAATCAGTCCAATATATATGGTGCTGTTTAAGTTACTATTTAATAATATAATTATACTTTATTCATGTATATTAACTAGTGTTAAAACCTTACAGCTTATAATATTTCATTTTGAATAGTTCCTGTACTATTATTATCTAGTTAATAGATGCATCTCCAGACTGAATTGTTGTTCATTTTGAGATATGGTAGCTTGGTAGTTGGTTTGCTTTATTTGAACTATAACTAAATACTCATTCTACAGGTATTAGTGCTTTTATCATACTAATGGTCATGTTGATTAATGAAATTATCACTAAAGTACTAAAGAAGGTTCAGTAGATAGTGCATGACTATTATCTTTAGTTCAGTAATGCTATGCTTATTTACTTATATTATAATGTTACCAGTTGGTTTTGTTATACTTATATATGTTATCTTACATATCTTTCAGTTTTAATTGTATTACTTCTTATGATAGAGTGTTCTAGTTAAGCAGAGTGTGATTTATTTATTATTTACTTGTTTCTCTTTCTCTTGAAATACTTGAGGAAATATATTTAATCACTATAAACTTCAATTTAAGGATAGGAGCTTTAGATTAGTATTAGAAGTAGGGATTAAGCATGTTGGACGTCTTGAAATTAGTTAATTTTGTATATATTTTTAGTAGTATTACTCGGACTTTATGTTATGTTAGGCTTCCTTTGAGTAATTTGTATTCTAACTTGAGGTTATTATTATCTATAATTACAATGTTTTTTTCATGTTCTTCTGCTCTTCCATTATCACAGGGGGATTGGTGGGTAGGCACTAGGGTTAGGATAAAGGTTATTATTATTATACATTTCATGGTTCTTAAAAAAACTTTTTTCTTTTTCTTTCAACAAATATTATTTGATGACTTGCTTGAATACTTAAAGACTGTTTTTTCTTTTATTTTTTTTCTTCTACTTTTTAATGTTGTGTTGGATTTGCACCTTGAGTTCACTTTTATAGCATCAATAATGATTATACTTGTAGAATATGCCTGTTGACATAATTTTAGATTCTTGGAATGTTAGAGGCATTCAAGATAAAGCGAAAAAGTCACTATTATTTCATATGATCTTTAAATCACAGGCTAACATTTGTTTTATTCAAGAGACCCATATTTCACGTATTGATTGGAATAAAGAGTTAAAAAATGGATCAAAAAGATTATAGCTTCAGGTGACTCATCTAACTCCAGAGGTGTAGCTATAATCATTAAACAAAAATTCATTGGGAATATTATTGATGAGAAATTTGATGATGAGGGGAGGTGGTGCTTATTTACCGCTTCTATTGCTGGTTTGGACAAACCCTTATTAATTTTAAATCTATATGGCCCATGTAATTCACAACATTTGTTCATTTTAAAAATTTACAATATTCTTGAATCCTATAAGGATCATCATATTATAGTGGGTGGTGACTGGAATGCAGTTATAAACCCTGTAATTGATCGTTCCCTCTCCACTGTCACCTATAATCTTCAATCTACTCTGGCTATAAATGATTTGATGACAGAATATAATTTAGTAGATCCCCTCCGCACTGTTAAAAATATAAACAAGAATGATATATATACCTATTATTCTAAGTGCTATCATTTGTGGTCCAGATTAGACTTCTTTCTAATTTCAGATTATATTTCAAAATATATTGTGGACTTTACTACAGAACCCAGATTCTTTTCGGATCACTCAAGAATTTCACTAAAATTGAACATAAAACCCAATATCAAAAATAAAACTATGTTTAATAAGTGGACCTTAAATAATAACTTATTGTCAAATGAAGATATTTGCAAACAAGCTTCAGAAATCCTAAATGAAATGGTGAATAGTCTTGAATCATCAGACATTCCTTATGACATACAATGGGCTGCATGTAAAGCAAGATTAAGAGGTTTATTTATTAGTAAAGCTGCTTTTTCAAAAACAATACTTTAAGAAAGAGGAATTCTTAAAATCAAGAATTTCTTCGTTGGAAAATCATCTTAGTCTGAACTATGATGCTACTTTAGAAAAACAAATTTTTGATTGTCAGAAAGATTTAATTCTGCTTCACCAAAATAACCTCTCCTTAGCTGAACAAAAGCTACTTGCTTCATTTTCAGAATGGGCCCAGGTTCCATCTAAATTGTTAGCGAGAATTATTAAAGTTAACTTCAGAAATCCAAATATTACATCTTTATCTTATAATAACAGATTATATAATACTGATGAAGAGATTATTCAACTTTTCACCTCTCTTTACACTGAGTTATATTCAGGTTCTTCTAATTCTGTTAAAGATAATCACTCAAAACTCTTTTTAGACTCTTTGCAGTTCCCTAAACTTAATGATAATCAGCAAAAACTACTTTCTACCCTATATCGGTACAAGAAATCTCGGATTCAATAGATAATCTTAAATTGGGTAAATCTCCGGGACCTGATGGTTTTACTCCAGAATTTTTCAAAACTTTCAAATTGGTAGTTCTTCCCTTTCTATTTAAAGTTTACAATCATATAAGAGTTAATGATATCTCTGATATTCATTGGAACACATCCAAAACCATTCTAATTCTAAAAATAATAAAGATAAATCTGACCCAGTAAATTATAGACCCATTTCTTTAATTAACGTGGATATTAAGATTCTGTCATCTATTCTGGCTAACAGATTGAAACGGATTTTACCCTCAATTATCTCATCAGATCAATCAGGTTTTATGTCTCAGAGACATGCTTGGGATAATACTCTATCTTTAGAGACTATACTTCATCTCATTAAGAAAAATCCAAACCCTATATATGCTTTGATTATAGATGCATCAAATGCCTTTGACAGAGTATGTTGGAACTTTCTATTTCAAACTATGTTATGTTTTAATATTCCCTTATTCTTTATACATTTTTTAAAAGTTTTATACAAAAATATGTTTACTAGACTATACATTAATGGTCAATTTTCTGCTCCGATAAAGATCACTAAAGGAACAAGACAGGGTTGTCCATTGTCCCCTTTTCTTTTCAACATTTACTTAGAACCTTTGCTATTGTTTATTACTCAAAATACTTTTCATAACATCCCTAGAATTCTTAATACTAATATTCATTTCTCTGCTTTTATGGATGATTTAGTAATCTACTTTCAAACTCCATTATCTGATTACAGAAAAATAATGAATTCTATTGATTATTTTTCTTTGGTTTCCAACTATCTTTTAAATTCTACAAAAACTCATATTTTTCCCTTAAATCATTTAGCACACAAATCTTATTTGTTTCCAGACGATCATTTTCAGTTTACTTATAATATAAAATATTTAGGAATCAGTTTAGAACACAATAATAAATCTTCCTTTCAAAATAATATTAATAAATTATGGAACTCTATATTGTCTGATATGGACAGATGGAAGCATCTAAACCTTTCATTTCTTTCAAGGGTGGCCATTATTAAAATGAATATTCTGCCTAAATTTCTTTACCAATTCTCATCATCTGATCAGATAATTTCAAAATTTTTTTTGAGTCTGTAAATAAAGCTTTGGCAAAATTCATATGGTTCCCTAAATCTGTTAGAATTTCCTATTCTAGATTGGCATTTTCGAAGGACAAGGGAGGTTTGGGTTTACCTAATCTTTATCTCTATTATTTGATTGTCTCATCCAATAAACTTCTTACTATCTCTAAATTCAATAACACTTCTTATACAAATCACTCTTTATGGATAAAATTATGGTATAATTATGTCATTTCTAATAATTTAAATCCTGAAGCTATTCCCTTTATCTCTCTGGATAGTTTATTTATTAAAAATATATCTACAGTATTTAAACAAAAGATTAGAGATTTCCAAACCTTACTCAAAATGTGTAAACTAGAAAAGATCTCGCACCATGTTCAGCCAATTCATCTAAACCCAAATATATTATTGGACAATAAACTTTTGAACTTAACAAACTATCCTTTAATTAAAAATCTAAAAATAGGAGATGTTTTGAAATATCTTGACTTGCCTTTATCTGACTGGCGTAAGTTATTGAAAGTAAACTGGAATTACTCACCAATTCTTACACAACTAAGAGCAATAATTAAAAACAAATTTGTATCTCTGGTCCCCATAGACTCACAATTGAAAAACCTTAACACGATTATCAAAATACTTTCATCATCTGATAAAATGCTCTCAAACTCATATAAATTAATTAATTCTTTAATGATGGACCACAACTGTCTTTTATCTAATGTTTGGTTGAATTATAATTCCCAGTTGTCAGAATCTCAGAAAGCCCTGGCTATTAGACACACTAAGGAATTTATCCCTTTTAAAAAATTAACATACACACAATTAATGATTAATAATGATGCCTACTTTACCCCAATCAAATTAAACAAATTTAACCCAAATAAGTCCCCTTCGTGTTCATGCTGTTCTCATCCCCAAGCAGACCTCCTTCATATTCTATGGTATTGTCATTTTTCTCACAGATTGTGGACATCTTTGAAAGTCAGACTGCAGAAAATGGGATATCAAAAATCCACGTTGACGTGGAAATTTGCTATTCTACATATTCCATTGATTCATCTTTCAAAAGTTGATATTCATGTTATCATTTTTATTTGCTCATTACTAAAACTTTATATAATACAAAATTGGATTGATCGTTCTAAATTAAAATGGGTTACTTTCCAGAAAATGGCTTTTAAATTTATTGATGCTCAAAGATACTTAGGTGGAAGTCCAAAAAAAAAGCTATTAGAAAGGTTGTGTTAGAAAAGGTTCTAAACATATTAAATAGTTAATGTTAAATATTTTTTTTTTTTCCTCTCAGGTTGCCTAACTTGTATATAGATATACATATGGTGTATGTTTTATTTCTAAATAACTTATCAAAATCTCATGAAGGTTGTTATCACTAGATGAATTGTTATATGTTCATTTATGCCTTTTTGTATGTATAATCTTTTAATTGTCTTGCTATTCATATAATTAATAAAAAAAATTTTGAGAAAAAATAGATATTTAAGATGAGACCTTATTTAGGTATACTAGACATTGTGTTAGTGATTATCAAAAAGTAGTGGAGAATCATCAGACAGCCTGTGCAGATGATTATATAGGAATGAGATGTGTATTAACTGGTTCTCTGAGAGAGCAAGTGATGCATGGAACAGACTACCAAATGACATTAAAGTAAGCACTAGTTTACATATGTTTAAGAACAGCCTAGGCACTTACTATGGGAACAACTGTTTTGGAATATTGGCAGGCTAGAAGGGCATTACTGCGTGTGCTTGAAATGTATGTATGCAAGTGAAAGCCGTAGTCTTTGTATGACTTTGTTTGTATTTGGATATTGTGGAGGGACTCGGCTATGCACAGTAATGCTTGAAAGACTTAAGGTGAGTGGAAGATTGTGCAGATTTTATTATTAATATTTAAAAAAAAATGGGGCTTAAATATTTTATAGGACCCATATTGTTTGCTTTAAGGAATGGAAAGGGGGAGATAGGAAAGACTGAAAAAGGGGAGACACTACAAAGAGGGAGACACAGAAGGAACACATCAAGAAAGTTGTGCTGGAGGAGGTGGGACAGGATGGGCATTATCTTTTTGGTGGTGGGATAAACCCCCTTATTTTTTCAAGATTTTTTATGTAAGAGGGTAGTGTGGGTGGTAAGTAGGTAAGAAGGTATAGAAGAAAGAATAACGGAAGAAGTGGTGATGATATGTGGTGTCAGCCAGAGTCCTCAGTCCATAGAGCCTCAAACATTTCCACTGCCAGATGGTGTTGCAGTGGAAAACCCCAATGCTGAGGGGGTAGTGGCCTGTGCTGGTGGAGTGGTCAGCACCAACTGGGGAAGCAAGTCTTCAGCCAGCTGAAGAGAGGCCTTGATTGGCTGAAGCCATATGTCGATGACCTGCTCTACTCCTCAACCAAATCCTGAAGCCCCCATTCAGTGAGGCTTTCCAGGATGTCACTTTTCATGGTGCCTGCAAGACTGATTCTACCACCATGCCTGGCAAGCATGTACCTGGAAGGGCAGAGAGTGACCACTCCTTAACCTGGGAGGTACATACCAGGAATGCTCCTGAGAAAGTTGTATTTGTAAAAAATGAACATAAATGAAAGAGAAAGAAAACAAAAAGGAGAAAGGGATGCATAATTAAAATAAGAAATACTGAGAAAAATGCGGAGACAAAAGAAAAAATACACAAAATAAAGTCACACATAATGTTACTCAGCAGTCAATTTCTTACTTTAAAACAATTTTATTTTTATAAATCTTTACTGAAATAAAACAGAATGTCCAGGAAGCTCTTAAGCATACATGAGACTACTGATTTGGAAAATGCTTACATGTACATGGGAAGAATGATATGAGAAGTGCTTACGCATACTTGGGAAGAAGGAGTACCGCTATCACGTTTTGTTGAGGTCTACATTTTGCAGTCTGTTATTCTAACATAAATGATCATATTTGTGCCTGGTATGCATATTTTGCAATATACTACTGAAATCATCCTCTATAAAAACTTACATCTTATAAAATCAGTTAAAGACTGAATACTGCACTTGTATATTGACATATCTTTTACATTTGGTTGCAGTAATGTACTGAATGCAGTGCTGTGTTTTGATTACCATACTTTATAAATTATTTTGTTATTTATTTAACATTTGTTAATTGGGAAAGTCCGACTTGGAACAAAGCCAATTTTCAGTAGAGGCCTAGGGAGGAACACTCCAGACGCATGTCTTTGTAATGTGGGAGGAAACCAGACTACCCGGAGAAAACCCACCCGAATGCAGGGAGGACATGTACCCCTGGATTCACTATACTTCCATGCAGGAATAGCTTAGTCCTGCACGGAAACAGCCTTTTGGGAGCAGGACGGCAGCGTGCCATGCATATTAATGAAGGCGCACAGCCTGAGCTCCTAATCTTTCACAGAGTGTGTAAGAGTGCAGGAAGCGTGTATATACTACCCTGTAATGAGGAACAGCAGACAAGTCAGAAAAGAATGAGCAAGACCGCTCATAGGTGTACGCATACCCCCAGCAACATCCCCCCACATGTACAAGAGCAATAATTAAAACAACAAATATAAAGATTTTTTTTTTATGAAACAAATTAAATTTAACCATAGGTGCACAGGTTTGCCCATCGCTTAGCTACGGTTAATGCAGCCTAAATGGCAAAAGAGGGTAAAAAGCAAGATATATGCAAATGAAGCAGTACAGCAATAGTGTAGTGGTCAGAGCATTCACCTTACGAGCAGTCATTCCTGGTTTGAGTCTCACTGCAGTACAGTCCATTTTTCATATCAAATCATTTTATGACCAATAGTTTTAGTTGCATAACCTACTAAATAACAAATATTTGTGAACTAGAGTACTGCATTAAATGCAGATGTGAGGTGTCAGTGTCATCACGTTGCAAAGTCCACAGATAATACATGTTCCCCATACAATATATGTACACAGGAATCAGGGGTACAAATGGAAGATAAAATGTGTAATGAATGATAACTCTATACAGCATCCAAATCCCCCGCCTTCCCAAGAACCATTAGACATTACTGTCTAAATTACTGCAGTGGTAAGTGGGAGTAAGGACTAGTAAGCAAGTGTAAGCACTATTAAGCAGTAGTAAGCAGGAGTAAGCATATCTAAGCACTAGTAAGCGGGTTTAAGCCCATTTGCGCGGAGCTAAGTAATGTGCACACAGGTTAAGCAATATTGAAGCTAACTCTCTGTAAGCATATTTAACTGAAGGTTAGCATAGCTTACCCTCATGCAAACCCACGCAAACCCGCTTACAAGTGCTTAAAAGTGCCTTAATCACCCTGTATCCAACAGCCGCTGTTCTGCCCAGCAACAAAATATACAGCCTTGCATATCTTGAACCCTATACACTATAGTCACAGTAGTTAACCACCAAGCCATCACAGCAGTACATAAGAATGAGGTATCACCAAACAAATCCTCACTATAGTAAAATCAAGCAGAACATGCGAAAGGAGTTAGTATACAGTCATATGTTCTATAACCTACTACATAACATAAATATGTGAACTGCAGTACAGAAGTAAGCCCAGATGTGAGGTGTAATTGTAATAGAGTGTTGAAGTCCCCTACTTAACACAAGTACCACATACAGTGTATGTACACATGAATCATGGATACCAGACATATATATAACATGTAATGAATAATAAATCAATGCCAAAAAGCAAATATAATGCAAAGTAAATATTAAGCAATGCTAAGCATTGCACAGGCCAGCTTAGTAGGTGTAATCAATGTGTAGGCCAGCTAACTCAATTTGCCCAGTGGTATAACCCTTTAAACAATGCCCACCTTAGGTAAGCAGGTTTGCACATAGCTTAGCCTTTTCAAAACCGTTCAATCATGGCAAAGTGCGGGAAATCGGCCCTACTTAAACCCAATAGGTGGGAAAACATCTCATAACTGGTTGTAGCTTCCCCTTGCAGGCACCATGTCAGGAATGGGAGAGGGAATGTGCTTTTGGGTGCAGTGCTGGGGCATCCAAGAGTCCAGAGTCATGGCAGGAGTCCTTGCCAAAGACTATGAGCAGACACTGCTGCAGGGCCAGTACCAGGGTTCCCAATGTAAGGCAGAAGCCTGGGACCATCTCACCCGTGACCTCACCAGTGCCACTGGCATACCCCAAACTAGTGAGCAGGTCAGGCATCACTATGCCGACCTGAAGTGGCGAAAGGGGGGTCTCTTGGATCAGTGGATCCAAGAGGCTAGGATGGCAGGGGTTGTCCCCGCTGTGTGTAAGTATCACTCCACTACCTGTTTAATAATTACCAGCCCATGTATATTATGGATAGGTATGGCTAAATATTCCTCTTATGACCTTCACAGTGGCAAGTGAGCAGTCCATGAACCTGGATGTCACCTGGAGAGGTTGCAACGTGAGACAGGTCAGTAATACTCTTGCATGTACTGTCATATGAAATAAATCTAAAAGTATTAGTAAGTTAATTGCCAGTATAAAACCTGTATTGTTTAAGGCAAGTACTGCATACACAGGAGAATATGGCAGGAATAGTCTCATATAGTTTGTATGTAAATAAAAGCATAATAGCCTGACATTAAAGGTCTAGCTGATGTACTGCATGTGTATACTCTGGTATCATATGGTAATGTAGATTTGCAATCACTTAATAGTACTGTTGTATTAAGCACTGTTACCCACACTGTGCAACATAAATAGAATGTGTAGGAATGTCTGTATATGACTGGTGTAATCCCCAGAAGTCATTTAGTACAACTGAGAGAGACATAGGCAGAAAACAGTGAAAAGACAGACAACAAAATCCGAATAGCACACACAACTGAGACATGAACTGTTGTATTTGTAGCACACGCAGCCATGGTTCAAATCCAGGGAGTGATAGTAGTCTGCATACAGAATCACACCCCACAACTGTACAGATATGCCCAGAATATCCAGTAAATTGGCCCATATCTGCTGCTTGTCACTCTGTCCCCCTGGGAAATCCATGGGATGATCCCAGACGTATAGGCAGCAAACATGAAATACAACTGATTGTCACACATCTATAAGAACAAGCCTGTCACTCTAGCAACTACCCAAACTGTTATGAGAGTAATAAGCCACATATGTCCCATCTTCACCCCCATGTTGTCAAGCTGTGACCAGAGTGTGTACAGTAACAGAGTGAGATGTATGTGCATAATACTAATGTGAAATCTGCTACTTTGTGTGGCAACATTCAGGTAGTGCTAACAAACATTGCTCCCACAGGTACATCAGATACGAACATTGTGCCCAGAAATAAAAGAATGATACCCTGTACTGGTACTGTTTACTTTGGTATTGAATGGCATTGTCAGTGATGCAGTTGCCCTGAATAACAAGATATTACTCATCACTGTTACCCACACTGTGCCACATAATATAACTGTCTAGGAAATTCTGTATAAGAGTGTTGTAATACAAGGTCAGAATGTAAAACCATAGGAAAAACATAAGACAGAAATCAGATAGGAGATATACAGCAATCTCTATATAGCACACATACTGTGATGGACAGTGTTTTAGTTTTAGCTGACATAGCCATGGTCTGCATCCTGGGAGTGGAAGTAGGCTGCATACAGAATCATACTCCACAACTCTATGGATATATACAGACATATATCGATAGATATAAAAGAGAACATAACAAAAATATATATGTCCACATGCACCGTTAATGAGGGTGAGGGGGCCCAAACAACATATGTCTTGTACATATAGATATCCCCCCCCCACAGCCAAACACATCTGCCCTGCAATACAATACCAACTGCTGCAAATCCCATAACCAGGACCTGACACAACATGGGCACAAGATGTTAACAGTATGCCATCCCACCTGTATGATGTCAGGCTGGTATCAGTAACATATCATGCAGTACAGTCTGGCTACCATAGGCAATGTACAATGTGGAAGCAATCAGCATTCCTAAGATACATAAACACAGACACATATACATATATGCTGATACATATGTATGTATACATATATATATATATATATATATATATATATATATATATATATATAAAATGTATATATGTATATATATATAAATAAATAAATAAATTATATATATATATATATATATATATATATATATATATATATATATATATATATGTAACTACACATACACACAGAGAGATATGTATAGGATGATACATATGTAGAAGGTGCACACAATACGGAACAGCCACTATGCCTACAATTGCCACCTGACCAACTGGATACTGTATGAGCCACCCATACAAATAACAATTTTTGCCTGCAACATATACCCACAGAGAGGTCAAAGGATATAACACCACACAGAGGTATGCATACATGGAAAAGCTTTATTTGTTTATTATTACAGTTGTATATGCCATGTCATATAGCTGTTTAGACTCTGACATACATATAAATAGGGTAATGCAACTGTGAAACAGTTATATTAATACAGTAGTCTGGAAAGGTTGACATATGTTACTGTCCAGGCCGTGGCCTTCAAGTAGTACAATAGTAAAGACAGACTGGGCCACAGGATAACACTCAACCAACAGTAAGTAATGCGGATGTATAGTCCAGCAGCCTCTAACTACACCCTGTACACAATCCTTAGGGGGTAAAGACCTCAGTTGACACAATGGGATGTATCTGTTACATAACAAGGCATAACTGACACCATCACAAACACACTGACAAACAGAACAGTCTGTATGGCAGGAAGCTGTAGGCCTGCATTTACCCAAGGTGAATTGTATGGTAATGTACATCCAGATACCTTAAGGTAGCTTACCCCTGATACCCCCATATGTTGTAACAGCCTACGTTAGTTATGTTGCACCCCCCAAGACTGAATAATACAGGGCTATATACCACTGTTACATACACTGGTGTCTGGAGTACATAAGGGCACACATGTATTGTATAGATGAAGTCCACACATATATAGCCCCAACCCCACAATATGTGCGGGGGCCACAACAGCAGTGGACTGATGGCAGGAATGGCAGCAAAGCATACTCACAGCCCACTACATAACAACTCCTGACAGCATGTCATATGTACAGAGCCTGGTATGTAGGTGGAGGACCGAGGCTGGAACACAGGCCCATATGTGAAATACTGTTGTCATACACAAAGCAAGTTGCTGGTGTTACAGAATAGTCTGCCACATACCTTTAGTCAGGAATATGAAGTTAGAAACAGACATGGATGTAGCCATGTACTGACAGCACTCAACACACACGCTGCCAGTGATATATCTGACACAATACCTGTGTGGTGGACAGACAAAACATAATAGGCACACCTCTGGCCATCAAGTGCATAGGCCCACAGTTGAGAACCATGCAGACAGACTGCATTCCAAGTTAAACTAGTATGTACACACAAATCCTGTAACACTGGTGCTATACAATGCATACAACACTACTCACACACTGTCTGTAGTAATGGAACCCCCCTACAAATATGTAGCTGGCCTGCATGTGCAGGTTCTCTTGTAAGAGGTATTGCTACCTGCTGTCTGTAACACTGCTACCCACACACATTAAGGATATCCACCATACAGGAAAGGTAAATGGACCACACCCACATGATGTATGGATTTATAGTAGTTGGTTGCTACAACAGTGGTAATTGCAAGTACTACACAGCATGCTGCATGCAGGTAGCAAGTGGAGGACACTGATTTGTGCTGAGGACATCACCTGATCATGTGCAGCACCTACAAAATCCAGGCTGCAATCTATTCAAAGCAACACAATCCATTTACTGGAGGGAGACAGAGAGAGGAGAGAGGGGAGAGAGAGAGAGAGAGAGAGAGAGAGAGAGAAGAGAGGGAGAGAGAGAGAGATTGAAAGGCAAAACCTAAAAAAAAACATCCAGTAAAATATCCAGGAGAGACAACATTCCCACAACAGGTATGTGAAGTATATATGCATGTAAATGACTATAGTACTTGGTTCACAATAATGGGATAGATGATGTGGGATGATTTATATGTGCCATCAGGTGTTGTTGTTGTAATGATGTTCATCTGAACAACTGCTAAGGACAATGGATTATGTCCCTGTGGGTAGTGGGCTGTACCCATCAACCATGCCCAGCAGCACTGACAGATAAGATGTAAGCCATCATAGTGTGTGTTGTGTAATGGGAAGCATGTATATTACTGTGGCCAATAGCTAGTGGTGAAAGTAATGTCATAATGATGGACACATGGGTTCTACAGCCCACCTCTTTCAGGATACTCAGGTTAACCTGTATTGTAGCATGCAGGAATGCCATAGGTGTGTAATAGGGTACTTGCAATCTGGCCCTACATATACCCCCCTTATGTCAGGCTGTGTCCATATGTGGCACCTGTCTGTGTTACAGCAAGGCAGAACAGTGCAGCTGTGCATGAAGGTGTTGTGAGATTGTGGACCTGATTTCTGAATGTACCCCATATATAGGTATGCATATGTGTAAATATATATACATATATATATATATATATATATATATATATATATATATATATATATATATATATCAACATGTATGTCCACAAATATACAGATACCCATGTGTAGACATATATAAACACATATATACATCATATATATCTACACATATATAGATATATATCTATATGGACATGTCTACATATATACAAACACACACAAACATATATGTATGTAAATACATGTCCCCTATATTACCACCACAGTGCTGCATGGTATGTGCGAGGGGACAGCACACATAGTAATGCACACAGGTATCTAGAACTTTCAGTGTGTGCAACATGGATGGGTATGTCACATGTGAACCCTTGTTGGGACCACATTGCCCTTGTCTGTAAAGTATGGAATGGGAATATGGGGAAGTATGGCAGGTATAGTTGTAGGACAATGGCAACTGTTGCAGAGTTACACTATGGCATAAGGTATTACTGTGGTTACCATTATCAGCTGAGACTAGGTTGTAACATGTGGTGTTCAGTGTATGGGGCACTGCAAAGTGACACACATGTATAAGCCTTACTTGTCAAGCATCTGCAGAAAGACTGAAGGTGGAGAGGGTGTCAGCATGACACACCAGTGCACTGCAGCAGGGATCCTAAGGATGCTAAGAATGGCTGTGTTTGCACAGCCAGGTTCAGGAAGTGTGGCAGATATAACCCTACCCCCACAGCAATAGTGACGGCAGTGTGCGAGCACCAAGGGATGTGCACATGAGTAGTGCTTGCAATCATGCAGATTAGGTGGACATGTGTAGGGAAGACTAAACATACACTGACAAATGCAGATGGCCCATGCTAATATACCCCTGCCAGGAGTAGTGACTGCTATAGTACACATAACAATAGGTGCAACAAATTGTCATGATAAGGGTGTGCACACATATGCCCACACGGAGTGTATGCATCGCGGTCAGCATCCACACACCTAACTCATTCCATAGACACTGCATGTGAAAGTACAAGACATATGTCACATATCGGCTCATGTACTGTTAAGATATGCTGTGATGTGGTCCCATGTAAGATCAAGGAAGGGTGTGTCATATCAATAAGGGTGTGTACACCCCCCATAGCCATGGTATGCTCTGATGGTTGTCAGTGTAATAGTATTGGACTGGTCAGACATGGTCCACTGATGTGGAGATCTGTAAACCAGACATCAGGCATTCACAAAAGACATCTGTCAACATATCATCCCAGGTATGTGCTGCTGAAAAACAAAGGAGCTGTGAGCATTAAAGTTGATGTAACTGACACAGTACTACAATTCAGAAATGGGTTGTACACCTGTGAGGTGTGGTGCACAGTACATGGCAGGGTGCAGAACAGGTGCACAGCAATACTGTGTACATGGGTGCAGTGGTATCCAGGGGAAGAGGCATCACCTAGTAACACAGCACATGCATCACACACATGTATACTGTTGCTAGCATGGATTGACTATAGCTGCACTGCATGCTGTTGTGTACCATATGTATTGCATGTTGACAGATGGGTAATAGGAAGACTGTGTGTACTATCTTTGTGCAATCTCACCTGTATGTGTGTGTGTGCGTCCTGGTAGGTAGTTAGTTTGTTTGTAGGGTTACTCTGGTAAAGTGGAGGGAGGTTAATGCATGTGGGATGTGTGTGTGCATGTGTATATGTTTGTGGAGGTGGCCATGTATGTACATGTGTGATTGTGGAGTTGTTCATACAGCGGTACCTCCCTTTGGGATTGTGCAGTACATGGACATGGACTGTAATATTACACACCAGGAATACTTGTCATGTAAGTAATCAAAGGACAGCTGATAGTATAATAAGGTCTGTATCATGGAACAGGCATTGAGAGGGAAGGTTGACACCAGGTATACCCTTAATACCACATTCAGCAGAGAGGTGACCAACAACCCACAAATGCAGCACTACAGATACATTGAGGAATTACTATTCAACACCAGGGAGTATATCCATATATTACAGTTGTCACATGATAGGCTGATTGAGCAGCATATCTGGCATGTACTGAGCAATACATACACATGACACTCGAGTGCGTGATATTATGGAGTGAACATAGTAGCCCACACATATAGGGGTCATGCTCATAATGTCCAGACATACACAGGGTGAACACTGAATGACAGCAGTGAGGCAATCTAAAACTACTACACACAGGTCAGGCAGGTAATGTAGTAACAGGTCCTGTGTTGTGATCACTTGTCTAGGCATTTACAGGACTGATATGTTAAAGAGTGGTATCAATGACTTTATGTTACCAAGTGTGATGCTGGATGGGGAAGGCATGGAAATATACGTGGGACTGTCTGTAAAGTCACAGACAGGTAGGTATTATGGTAGTTTGTGTGTGTGTGTGTGTGTGTGTGTGTGTGTGTGTGTGTGTGTGTGTGTGTGTGTGTGTGTGTGTGTGTGTATCTGTACTGTTATGCAATGCTGTACGGGTCTTAAAGTGCATTTATTGTTTTCCCCAATAGGTGACGAGATGAATCAGGATCCCTCCGGCATGCAATCTGAGGTTTGTGTCCATACAAACACCAAATATGATGATAGTATTGTTGAGACATAGGTGGGGTTGTCAGGGACCAAAACAGTGCCATCATTTGACATCCCCCTTTTAGCCACCCTAACCCTGCACACAGTTTCAGTGTCTATACATACCCATCACCAGTGGCCATAGCAGAGGGACAGCTGGCGTTTGGTGGCAGTGCACAGGAAAGTGTGGTAACCATTCTTACTGTGTCTGGTCACAGCAGGCAAAGCTGGATGTCCGGCAGGGTACCACATAGGCAGATGTCCCAGGGTGCACGTGGTAGGGCTGCTGGTCATCATGCCCCTGGCAAATGCGACACAGCTGGTACCAGCAGACACATGTTTCAGGCTGTCATGGTGGCGCGGGCACATATGGAAAGTTACACCAGATATGGCCTGAGGCTGCAGAGGGCTGCTCTCACATCTGCAAGTGACAACTCCTGTGAACTGGCTGGTGCCATCCATGCATTAAATGAGTTCATGGATAGATGGTCTGGTAAGATGATGGCCCTCATTGACTGTGTTCTGTCCATGCTTGAATGTGTGGTGGGAGTGCGGTGAAGGCCGCATGGATGTAGGCCAGCAACGCCAACAGCTGGCAGTCAACGTGGACATGCTAAGACACCTAGGGGCTCCTGTAGTGGTAGTACCAGCCTTGGAACTGTGAGGGGGTGCTGTCCACACCACACCACTGAAGGCCATGAGCACATGGTCCTGGCCAGTCCCAGGTGGGACCTGGTTCCAGCTGATATTTGTCATCATCAGCTGAGAGTAGCACATCGAGGCCTATACCTGGACTTGCTCATGGAACCCCTGGCAGGCACAGTCCATGGCCAGAGGCAGTGAACTGCACACCCTGCGAGGTATGGTCTGCAGCTGTCCATAAACACCTGTGTATGGCAGCCACATGGCAGAACTGTGTGCATGCATACCCACACACTATACAAACACACCTAGGGCAACCCCATACCTACACACACCACATCAGCATGCCCAGTTCACCTCATTACATCCTTCACCCACACACATGGTGTCAAATGTATGGCCCACTCTCAGACTCTGGCAAACCAACAACACACACTGTGCATATGATGATACCTGTGCCACATCCCTGTCATCAATACCATCCATACAAGGACAGGCTAATGTAGTTCTGATGCACACGGTGACTGTACTACAGTGTACCACAGTGTACCACAGTACTGCAGTGTAACATGTTGTAAGGAGTAAAGTGTAATGCATATATGTCAGGTAGTGTAGCTGTCCAGCAATGATGCATTATAGCTGTTAGTAACACTGGTTGATTTTGGTCTCTATAATGTTATCCATTTGTGTTGTAGGTCTACATGTGTCAGCACGAGGATTGTCTGCAGTCATATTCCACAACGGGGTATGGCACTGTGGTGACACTATGGCTGTGACATATCTGGGGTACAGTTGAACACATGTCACAGGTTTGTATAACAGTTATTGTCTGTGCCACATGGACATGCGATGCACTGGGATGAGTATAATCCGCAACCTGATGTAGAACCATCCCCATACACACACACATACTTGGCAGCACTGGGTCTAGACCCCTACTTAGGCATGTAATGATAATGATAATGAAGTGTGTGGCTTTCATTGCACACACCACACAACGTTTAGGGTGAGGTGTGTTCAAGGTTACATGTTACATGCAGAACATCCCCAAACATGTACAATATGTTAATGTGGGGTGTAATGGGTGTATATGGATGATACATAGTGTGACATACCTTCATATACACATTAACAGACACATAACAGGCAGGCACACATCCAAGAGACCCGGGCCTATCGCTACTAACTAACTTGACCGTTTGTCCATTATGTTATAGGTAGGCTGCACACAGAACATGCATAACTGGCCTGGATTGTGGTATCAGGTACCTGCATGGTTGATGGTGACAGTGGTAACCATAACGTGGTACGTGGGAAATATATAGGGTGTACCTTGGTGTAATGACAGTGTACACAGCACCCACATCCCACAGTGGATATTGTACTCCCTGAAACCCATGATGACACTCTGAAATACCCACCGTCACACATTGGCCATGACTACGATACAACCCATTGTATATCCCAACAGTGGTACTACTGGGATATGCATCTAATGCACATGCCACATGCATAGTAGGGTGTTGCATTGTCAAGCCTCACCTGTGGGCAGCAACAACAGTATCTATACTACTGTGTGGCAATGGGTATTGTAATAGAAGTATGTGGCCCAAGAACCATTAGACGTTACTGTCTAAAGTAGTGAAGTGGTAAATGGGATTAGGCACCAGTAAGCAAGTGTAAGCACTATTAAGCAGTAGTAAATGGGAGTAAGCATATGTAAGCACCAGTAAGCGGATTTAAGTCTGTTTGTGCAGGGGTAAGCAATGCGCACATAGGTTAAGCAATATGGAAGCTAACTCTCTGTAAGCATATTTAACTGAAGGCTAGCATAGCTTACCCAAACCCACTTACAAGTGCTTAAAAGTGCCTTAATCACCCTGTATCCAACAGCCGCTGTTCTGCCCAGCAACAAAATAAACAGTCTTGCATGTCTTGAACCCAGGACCTTATCCTCTATAGTCACAGTAGTTAAAGACCAAGCCATCACAGCAGTACATAAGAATGAGGTATCACCAAACAAATCCTCACTATAGTAAAATCAAACAGAACATGTGAAAGGAATCAGTATACAGTCATATGTTCTATAACCTATTACATAACATACATATGTGAACTGCAGTACATTAGTAAGCTCAGGTGTGAGGTGTAATTGTAATAGAGTGTTGAAGTCCCTATTAAACACAAGGACCACATACAGTGTATGTACACATGAACCATGGATACCAGACATATATAACATGTAATGAATAATAAATCAATGCCAAAAAGCAAATATAATGCAAAGTAAATATTAAGCAATGCTAAGCATTGCTCAGGCCAGCTTAGTAGGTGTAAGCAATATGTAGGCCAGTTAACTCAATTTGCCCAGTGTTATACCTCTTTAAGCAATGTCAAGCTTAGTAAGCAGGTTTGCCCATAGATCAGCCTTTTCAAAACTGTTCAATCATGGCAAAGTGCGGGAAATCGGCCCTACTTAAACCCAACAGGTGGGAATATATCTCATAACTGGTTGTAGCTTCTACTTGCAGGCACCATGTCAGGAATGGGAGTGGGAGTGCACTTTTGGGCATGGTGCAGGGGCATCCAGGAATCCAGAGTCATGGCAGGACTCCTTGTCAAAGACCATGAGCAGAGACTGCTGCAGGGCCAGTACTAGGGTTCCCAATATAAGGTGGAGGCCTGGGACCATCTCACCCATGACATCATCAGTGGCACTGGCATACCCCGAACTGGTGAACAGGTCAGGCATTACTATACTGACCTGAAGCTCGAAAGGAGGATCTCTTGGATCAGTGGATCCAAGAGGCTAGGACAGCAGGGGGTGTCCCAACTGTGTGTAAGTATCACTCAACTACCTGTTTAATAATTGCCAGCTCATGTATAATATGGATAGGTATGGCTAAATATTCCTCTTATGTCCTTCACATTGGCAAGTGAGCGGGCCCTGATCCAGGAGGCCCATGGATGTTGCCTGGAGAGGTTACAACATGAGGCAGGTTAGTAATACTCTTGCATGTACTGTCATACTAAATAAATCTAAAAGTATTAGTAAGTTAATTGCCAGTATAAAACCTGTATTGTATAAGACAAGTACTGCATACACTGGAGAATATGGCAGGAAGAGTTTCATATAGTTTGTATGTAAATAAAAGCATAATAGACTGACATTAAAGGTCTAACTGATGGACTGCATGTGTATATTCTGGTATCATATGGTAATGTAGATTTGCAATCACTTAATAGTACTGTTGTATTAATCACTGTTACCACACTGTGCAACATAAATAGAATGTGTAGGAATGTCTGTACATGACTGGTGTAATCCCCAGACGTCATTTAGTACAACTGAGAGAGACATAGACAGAAAACATTGAAAAGACAGACAACAAAATCCCAATAGCACACGCAACTGAGACATGACCTGTTGTATATTTTTGCACACATAGACATGGTTCAGATCTTGGGAGTGGTAGTAGTCTGCATACAGAATCATACACCACAGCTGTACAGACATGTCCAGAATGTCCAGTAAATTTGCCCATATCTGCCACTTGTCACTCTGTCCCCCTGGGAAATCAGTGGGAAGATCCCAGATGTATAGGCAGCAAACAAGAAATACAACTGATTGTCACACATCTATAAGAACAAACCTGTCACTCTAGCAACTCCCCAAACTGTTATGAGAGTAATAAGCCAAGTATGTCCTATCTACACCCCCATGTTGACAAGCTGTGACCAGAGTGTGTACAGTCACAGAGTGAGATGTAGGTGCATAACAGTAATGTGGAAACTGGTACTTTGTGTAGGAACATTCAGGTAGTGCTAACAAACATTGCTTCCACAGGTCTGTCAGATATGAACACTGTGCCCAGAAATAAAAGAATGATACCCTGTACTGGTACTGTTTACTTTGGTATTGAATGGCATTGTGAGTGATGCAGTTGCTCTGAGTAATAAGGTGTTTCTCATCACTGTCGCCCACACTGTGCTACATAATATAACTGTCTAAGAAATCCTGTATAAGAGTGTTGTAATACAAGGTCAGAATGTAAAACCACAGGAGAAATATAAGACAGAAACTAGACAGGAGATATACAGCAATATCTATATAGCACACACAACTGTGATGGACAGTGTTTTAGTTTTATCAGACACAGCCATAGTCTGCATCCTGGGAGTGGAAGTAGGCTGCATGCAGAATCATACCCCACAACTGTACAGATAAGTCCAGAATGTCCAGTATATCAGTCCATATCTGCTGCCTGTCCCCCTGGAAAATCAGTGGGATGATCCCAGATGTTTAGGCAGCAAACAAGAAATACAACTGATTGTCACACATCTATAAGAACAAACCTGTCACACTAGCAACTCCCCAAAATGTTATATGAGTAATAAGCCACATATGTCCCATCTTCACCCCCATGTTGTCAAGCTGTGACCAGAGTGTGTACAGTAACAGAGTGAGATGTATGTGCATAATACTAATGTGAAATCTGCTACTTTGTGTGGCAACATTCAGGTAGTGCTGAGAAACATTGCTCCCACAGGTACATCAGATACGTGCTGAGAAATAAAACCTCAATACCCAGATGCCCTGAATAATAAAGTATCACTGATCACTATCAGCCACACTGTGCTACATAATACAACTGTCTAAGAAATCCTGTATAAGAGTGTTGTAAGTCACTAAACTCAAACATGGCAATAGTCTACATATGTCCCAGTTCACCTGCATTTGGTCAAGACATGGCCAGAGTCTGTGCAAAAAGAGATGGACAGGTATGTGCATAACATCAACCTGGAATCTAGGAGTATGTGTAGACACAGTTAGTTAGTGTTAACAAACAATTCCTGCACAGGTATACCAGGTAAGAGGTGTATACTGCAGGTAAAACCAGTCCATGTATATAGTTGTCGACAGCCATATCACTGTCCAAACTAAGGCAATAGGGTAGTTTAGTAATACTTGTAAGGTACAGATAACAGCACTGACTAGGAAAGTAATGCGAACTACAGGAATATACTAGTTGGTAATTGACATCTTTCTCTCCCCCACCATATCTCCAACAAAACACTAAATACCCACCTCAACTGGTACATGATAACTCCACTGTAATGTTGTGACATGTGTCCTTTTGTTTGATAATTATATAAATCTGTTTCTATGCATGTGCTATGTTAAAATACTCCAACATTGGTGGAATGGTGCCATCAATGTAACCGCATGCTGTTGTTATTACCACTGCAGTCCCATATATGCATGTGTTTCATTTGCTATGCAACTGTTTCATAATTGGTGTTTGGGTTAATGGGAATATCTATGCATGCTGTTATACCTAATCCCGGAATGTGTTGACTATTACTAACACACATATGTTGATAAACCATAAACACCATAGCACGTATGGGAATGCGGGTCCCAGCAGATCCACCTGTCCCACCTCAGCTGGCCATGGCACCAGGCACCAGCTCATTTGGGGCCCAACCCAGGACCTCCTCGTATTTTGGTCCTGCACCACCTCTGGGTGGAACTGACTCAGGGGATGGAGCTCACCCCTCCTGGGAACAGGCACGGACAGGAACCTGTCACCCATCGCCAGATCTGGGTCAGGATGTTTAGCGAGCTCTGCAGGGAGGTTGGAGATCTGCTATGCCAACTTGAGCACTGCATGTCACAACTGGAGGGTTGGCCTGGCTCAATGACTCAGCTCCCAGCACAGCCACCTTTGGGGCTATGAAGGTGCAGTGGTGACAGCTCATGAGTGGTCAGTCCCCCTGTTTCCACTAGGGGGCTCATGGGCTTCGGATTTCCCAACACCCATCCCCATCAAGGTGTTTACCCCCAACATGTGTCATATACCACCCCTGTATGTGTCTTGTTTGTCTTGTCTGTTAACATACCCAACCTACCTCCCCAAATATACCTACTATCCCTCCCCAACATCCCACTCTCACCTGAAAAGAAAAAGCAATCTGTTCCCCCCCAAAAAATCACTCCATACATAGCTGTCCATTTCACACACGTGTCCACTGGACACATGTAATCTGGTCTAATTGGCATCACAACATATTATTGTTGTCCTCACCCCTCTCTCAGGGGTTTGAGTGCCCAAATCTACCTCGAAATTCAGTGTATATGCACAGCTATTGCTGTAGAAGAAATGGGCAGCTATGGACCTTCCCTACACCCTCCTGCACATCCCTAGCTATTTTTCCCTACTGTCTTTCCCTCTTTGTCCCCCTTTTTCACCACTTTCCTATCAACCCTTTTTTCTTTTCTTTTGAAGAAATTAGCATGGGGGTAAGCAGGAGTAAGCACTTTTAAGTATCAGTAAGCTGATTTAAGCTTGTGTATGTGGGGGTAAGCAAATCTACACAGGTTAAGCAATTTGGAAGCTAAACTGAGTATAAGAAACAGTAACCGGAAGTTAGCAGTGCTTACCTCCGCGCAAACCCATGCAAACTCACTGACAACTGCTTAAAAGTGCCTTAATCACTCTGTATCCAATGGCCCTTGTCCTACCCAGCAACAAAATAAACAGCCTTTGCAAGGCTTGAACCCAGGACTCTACACACCATAGTCAAAGTGATTTGCCACTAAAACATATCAGATATACATAACCCTGCTGTTTTCACAAACATATCTAGCACAGTCATTCAACAGTATAGGAAATGTATTTAAACATCTAGATATATGTATGTATGTATATATATATATATATATATATATATATATATATATATATATATATATATATATATATATATTTAATATTTATATCTAAACAGATATAACATATATATATATATATATATATATATATATATATATATATATATATATAAACATATGTACATACATATGTATGTATATATATAAACATATGTACATACATATGCATACATCTGCATACATCTATAGATATATATGTAAATGTCTCTATATATACAACAATAAATATACGTAAGCATAAATATATATCTATATAGGTATATACAGACATATATCGATAGATATAAAAGAGAACATAACAAAAACATATATGTCCACATGCACCATTGATGGGGGTGAGGGAGCCCAAACAACATACATCTGGTATGTATAGATATCCCCCCACAGCGAAACACATCTGCCCTGCAATACAATATGCAAATCCCATAACCAAGACCTGACACAACATGGGCACAAGATGTTAACAGTACACCATTCCACCTGTATGATGTCAGGCTTGTATCAGTAGCATATCATGTGGTGCAGTCTGGCTACCATAATGAATGTACAATGTCTTAGCAATCAACATTCCTAAGATACATATACAAAGACACATATATGCTGATACATATATATGTATATATACATATATAGAGATATATATATATATATATATATATATATATATATATATATATGTAACTACACATACACATACACACAGACACACACACACACACACAGATATGTGTAGGATGATACATATGTAGAAGGTGCAAAAATATGGAACAGCCAGTATGCCTACAGTTGCCATCTAACCAACTGAACACTGTATGAGCCACCCATACAAATGACAACTTTTGCCTGCAAAATATACCCACAGAGAGGTCAAAGGATATAACACCACAAACAGGTATGCATACATGGGAAAGCTTTATTTGTGTACTATTACAGTTGTATATGCCATGTCATATAGCTGTTAAGACTCTGACATACATTTAAACAGAGTAATGCAACTGTGAAACAGTTATACTAATATAATAGTCTGGAAAGGTTGACATATGTTGCTGTCCAGGCCAAGGCCTTCAAGTAGTACAATAGTAAAGAAAAACTGGGCCACAGGATAACACTCAATCAACAGTAAGTAATGCCGATGTATAGTCCAGCAGCCTCTAACTACACTCTGTACACAATCCCTAGGGGGTAAAGACCTCAGTTGACACAATGGGATGTATCTGTTACACAACAAGGCATAACAGACACCATCACAAACACACTGACAAACAGAACAGTCTGTATGGCATAAAGCAGTAGGCCTGCATTTACCCAAGGTGAATTGTATGGTAATATACATCCAGATACCTTAAGGCAGCTTACCCCTGATACCCCCATATGTTGTAACAGCCTAGGTTAGTTATGGTGCACCCCCCATAGACTGACTAATACAGGGCTATATACCACTGTTACAAACACTGGCCTCTGGAGTGCATAAGGGCACACATGTATTGTATAGATGAAGCCCACACATATATGGACCCAACCCCACAATATGTGTCGAGGCCACAACAGCAGTGGACTGATGGCAAGAATGGCAGCATGACATACTCACAGCCCACTACATAGCAACCCCTGACAGCATGTCATATGTACAAAGCCTGGTATATAGGTGGAGTACATGGGCCCATATGTGAAATACTGTTGTCATACACTAAGCAAGTCGCTAGTGTTACAGGATAGTCCGCAAAATACCATTAGTCAGGAATATGAAGCTAGAAACAGACATGGATGTAGCCATGTACTGATAGCACTCAACACATACACTGCCAGTGATATATCTGACACAAGACCTGTGTGGTGGACAGACAAAATATAATAGGCACACCTCTGGCCATCAAGTGGATAGGCCCACAATTGAGAACTATGCAGACAGACTGCATTTCAAGTTAAACTAATATGTACACTCAAACCCTGTAACACTGGTACTATACAATGCATACACCACTGCTCACATTCTGTTTGTAGTTCTGGAACCTCCTACAAATATGTAGCTGGCCTGTGTCTGCAGGTTCTCTTGTAAGAGGTATTGCTACCTGCTGTCTGTAACACTGCTGCCCACACACAGGAAGGATATCCACCATACAAGAGAAGTAAAGAGACCACATCCACATGATGTAGGGATTTATAGTAGTTGGATGCCATGACAGTGGTAATTGGAAGTACTACACAGCATGCTGCATGCAGGTAGCAAGTGGAGGACACTGATTGGTACAGAGGACATCACCTGATCATGTGCATCACCTACAAAATCCATGCTGCAATCTATTCAAAGCAGCTCAATCCATTTACTGGAAGGAGACCGAGAGAGAGAGAGTGATTGAAAGGCAAAACCTAAAAAAAAAAAAATTCCAGCAAAATATCCAGAAGAGACATCATTCCCACAACAGGTATGTGAAGTATATATGCATGTAAATGACTGTAGCACATGGTCCATAATAATGGGATAGATGATGTGGAATGATTTATATATACCATCAGGTGTTGTAATGATGTTCAGCTGAACAACTGCTTAGGACAATAGAGTCTGTCCCTGTGGGTAGTGGGCCATACCCGTCAACTGTGCAGAGCAGCACTGACTGATAAGATGTAAGCCATCATAGTGTGTGCTGTGTAATGGGAAGCATGTATATTACACACTATGATGGCTTACATCATAGTGTGTGCTGTGTAATGGGAAGCATGTATATTACTGTGGCCAATAGCTGGTGGTGGAAGTAATGCCATAATGATGGACATGTGGGTTCCGCAGCCAACCTCTTTCAGGATACTCAGGTTACCCCGTATTGTAGATGCAAAAACCAAACGGCTGCAGGTACGCTGAGGTGCCCAAAACACACAACAACAGCAAAAGTAAATTAAGGCACCAAAGTTACACACTGGAAATCTGTTACTGTACTTTATTGCAGAAGACAAACGGTAAGCGCTTTCACAACTTAATGTTGCTTCATCAGACCACATCACTACAACTGATGCTTGGTTAAATACTAGGACAATTAGTATGACATCACAATTTAAAGAGATATTGCTCCACTAACATAAGAACATATATCGATATCCATAAGAAAGATGCATAAAATATGTAGAAAGGTGTGTATTTACACACAATAATATTTAAAATTTAAAAAAGGAGGAATGTCATCCCTGATGGTTATTAAAAAAAAAAAAAAATATATATATATATATATATATATATATATATATATATATATATATATATATATATATATATATATATATATATATATATATATATATATATATATACATATACACACACATTTTGTGCACATCTAACCATAATAGTACAATAAAAAATATTTAAGGTGCCTTGCCTTAAGGTAAGGAACTAATGAGGTGCAGCCATTCAAACCAGGATATCTATCTGCTTGTAATTTAGTGATCCATTGTTGTTCTAATTCTTCAGTGTGGTTTTCTACATCACCACCTCTGTTTGTCCTTACTATTTGTTGTAAGATTAAAAATTTAAAACAATGACTACTGTCATCTTTCTTATGGATATCAATATATGTTCTTATGTTAGTGGAGCAATATCTCTTTAAATTGTGATGTCATACTAATTGTCCTAGTATTTAACCAAGCATCAGTTGTAGTGACGTGGTCTGATGAAGCAACATTAAGTTGTGAAAGCGCTTACCGTTTGTCTTCTGCAATAAAGTACAGTGACTGATTTCCAGTGTGTAACTTTGGTGCCTTAATTTACTTTTACCCTGTATTGTAGCATGCAGGAATGCCATAGGTGTGTAATAGGATACCTGAAATCTGGCCCTATATATACCCCCTAATGCCAGGCTGTGTCCATATGTGTCACCTGTCTGTGTTGTAGCAAGGCAGAACAGTGCAGCTGTGCAGGAAGGTGTTGTGAGATTGTGGACCTGATGTCTAAATGTACCCCATATATAGGTATGCATATGTGTAAATATATATATATATATATATATATATATATATATATATATACATGTATGTCCACAAATATACAAATATCCATGTGTAGACATATATATAAACACATATATACATCATATATAGCTACACATATATAGATATATACCTATATACACATGTCTACATATATACAAACACACACACACACAAACATATATGTATATAAATACATGTCCCCTATATTACCACCACAGTGTTGCATGCTATGTGTGAGGGAACAGCATACATAGCAATACACACAGATATCTACAGCTTTCAGTGTGTGCAACATGGACAGGTATGTCACATGTGAACCCCTTGTTGGGACCACATTGCCCTTGTCTGTGAAATATGGAATGGGAATATGGGGAAGTATGGCAGGTATAGTTGTGGAGGTGGTCAGGGTTGGTAGATATAGAGGACAGCCTACAGGGGTGGTATGTGACACATGTATTGGGTAAACACCCTAGATGGTGTGTGTGGTCTGTGATGTGGACGCCCCATGGGCCCCAATATGGACACAATGGGAACAAGCCTCCCACCCACTGCTACTCACAACAGCACTCCATGTCCTGAAGGTGCCTGGCCTGGAGACTGAGCAAGAGGAACGTGAGCCATGTGAATCTGTACTGGTTTCCTCCAGGTAATGTAGCACATCCCACATGTGTCTGTGGAGCCAGTTATGGAACAGACCCTGGACCTGACCTCAGGGGACAAGATCATGTCTGTGTGTGTCCCCGGGGGGGGCAACATCCCCTGATTTGGTTCCATCTAAAGGTATTGCTGGACCAGTAGATGAGGAGGCCTCGGGGTGGGTCACACATGTGACGTGGCCTGGCAATATGGGCAGATGAGTTTGGAGAGGTGGCTCTGCTGGCCAATAGTACATATACATGCTATTGTGCCACTGTTATAGAACATATGTCAATAGTAATAGTTTACACAATCCCGGAACATGTCCAACAGCATGCATAGATAACCCTAATAACACAGAATGTCAGATGTGCAGCAACCACATAGCAAGCATACCACAGGCATATATTGAACCATAGTGACCCTGACAATGGCATGCAGGTGAATAGTCTGTAACAGGCCAACAATGATAGTGTCCACACAGGGAACATGACTACAAACACATTGCACACAGTGTAGTACAATACAATATCTGCCCCACTGGTAGTTATGCTGTAGCCATACCTATTGAGTTGTGTATACAGTTTGTTGTCGCTGATATGTGATTTGTGATATGTGACAGTGATGTGTATTAAGAACTGTGGTAACCTTGCTGCATGAAGTCACACACCTGTGTCCATCTTTATGTCTTTCAAGCAAGATGTCCCATGGAAGGCTTCTGGTGTACTCAGCAGCTGAGAACAACATTGTGGTGAACCACCTCATACAGCACTACCCTGTCTTGTTTGGCCAGGCCGCCCATGATCAGCAGGAGTGGACCGCCCTGTAGAACGACCTAGTCCACAGGGTCAATGATGTTGGACTGCACAACCGCAGTTATGAGCAAGTCTGCCATCATTGTTCTGACCTGCTTCACAATGCCCATCAGCATGGGCCTGCCGTCCAAGGGATCACCTCACCACAAGGGGGCCATGCCATCCATCTCCTGCTGACATGTGTGGAGGAGCTCCTAGCCAACCTGTTGGCAGCTGCCTGTCTGCATAGCCACCAACCAACAGACACCTTTGTGGAGGTGGGTGCTACCCACATACTGGCTGAGGAGCATGCAGATAAGACCACAGGGCACATCAATAGACCACTGTTGCGTATACATCTGCATCTCTACAGGTAGACCATGCATATCTGACATGCCATATAGTTTGTTGCTGCATAGTAGTGATAAACAGATGTGCATATGTGGTAGTATTGTGGACATGTACTGTTGATGTATTGTAATGCTGCACCCATCCTGTAGCAATGCCACAGGTGTGGCCACTGACTTTGCATCTCTAACCCTCTTATGTAGGTCCCTCCGGTATACCACCAAGGCAGCAGCCTATAGCTGGTGAGTATGGTTTATTTAGATGCTTACCAATACACCGGGCATGTAATGGCTATGGTATATTCTATGCACACATCTAACATGTCTACCCAGAATGCATGCTGTACATGTGCACGTATTGTTGCTGTTAAATTCATGGCATCACAGTGGTGACTATGCTGGGGTATTGGAAGGGTATGTCAGACACCTGCAAGATAACTAACATCCTGTCATTGCGGAATGTGTCCACAGGGAGTAACATAATGGTGGGAGACATGGCCTACAGTAGGGTCATGTTTGGAATAACACCCATATACAGTGCAACACCAGTGTATATACCAGTAGGACAATGGCAACTGTTGCAGAGTTACACTATGGCATAAGGTATTACTGTGGTCTACATTATCAGCTGAGACTAGGTTGTAACTTGTGGTGTTTAGTGTATGGGACACTGCAAAGTGACACATGTGTAGGCCTTACTCATCAAGCATCTGCTGAAAGGCTTAAGGCGGGGGGGGGTGTCAGCATGACACACCAGTGCACTGCTGCAGGGATCCTAAGAATGCTAAGAATGGCTGAATCTGCACATAGTCAGGTTCAGGAACTGTGGCAGATGTAACCCTACCACCACAGCAATAGTGACGGCAGTGTGTGAACACCAAGGGATGTGCCCATGAGTAGACCTTGCAATCATGAAGATTAGGGGGACATGTGAAGGGCAGACTGAACATACACTGGGAAATACAGATGGTCCATGCTAGTATACCCCTGCCAGGAGTACTGACTGCTGTCGTACACATAATAGGTGCAACAAACCGTCATGATAAGGGTGTGCACACATATGCCCACAAGAAGTGTATGCATAGCGGTCAGCATCCACACACCTAACACATTCTGTACACACTGCATGTGAAAGTACAGGACATATGTCACATATCGGGCTCATGTACTGTTAAGATATGCTGTGATGTGCTCCCATGGCAGATCAAGGAAGGGTGTGTCATATCAATAAGGGTGTGTACACCCCCCATAGCCATGGTATGCTCTGATGGTTGTCAGTGTAATAGTATTGGACTGATCATACATGGTCCCTGATGTTGAGAGGTGTAAATCAGACATCAGGCATTCACAAATGACATCTGTCCACATACCATTACATGTATGTGTTGCTGAAAAACATAGGGGCTGTAAGCATTAAAGCTGACATAACTGACACAGTTCTATACATTCAGCAATGGGTTGTACACCTGTGAGGTGTGGTGCACAATACATGGCAGGGTGCAGAACATGTGCACAGCAATACTGTGTGCATGGGTGCAGTGGTATCCAGGGGAAGTGGCATCACCTAGTGACACAGCACATGCATCACACATATGTTTACTTTTGCTAGCATGGATTGACTATAGCTGCACTGCATGCTGTTGTGTACCATATGTATTGCATGCTAACAGATGGGTAATAGGAGGACTGCGTCTACTATTTTTGTGCAACCTCACCTGTATATATATATATATATATATGTGTGTGTGTGTGTGTGTGTGTGTGTGTGTGTGTGTGTGCGCGCGCATCCTGGTGGGTAGTTAGTTTGTTTGTAGGGTCACTCTGGTGAAGTGGAGGGAGGTTGATGTATGTAGGATGTGTGTTTGTGCATTTGTGTGTGTTTGTGTAGGTGGCCATGTATGCACATGTGTGATTTTGGGGTTGTTCATACAGCAGTACCTCCCTTTAGGATTGTGCAGTACATGGAAATGGACTGTAATATTACACACAAGGAATACTTGTCATGTATGTAATCACAGGACAGCTGATAGTATAATAAGTTCTGTAGCATAGAACAGGCATTGAGAGGGAAGGTAGACGCCAGGTATACCCTTAATATCGCATCCAGCAGAGAGCTGACCGACAACTCACTTATGCAGTACTACAGATGCATTGGAGAATTACTAGTCAACACCAGGGAGTGTATCCATATATTACAGCTGTCACATGATAGGCTGATTCAGCGGCATATCTGGCATGTACTGAGTAATACATACACATGACACTCCAGTACATGATATTATGGTGTGAACATAGTAGCCCACACATATAGGGGCCATGCTCATGATGTTTGGGCATACACATGGTGAACACTGAATGACAGCAGTGAGGTCATCTAAAACCACTACATACAGGTCAGGCAGGTAATGTAGTAACAGGTCTTGTGTTGTGATCACTTGTCTAGGCATTTAGAGGACTGATATGTTAATGAGTGGTATCAATGAGTGTATGTTACCAAGTGTGATGCAGGATGGGGAACGTATGGAAATATACGTGGGACTATCTGTAAAGTTACGGACAGGTAGGTATTACGGTGGTGTGTGTGTGTGTGTGTGTGTGTGTGTGTGTGTGTGTGTGTGTGTGTGTGTGGGTGTGTGTGTGTGTCTGTGTGTGTGTGTCTACTGTTATGCAATGCTGTGCAGGTCTTAAAGTGCATTTATTGTTTTCCCCCACAGGTGACAAGGTGGGTCAGGGTCCCTCCTGCATGCAATTTGATGTTGGTGTCCATACAGACACCGAAGATGATGATAGTACTGTTGAGGCACAGGTCGGGTTGTCAGGGGCCGAAACAGCTCCATCATTTGACATCTCCCTTTTAGCCATCCCAACCCCACACACAGTTTCAGTGCCTATACATACCCCATCACCAGTGGCCATTGCACAGGGACAGCTGGCATTTGGTGGCAGTGCACAGGAAAGTGTGGTAACCATGCCTACTGTGTCTGGTCGCAGCAGGCATAGCCGGATGTCTGGCAGGGCACTACATAGGCAGATGTCCCAGGGTGCTTGTGGTAGGGCCACTGGTCATAATGCCCCTGGCAAATGCGACACAACTGGTACCAGCAGGCACATGCTTCAGGCTGTTATGGTGGTGCAGGCACATATGGAACATTACAACAGACAGGGCCTGAGGCTGCAGAGGGCTGCTCTCGCATCTGCAAGTGACAACTCCCATGAACTGGCTGGTGCCATCCGTGCATTAACTGAGTTCATGGATAGATGGTCTGGTGAGTTGATGGCCCTCTTCAACCGTGGTCTGTCCATGTTTGAACGTGTGGTGGGAGTGCGGCGAAGGCCACATGGATGTAGGCCAGCAATGCCAACAGCTGGCAGTCAACATGGACATGGTAGGACACCTAGAGGTTCCCATAGTGGCAGTACCAGCCCTGGCACTGCAGGGGGACACTATCCACAGCAGACCACAGCAGGCCACAAGCACATGGCCCTAGCCAGTCCCAGGAGGGACCTGGTTCCAACGGACATTTGTCATCATCAGGTGAGAGTAGCACATCGAGGCTTGTACCTGGACGTGTTAATGGAACCCCTGACAGGCACAGTCCATGTGCCCATGGCTGGAGGCAATGAACTGCACACACTGCGAGGTATGGTCTGCAGCTGTCCATAAACACCTGTGTAGGGCAGCCACATGGCAGAACTGTGTGCATGCATAACCACACACTATACAAACACACCTAGGGCAACCCCATACCTACACACACCACATCTCCACGCCCAGTTCACCTCATTACCCCCCCTCACTCACACACATGGTGTCAAACATATGGCCCATCCTCGGCCTCTGGCAAACCAACAACACACCCTGTGCATATGATGATACCTGTGCCACATCCCTGTCATCTGTATCATTGATGCAGGGGCAGACTAATATGGTTCTGATGCACATGGTGTCTGTACTACAGTGTACCACAATACTGCAGTGTAACATGTTGTAAGGAGTAAAGTGTAATCCATATATGTCAGGTATGGTAGCCATCCAGCTATGATAAATTATAGCTGTTAGAAACACTGGTTGGTTGTGGTCTCTATAGTCTTATCCATTTGTGTTGTAGGTGTACATGTGTCAGCATGAGGATTGTCTGCAGTCATATTCCACAACGGGTATGGCACTGTGGTGACACCATGGCTGTGACATATCTGGGGTAGAGTTGAACACATGTCACAGGTTTGTATAACAGTTATTGCCTGTGCCACATGGACACGTGACCAGCTGGGATGTGTATAATCTGCAACTTGATGTAGACCCATCCACATACATGCACACTCATACTTGGCAACACTGGGACTAGACCCCATACCTAGGCATGTAATGGTACTGAAGTGTGTGGCTTTCATTGCACACACCACACAGCATTTAGGGTGAGGGGTGTTCAAGGTTACATGTTACATGCAGAACATCCCCAGACATGTACAGTATGCTAATGGGGAATGTAATGGGTGTATATGGATGATATATAGTGTGACATACCTTCATACACACATTAACAGACACATAACAGGCAGACATACGTCCGAGAGACCTGGGCCTATAGCTGCTAACTAACTTGACCATGTGTCCAATGTGTTACATGTAGGCTGCACACAGCACATGCATAACTGGCCTGGATTGTGGTATCAGTTACCTGTATGGTTGATGGTGACAGTGGTAACCATAACGTGGTACGTGGGAAATATACCAGGTGTAATGACAGTGTACACAGCACCCACATCCTCCAGTGGATATTGTACTCCCTAAAACCCATGATGGCACTCTGACATATCCATCATCACACATTGGCCATGACTGCAATACAACCCATTGTATATCCCAACAGTGGTACTACAGAGATATGCATCTAATGCAAACGCCACATGCATAGAAGGGTGTTGCATTGTCATGCCTCTCCTATGGGCAGCAACAACATTAGCTGTACTACTGTGTGGTAATGGGTATTGTAATAGGAATATGTGGCCTTGGAATGCTGTACCCTACAGATATGCAGACATGCACACATACACACACTTGCCAGAACACAATGGGTATCCCATGCCTATCAACCCATTTGTACAACACTGTTGTACTGGTACTGCATGGCTCATGTAGCCGGTATGGAGAGGAGCTTAACAGGGTACATGTAATGTCCCATACTGCAGCAGCCACAACTGACTACGGCAATGGGTGTTGCAGTGGTTGTGAAGGCCCTCATGGAATTCTCAAGTACAGGTGTGCTAACAAACAGACACTGCTATACTCACTCAGACATGCACACATACACGTGTCAGTACTGGGGTGCATCACTGCAGGTGCTCATAGCTGTGTACCTAGCTATTGTCCAAGGAGAGATGGGTTGTGTAGGGGTTGTGTGCACAGTGGTATCCTGCCATCTGCCGCATGGCAGCAGTCAATCTATTGACAGGCACTACTGTGGTGACCCTCAGTGTGAGAGTGACATGCATCAGCCAGTCCTCCAGGTGCCTCCTTCACATGGTCACAGAGCTGATCAAGTTGACATGTATGCAACATGCATTACAACACATGGTTATTGTCTGTGATGGAAACCTGTACCCAAGCATGTTCTGTTGACTGTGGTAGTGTAGTGAAAATACCCATGGCATGTGGTGCGTACAGGGTGTTATCTCCTATATGTGCCAGTTCTTACACAGCTGGGCAGACATGTCAGTGTCAATCAAGCTTAGGTTGCCCAGCTGGATACCTGCCATCTGCATATCTGTACAGGGACTGACAGTCATTAGCTTGGCAAGTAGCTATGCAGTAGGATGAATGTGTTGACAGATAGATATTTGACAACAATATGTATGCCATAACTACCAGTCAGAAGCTCCCACCAACATGTGCTGTACAGACAGCAGTCTGTAGTTACATTCCACATGTTGGATCATTACCCAGTAAGGGTTATATACTGTGACACAGCTCACAAACCAGGGATACAACAGGGAGGCCTGAGAGTCCAGCTATGCCTGCAGGTGTGCCTGCTGTCAGTACTACATTTAGCACTCTACTCTTGCCTGGGTAACACTGTCAACAGTAGTACTGCCATGACAAACTACATGCCAGTGTGACAGCATGTACCCTGGGCTACAACCCCTGTATGTAACACATTCACACTGATAGTGCTGTACAGGCCTCATACACATCTGTGTCCCACACATGAAACCCACACCCCTTGTTACTGTAATGACAGTACATAGGCGCATGTATTGTACATGGCATTAGATGCACTTATTACAGATGTCATTACACTGCTATGTTATCAGACTGGGTGGTGTGAACTGGTTACCAGGGCTAAGCCATGCTTAGCAGGTATCAATACTGCTGCAATATAACAGCTAAGCTGATTTACGAACTGGTAAGCAAAGCCTACACTGTGTAAGCGTCCATATGTTTACTTGTAGCTTAGTACTGCTTAGCTTCATGCAAACCCAAGTAAATGCACTTAAAGTTGCTCAAAACTGCCTTAACAACTCTGTATCCAACAGCACTTGTTCTGTCCAGCAACAAAATGAACAGCTCTTGCCGGTCTTGAACCCAGGATGCTGTACACTATAGTCACAAAACTTAACCACTATGCCATGACCACTGTGAAGACAGCTGTTGTTTTTCCAATATATCTGCCAATACACATATTGATTAGTATTGAACAATTGCCTTTACTTCCACAAATGTGTAGTACTTGTTATTATGACTGTTGCATCACATATGTCATTTTACCATAATGTACAAGTAGCAGATACCTACTGTGAGATACATCTTGGAGTGTATAAAACATAAGGTTTACACATGACAGGAATATATATATATACATATAATAGGTTGATATATGTCTACATGCACATACACATGTATATTCATATATATGTCTGTATACACATCTGTATAGTGCAACATATATATGGCCATGTGTACATCTCTTTGTATGTACATATATATATATATATATATATATATATATATATATATATATGTGTATGTGTGTGTGTGTGTGTGTATATATATATATATATATATATATATATATATATATATATATATATGTAGATATATATATGTATGCACATCCTATGTGTACAGATATGACTATTTATGTAGATATATATGTAGATATCTATAACTATATGTGCATACATATCTATTCCGATATACCTAAGACTGTCAATATATATGTAGATATTCATAAGTATATGTGCATATGTATCACTATCTGTATATGTGTAGACATATATTGCTGTGTATATGTATATATCTGAGTGTTTATATGTATATATATATATATATATATATATATATATATATATATATGTACATATACATATCCACCTATGTATGTCGATATGTATATGTGTATATATCTATATAGATATATGGATAATGTTATATACATATATGTTCACCATATGTCCTGAACATGGGGTGAAACCCTACCTCAGCCCCAATATTCCCAACCTGTTAGTGCAAGAGGATGTTGGGTATGTATTGCAGGTATATATACAGATTATTACTACGGTAATAGGGGTTGTCTTCACAGACATGTTGTGTGTGGGAGTTCACATCTGCTTTTAACATTTGCGCCATTGGCTACTGACAAACATCCTAAGGACATCATAGTACAGTACCGCTTCTAGCACAGTAATGATCCTGTGGACTACAGCAGAGATATGGACAATAAATGTGGACAGTCTGACACACTCTGGTCAGTCCAGAGGTATACACAAAACCCTTTAGTGCAAGACATGTGGACCAAGCCTGACAATGTGGATGTTAACAGCCATGTAGATGAGTATATTATGTAAATACTGGTATACATTTGTCTCCATAGGCTATGCAGTCACACTCCCCTGTCTGTGCTGCAGGCATCCAGTGGGGAGCATAGTGATGGCACACTGTCTGCAAGTACATGCGGATTTTACTGATGGACAGGCTGCCATGCCTTCTGCTGTCCACTGCAATCACACCATGGTTACTATCTTTGGGCAATTTGCAGGGTACTACCAACATAGCAGTTGTTGCCTAGGCAAGTGTGTTTGTGTATGAGACATGGGTTGAGAGTGTTCTCTGTGTAATACTTGGGTTGCTAATGTTGTTCATCAGACCTTGATGTCAAATGTAGGGGTATGGATAGCCACCCCACCTCTGGGCTATTTCACATCTGTTATCCTTATAAGGTGGACATTGTGACATATAATAGGACCACCATATAAAAAATTTGCAAAACACACTCCACAATAAGTCAAGTTGTTACAGACTCACAGCCACCTCCACACATGATACAAATGACAAACACACACACCTGCCATGTCTGGGATTAGAACTCTTACCTAATTAGTGTATTACACTACAGCATTACACAGTTATAGGACGCACCACAGAGATTACTGGAGTAACTTTTCCCAAAAGGTGTATTCACAGTAAATGACATCAGCAGGCTTGCCACATAGGGCATTTGATCTGCAGTGAGCGTGACTGGCCTAAAATGTATTGCTCCCTACAGAAACATCCACACTTGCCATGTGTGGGACTAGAACCCCTATCAAAGAATTATACCACACTACAGCATTATGCTGTTATAGGATGCACCACAGAGATTACTGGGCTACACTTTTCCCAAAGGTGTATTTCACAGTGAATAACATCAGCAGCATTGCCAAAGTAGGGCATTTGATCTGTAGTGAGTGTGACTAGCCTAAAATGCATTTCTCCCTACACAAACACACACACATCCACACTTTCCATGTGTGGGACTAGAACCCCTACCAAAGTACAATATCACACTACAGCATTATGCTGTTATAGGACATGTCACGGAGATTAATGGGCTACATTTTCCCCAAATGTGTATTTCATAGTGAATGACATCAGCAGCCTTGCCAAAGTAGGGCATTTGATCTGTAGTGAGTGTGACAAGCCTAAAAAGCATTGCTTCCTACACAGACAAGGACACACACACAGTTGCCATGTCTGGGAGTAGAACTCCTACCTAATTAGTTTATCACACTGCAGCATTGCTCAAGTTATAGGATGTGCCATGGGAATTACTGAGCTACACCTTTCCCAAAGGTGTATTTCACAGTGAATGACATCAGTAGCCTTGTCAAAGTAGGGCATTTTAACTGTAGTGAGTGTGACAAGCCTAAAAAGCATTGCTCCCTACACAGACAAGGACACCCACACAGTTGCCATGTCTGGGATTAGAACTACTACCTGACTAGTTTATCACACTACTGCACTACACAGTTATAGGATGCGCCATGGAGATTATTGGGCTACACCTTTCCCAAAGGTGTATATCACAGTGAATGACATCAGCAGCCTTGCCAAAGTAGGGCATTTGAATTGTAGTGAATGTGACTAGCCTAAAAAGCATTGCTCCCTACACAGACAGAGACACACAAACAGTTATCATGTTTGTGATTTGTACCCCTACCTAACTAGATTATCATACTACAGCACTATGTAGTTATAGGACGCACCACAGAGATTACTTTGCTACACCTTTCCCAAATGTGTATATCACAGTGAATGACAACAGCAGCCTTGCCAAAGTACGGCATTTGAATTGTAGTGAGTGTTACTAGCCTAAAAAGCATTGCTCCCTACACAGACAGAAAGACACACACAGTTGCCATGTCTGGGATTAGAACTTCTACCTAACTAGTTTATCACACTACAGCATTACACAGTTTTAGGATGTGCCACAGAGATTACTTGGCTATTCTATTCCCAAAGGTGTATTTCAAAGTGTATGACATCAGCAGGCTTGTCATAGAAGGGCTATGGGGAGGGCGGTGTGTATGCATGGGCCATAACCCATTCATCTAGAGGTTGACACACCACATGCAGGTACATGCAGGGTTGTATTCTGCAGGTACATGTATACAGCTGCTAGATGACTACTGACTTGTACAGTCTTGTTGTACAGCTAGCACTTGCACCACATAGTCTGTAATGCTGATGGTTACCAGTGGCTAATTTCTACAATGAGTGACATTTACACATCATGTGGTTGTAGCCATTTGGCTGTGTGCTGGGTGGGATAGGCCTCATGATGGTTGGCTCTTTGTCACAGTCACTCTCTTCCACACATACTATGTATGTCTACTTTTGGCATATTATTGTGTGTTGTCCTTGGATATATGTCTGTATTCCTATCCAATGTGTGTGCAAAGCGTGACTTGTGCATACCGAGGAGTGTATGCACTAACATTTGCAACTGTCAGATATGTATGGACCACTGTTGTTTGTAGACATGAGCTTCATTTGTTTAAGTGTGTGAGCATGCCCAGTATGACCTTTCAGTATATTGTTGTCTGACACTGTGTGTGAGCATGCCCAGTATGCCCTTCTGTGTTGAATGTGTGGATCCATTCTAGGTAGTTTGTACTCCAGTGCAGACCTATGTGTTGTACACCTACAGGTAGAAAATTGTTTCTGCAGGGTATTCGTAGATAATTTGGCAATATGGGGTCAAACTGTGCAAGAGATAGTGGGTACTGTAGGTAACTGTGTCTGTGCTGCTTCTGCTACATGATACTGGTGTTAGCAGAGATATTCAGACATGTGTAATGTTATACACTGTGATGTTTTATGTCCTCAAGTACTGTCAGGTGGGCATTCTTGCTCACAGTGATGTCCTGGGGAACAAGGGTGAATGCAGCTGTGTCCACTATTGTGGGAAAACGCCTACATATTCATGGATAGTTATGCCATTCTGGAGGGGGAGCTGCAGACACTTACTGATGGGTCTGTGTATCCAGTTCAGCACCTTGGTACAGTGCTGGAAGAGGATCCCATACTTGCATATTCATCTTTATGACAGTATGGCCTTATCTTGCTGTGGCAATACCTCACAGCTGTACAGATTCACACAAGTTACCCAGAGGCAGGGGTCATGAGTCAGGACATTACCCCTGTTGTGGTTTATGGGCAGGTTTGTAGCCACCCATCTATGTGTTTCAGCCAGGGATAGTGTGTGCACACAGCTGTGTGCCGGACCCTGCACATTCCATGCTGCCCTTGCTCCCACCCCCCGTGTTATTCTATCCTCTTCCATACATTATGCATACATTCTCTGATACTTTTCCTAAGGTTATCACCTCATCACAGCTGTGTTTTGGGTTTGTCCACAGTTCATGCAGTGGGACATGGTGGACATGTTACTGTGGTTTGTCCACATGGCCTTGCATATCGCTTATGTGGAATGTGTTATGTTGTTATTTGGGTGTCCATGACATAACATGCATTGGCAGTACATGTGAGACACTGGCCTTTGGCAGAAGCCTGTAGGCTATTTGGTGGTGATGTGGGCCAGCTGTGGCAGACAGTTGCATTCTGTCAGTCTTACAGTCCCAGACCACCAAACAGTATATTCCCCTGGGGTGACAGGGTAGGTGTGCTTGGTGTTCATGCCAATCCTTTCTATCAGTATTGATCAGGTGGTGTGGATGTTAGCAAGGTACCACCTACAGCTAGGGACACACCTGCATGGGACACCTGCACTGCATGCTGCATTCTTTTGCTATTGCCATATACAGGTGGGGGTCATATTGTACCCATTCCGAACAGCAGGGATACGACCAGAGAGGTACCTGTGGGTGGTGTTTGGGTGAGCTGGGTGCATGTGTGCTATGGACACTACTTGCATCTGACTCACAGATATGCATGGGGCATTCCAGTTATGCTGGCACGTGCAGGTACATCAGCTGTTTCCCAATACATAAGTCCTATCACCTTTGTGATCTGCAAGTGTTCGGGCAGACAACACTGGTATTCCCTACTACAGGCCCAAATAATGTGATGCATACCTGAAACTACAATTCCAAGGGTGTGTCCATTTCACAGTTACACATTATATACTGTATGTCTGGGGTACTTTCCCCCTGTGTACTGCTTGTATATCTACCCAACAGCCATGCCATGTTACTCCTTCAGATGATGACACATATTACCACCATACATTTACAATGGCTTACTGCTAGCATGTGTTATACTGGGGGAATTGTCTTTGGCACTGCAGTTGTGAGGACTTATCCCTGTCATTGGCAGTAGTGGGCAATGGCCACCAGGTCAAACCTCAGCATGCAAACATACTGACCACTCTCACACAATATGTAACACACACCAACCTAACACACACATACCTGCATATTGTACGAATACTACAATCTATCCTGCTACCTTGGCCATCTCTGGTCATCTGTGTTACACTGGTATTATACCTACACATACATTTTACTACATATTTACATCAGATTGGGGGGGGCACCAGACTGTTACTACATTTCTAAACAGGATTGGGGGGCACACCTGACTGTTACTACATTTCTACACAGGATTAGGGGGGTCACACCTGACTGTTTCTACATTTATACACAGGATTGGGCGGTACATCTGACTGTTTCTATATTTCTACACAGGATTAGGGGCACACCTGACTGTTTCTACATTTCTACACAGGTTTGGGGGTGGGGGCACACCTGACTGTTTCTACATTTCTACACAGGATTGGGGGCACACCTGACTGTTTCTACATTTCTACACAGGATTGGGGGCACACCTGCCTGTTTCTACATTTCTACATAGGATTGGGGGAGGGGGCACATTTGACTGTTTCTACATTTATACATAGGATTGGGGGGCACACCTGACTGTTTCTATATTTCTACATATGATTTGGGGGGCCTCACCTGAGTGTTTCTACATTGCTACACAGGAATGGGAGGCACACATGACTGTTACTACATGTCTACATAGGATATGGAGGGGCACTCCTGACTGTTTCTGCATTGCTGCACAGGATTTGGGGGACCACACCTGACAGTTAATACATTTCTACATAGGATGGGGGGAACACCTGACTGTTACTACATGTCTACATAGGATATGGGGGAGCACACATTACTGTTTCTACATTTCTACACAGGACTGGGGGAGGGGACACACCTGACGGTGTCTACATTTATACACAGGATTGGGGGGGCACACCTGACTGTTTCTACATTGCTACATAGGATTGGGGGGCCACACCTGACTGTTGATACATTGCTACACAGGATTGGGGGGGCACACCTAACTATTACTACATTTATACATGGGATATGGGGGGGGGCACACCTGACTGTTTTTACATTGCTATATATAGGATTGGGGGCACACCTGACACTTGTACACATTTGCTATGACTGCATTGGTATGTCAGGTACTCCATTTCATTCTGTTTTCTAACCTATCATGCTGACTAGTGGCATATCAATGTACTACAGGTCTTACATTTGATTGACCTACATATTAGTTTCTGACTTCCTACCCTTCAGAACTAACATCCTACTACTTGACCTGATGTAGTCTGTCTGTGTAGGCCTTGGGGGGGGGGGTTACCCATAGGCATCATTCAGAGGCCTTAGCACAGCCTTTGTTTGTGTTTGTCTACACCTGTCCTGCTGGCTGTGACTGTTGTTGGGTATGTGAACCTTCCTGACTGGCATGTGTGTGTCATATGGACACACATGTGGCCCAGAACATTTCCTGCAGTGGGTTTTGTCACCATGTGTAGTACTGGCTGCTACGGTGACACCAGTATTTGTTACAGATCTCATGCTGCCACCATACGTGTCTACTATCTGTTGGCATCCCATTCAGCCATCTGATTCCCTTGTATATTCACATCCATACCATAGATACAGGTAACAACACATACTACTACATTCAACAGTTGGTAAGTTGAGTGACTTACCTTGTGGGTGTGCCAGTATTGAAGGTGGTGCTGGAGGGCTGCCTATGTTGGATGCACATAGTACACTCCCTACACATGATTGAGCACAGTTTGTGTCATGTTTGGCATCCCTTTTACTGTATGTGTGAGTCAGAGAGCGGTATCATTCCTTGGGTCCCTCCTGTGTCAGTGTATGTGCTATGTGTTGCCTCTTTGCCAAGGCCAGGGCATACTGGGCATGCCTCTTTCTGCCTACTGGGGCAGGCTCAAGTTGTTCCTCCTCCAAGTCACTCTGTGCCTGTGCAGGCTTTGGCAATGGTGGGGGGCTGTGTGGCCCTGCCCCGTGCTGTTCCTGCTGCAGCTGTTTCCACAGGATCATATTGTGTAGCATGGCACATACAATGACAATTTGAGTGCATGTAGCTGGTGAGTACTGCAAGGTTCCATCAGATGTGTCCAGGCACCGGAACAGTGACTTGAGCATCCCAAACACACGCTCTATTATAATTCTGGTCTGTGCGTGTGCCTCATTATGGAGTTCTTGTTTGGATGTGTGTGCGTTTCTGATGGGTGTCATCAGCCATGGCTCCAGTGCATAACCAGAATCCCTCACTAGGTGACCATAAGGGATGTCCCCATTGGGAAACCTCTGGTACAGCTGCGTCAGATGCCAGATGTGGGAATTGTGATAGCTTCCAGGGCAGCCAGCACACACATTCATTATTATGCCCTGGACATCACACATGACCTGGCAATTGATGGAGAGGAAGCCCTTGCGGTTGATGTAGACCCTACCCCACTCACCAGGTGGTGCTTTGATGTGTATGTGCATGCAGTCTATAGCACCCACTACCTCAGGGTATTCTGCTATTTGGTGGAAGAGATGCATATTGCTGGCCAAGGCCTCACAGGTGTTGGGAAAATATACATGTTCACCGACATGTGCTGACATGGCATCCAGGAACTGGTGGAGTACCATGGATGCTGATGCCTGTGAGATCCCCATGATATCCCCAGTTGGCCTTTGGAAGGTACATGTAGCTAGTATTCTTAGGCCTACACATACCTTGGTATCCACTGAGATGGGTTCCCATCTGTTAGTTCTTTGTGTGAGGCATGGCTGGCACAGCTCAACAATTTGCTGTAGGAGGTCCCTGTCCACCCTATAGCACTCCACTATCTCCAGCTCATGTAGCCCCTGGTAAGTTACCCTGGGTTTGTACACTCTTCTCCATCTCCTCACTGTGGGTTGGTCAACAGCATTCACATCCTCACCACCCTTAGTGTCTTCCACATGTTGTTGTATGATAGCTATTGCAGTCCCTATCATTTTGTTGTTTTTGTTTGTTAAAAGTTCCCCACTTGTATACACCGGTGGTGTAGAGTATGTGGGAAAACCCAGAGGGATAGGTGTTTGCATAGTTTATAGTAGTTTTCTGGGCTGGCTGGTCTGCTGCCTGTGTAATTGGCTGATTCTGATACATTTCACCTGCCAGCTATGCTAGTTCTAGATTACCTTCCTACTGCTGTTTTCCCTTCCCATTGCTTTCCTGTTTAAGCCCAGGGGCACGCCGCTCAAACACAGTGCTCAAATGTGCACAGAGTTGCTATTTTCTGGTTTACTTTTTTTTTCCTTTAAAACCCAATGTACGATGTGCACACCTGCTTAGACCATTAGCTTGACAAGCCTTATCTGCAAAGCCATGGAGAGGATCATAATGGACCTCATAAATAAAGACATAGGGAATTTGCAGACTTTGGATCCAACCCAGTTTGGCTTTGTCAAAGGCAGATCATGCCTTTTAAACTTGGTTGACTTTTTCGAAACAGTCACCAAAGCCATTGATGAGGGAAAGGCAGTCCATACAGCCTACCTCGATCTGGCTAAGGCCTTCGATACAATACCCCACTCGGGTATCATTGAAAAACTCATCAGCTTAAATGTTAACCCATACATCACAAGATGGGTTGCAAACTGGCTGAGTGACAGAACCCACAGGGTCAGAGTTGCTGGCGCCATGTCAGACTCAAAGCCTGTCACAAGTGGTGTCCCACAGGGCTCAGTCCTGGGCCCACTCTTGTTTGGTATCTACTTTTCCAGTACAAGCAAACACAGGAGGGTTATGGCTGACAAAGTTTGCAGATGACTGCAAACTGGCGCCATAGTAGAAAACACATCTGACACAGATATCCTTCAGAAGGGTCTCACAGAAATGGATAACTGGTGCCAGAGCCACGGCCTAAAGTTAAATGCCAAAAAATGCATAGTCATACCCTTGGGAAAACAAGGTTACCCCTAGCTACCAAATAGGTGGCAATCCACTGAGCACAGAAGAAGTTATCAGGGACCTGGGGACCCACGTTGATAGTAGTCTGTCATTCGACACCCATGTAGCTAAAGTAGTTAGGAAGTCCTTCTACATTGCCCACCTTATCATGAAGGGATTCTCATCTAGATGAAGGGAGGTCATAGTCTCCTTTACTCATCACTCATCAGACCAATGATTGAGTACAATGCCCCATTCGGAATGTATCTGACCCGACACTTGCAGCAGCTGGAGAGGCCACAAAAGTTCCTCACCAAAAGGATAAAGGGTCTCAAAAATCTGTCCTATGCTGCCCGACTGAAAGAACTCCAGCTCTATTCAGTCGCATCACGCTTGCTCAGAGGTGGCCTGTGCCAAACATACAAGGCCATGTCAAACCCAGATTTGATGAATATGCTTCACCTCAAAAATCTAGATTCATCAGAGCCACAAGGGCGGCAGACTTAAACCTCGACACGGCTATTAATAGGACGTGCTGGAGGGATAGATTCATCACCCAAAGACTCCCTATGCTGTGGAACAAAATCCCGGTACATGTGAGGCAGAGCACCTCGCTGGCCTTGTTCAAGAGAAATCTTGACCAATGGATGGGAGATCGCAGATATACCCCAGGAATTACCTCAGTGTCACTGCTCGACAGAGGCACAGCAAAATAATGGGTATAGTTCCCCACACTAAAGGGGTGGCGTAAGCCACAAAACAATGGGCTAGGCTTATAAATGCCCTCGGGCAGATAGCCTAGTATGAACCTATGAACCTATGAACCTATGAACCTATGAACAGTGCTAGGCAGCCTTAGACACACACCCTTGCTTAGCTCTGCTAAGCTAAGGGCAAATCTGAGCCACAGAGCTCTAATCCACTTACAATATGTCTGACACCCCCCCCCATGATGTCAGCTAACTCCTAGGCTTGCACCAAGCTATTCCTGCTCTTGCACTGTTGAGTGCTGACTAGCATGCAGGGGAAATCTGGGATTCAGTATCATTCCCTTCATTTTCATAGGATTGCCTGCTTATGCATAGTTACATGTCCCACACTGAGCCTCCCCCCTTAGCAAGCACTATTAACTGGCCATATTGTCTTCTGCCTGCCATTGAGTATAATGGCAAAATATTGATTTTGGTTAGAATGCTTATTTTAGGTTATTTTTCACCCGATCCCATTTGTGCGCCACTGCCCTATGTTTAAACAGCCGAGATCGACTAAAAAAAAAATAAATTTTTTATTTTTTATTTTTGCAACTGTTTTTCATGGCAATGGCCTTATATTTGGCTGTTGCCATTCTTTCTACATAATATCCACCCTTTATTTGGAGCTGTCGTGGCTCCATTTTGTAGTTTGTAGAAATGTACTCCTTTACTGGTGGAGCACATTTTTGCAGATTACACTAGTCCTGCATGGCTGGCTTCCAGCTTCCTGGATCACAAATTCACCTCATTTGCATAGATTTCTCCTGCAAATGGGGTAATTTGCTTACAGGGGCTGAGTCCGTGCAGGTCTAGTGCAGAAGCACTCGTGCGCGTCCCTACAGCTTATTCCTGGATCGCACGGCAGACATATTGCCTGCTGGAGCTCCTGCACTAGTCCTGCATACTGTGCAGGGCTTGCTGAATCCAGGGGTAAGTGTACAAGATATGTATTCAGGAACATTCTTATCACATTTATTGTGCTTTCTAGTCACTCAGAAAGATTGCACTAAGTGTACATGTAGTCTACACTTTGTGGTAACCTTTATGAATCCCTGTCAATATTTTAAGCTGCAAGAATATCAGTAGGAAAACTACAATTAGGAGGAAGAAGGTGTGAGTTATGTCTGTGTTGTCTGTTAGAAGATATGGATGACACATTTGACCTTGACCTACTATGATTCAAGCATGACATTTATGTTACTTACAATGTGATGTTCACAAGTACAGGTCAATGTTTAACTCAAAGGTGAATAAGTGATTAAAAAAAGTGAGGGCTTAGGACACTTTGTAACTGCATGCATTTTATTCCTGTAATAGTACTGCTTATAACCTCAATGAACTGTAGAAAGAAAGCTGTATGTTGTAAAATAAAATACAGTGGTTAACACCATTAATGCTGTATGCACTGACATTGTTATAGCTGGCAGTTACCTACAACTCAAAAGTAACAATACACAAGTATTCAGGGAAACACTAATAAGAAAATTATTATAGATTATAATGGGTACCTTTCTATACAAACAAACACTGCTGCCACTTTCCCCTCACCTCCGTACAAATGATGATGTTTTTCTCTCTGGGACCACAAATTATTGTGTGTGACAAAAAAAAAAAAACAATGTGATGTGCAGTATGTCAACTGATAACATACTTCAAACAGAGAAAACATTGCATAATATAAAAATATGATATGTTTTCATTCAAATGCAAGGTATGAACTCATGTTAAATAAAGAATTAACACTTTTTACTAACTGTACCTCTTCAGGGCATTCAGTACGTGCATACTTAGGTAAACCATCTCACTAGAATGTATTGTGAAAAACAGTTAATGTAATTATACCTTATATAATGCCTCATGACATCACTGAACAGGAGTCTGTGAGCACTCAGGCATGACTTTTACAAATAATAATTTGAGTTACTGTTCTGAAATAAAAAATAAATAAATAATTAAAGAAGGGATATCAGATGAAGAGTGACAGTTGACCATGTACCACATTAACACAGCCCACAGATACTACTGCATGCATCAGTTATGCTGTATGTGCTTTTTTTTTACAAGAAAGGAAGCATTAACCTGAATGTCAAGGTACATAGTTGTGAACTACATACCTCCTCTTTGTTTGTGCATGCCAATCATGAGCCTGCGACATGGGTTCCCCTACTACTACTGCTACCGGCTGATCACCATTAGTCATATTTGGAATGGAACTGGGAGCTGCACTGACAACATGGGTCACTTCACCACCAGTCTGGTGCATGATCATGCTCTACAGAATACGCCATGCAGCAAACATCCTGCATACTGTAGCTGAGTCATACTGAATGGCACCCCCACCAGACTCAACTGATTAACTAAAACGACTCTTTGGGAGACCAAAGATCCTCTCATTCACAATATGAGTCTAAAACAGGGCTGTGTTGAATTTCTTTTCTGTAGCTCCACGTGAATTTCTCACTGGTGTCATGACCCATTGCTCCAGTGGATATCCAGCATCCCCTGAAAGAAAAAAAGAGGGAGAGAAAGTGAGAAAAGGAGGAGACACAACAAAGAGAAAGTGGTTTAGTGTTCAGCAGTACATTTTACCATAAATAACTACTGAAAATAGAAAAAAAGAGAAAAATATATTTTTCCACTTACCCAAAAGATAACCACTGGGCATCATACCATGTAGAATGAGATGGGAAAGTGAGCTAGTATGTCTGATTTTGGAATTTTGTACACTGCCAGGATGCTGGGCAGACATGTTGGTGATACATCCCCATGTATCACACACTGCCTGGCAATTGATGGAATGGTAGCCCTTCCAATTGCAGAACCACTTACCTCAGGACCAGATGGGGCCCTAATTGAAACATGTGTGCAGTCTACTGTACTGAGTACCTCAGCAAAATACGCAACCCGATAAAAGGCAAGCATAGTCCTGGCTCAGTCCTGAGGTGTAACCAAGAAATAAATGCACTGAGCCACACGTGTCAAGAGTACATACAAGAAGTGCTGCAGTATTTTTGAGGCAGAAGCTGTGAGATACCCACTGTGTCCCCAGTCTGTCACTGGAAGGTCCCCATGCCAGGTATAGTGAGGGCTATACATATCTTGGAATCCACAAGGATAGGAAGTCCATGTATTCCTCCAATACACCTATGGGGTCATACATATTCACTATAACCCATATAATATCCCTGTCTGCTCTAAACCTATCAAGTATCTCCTGATTATCCAGATTGTAGTGTTTTATTCTTTGCTTATATCACCACCTTCATGGCTGGCAAGCACCTCTGAATGCAAATGGTTTGGCTCATTGAAGCAAAGTAGCTCACAACAGGAAGCAAGAAGGCTAGCATCATGTGACAGTATCTTCACAGATTGCAAAAATGCAGGAAAAATTCACAATCAATTGCAAATAGGCTAGAAAATGCTTCATTAGCATGTGCTGTTTTACGTAATTTCTCATTTACATTATGACTTTGTTTGCTTAGGCTTATTTTCAGCCATCATGCTTTTGCGAAAGTGGCCTCTGTGAATCCCTGCTTACCTGTGCTCATTCACAGATCATATGGATAGCCTTAGTGCATTCACGTAATGACTGTGAATACCACCCTAAGTCAGCAGGATTATCACTTAGTACCCATTGTATCAGAACCATACCTCTCAATCTCTTAGGACAAGAAATCTGTACAAAGCCAGAAATAACTGGGGGAAAAAGATCCAAAAATAGGAACAGATTTTGAAATATTGCTCTTATAAACTTAGAAAGTTGCTAGATGACAGATTTCACATTATAATATATTTTTTGAAGGATATGAAGTCCAAAACTCAAATATCTGTCATTATTTATTATTATTTACTAACTTTAGTCCTCAAGGTTTTGCCAGAAAACTACAAATTTTATGAGGAACAGACCAAAAATAAGAGAAAACATTTGGACATTCTTCAAAAATCTGGACAGTTGAGAGGTATGATCAGAATAAGTGCTATAATTTAACTTTGGTTACTGAACTGGAGTGATAACGTACAAAGAGAGATTTAGTGAACTAATGAATGGCATCAGATGTCATATTATTACAATAACTGTAGCTGACAAGTTTTGACAGCAAGTGTTTTTATTTATTTATTTATTTATTTTTTTTTTGTGGCAATGTCAACATTCCTAAAAGCTTCCATGGCTACTTTTGCAGTAGTAGTTTCTAGTTTCCAAGAAACAAAAGGGTAGGCATGGTCTATGGCTATGATTCAATTTGCACTATCAAAAGTATGCATGTATGTTTATGTCTGGGGAGTAGGGTTCAGTTGGGAATTACATAAGGTCTGTATTATTTTTGAGCTCTTGTAGAGAGTGTAGTGCTTAACTGACGTATAGTGATTTAGGGAATATTTTACTTATCTACGCCATAGTTTGGTTGTATCTGAACACTTATTACTATTACAGTTATTGAGTGACTTGTACTATTTTGAGCAGAACTGGTTCTGAAAAGTGTGGTCCTTACCACAGCTTGGAAGGGTTATGGTTAGCACTGGTTAGTTCTTGAAGTACTTGGGTGGCAGTGGTTGAGAATCTGACACTGGTGTGTTTGTACTTTTTGACAACATAGTGTTTGTGTGGCTCATCATTAAAGAAAATCTAAGAAATTTGTTATATTTAAGACAGTGACTTGTTTTTCTTTTCTTTATAATACAGTGCTAGATAATGTGTGGCACAGCAGTATGTTCTGGTACATAATGTGTGGCACAGCAGTATATTCTGGTACATAATGTGTGACACAGCAGTATGTTCTGGTACATAATGTGTGGCACAGCAGTATGTTCTGGTACATAATGTGTGGCACAGCAGTATGTTCTCGTACATAATGTGTGGCACAGCAGTATGTTCTGGTACATAATGTGTGGCACAGCAGTATGTTCTGGTACATAATGTGTGGCACAGCAGTATGTTCTGGTACATAATGTGTGGCACAGCAGTATGTTCTGGTACATAATGTGTGGCACAGCAATATGTTCTGGTACATAATGTTTGGCACAGCAGTATGTTCTGGTACATAATGTGTGGCACAGCAGTATGTTCTGGTACATAATGTGTGGCACAGCAGTATGTTCTGGTACATAATGTTTGGCACAGCAGTATGTTCTGGTACATAATGTGTGGCACAGCAGTATGTTCTGGTACATAACTTGTGGCAAAGCAGTATGTTCTGGTACATAACTTGTGGCAAAGCAGTACACTGTCCATAAATACCTTATGGTAGTGATGCTGTGGGATAATCAGAGGTGGAACAAGTTGGAGAGCTCACCAACAGGAAGAGAACAACAAGCAGAGCCATGTCAGGAAAGGAGAGAGGAGTCCAGTGTCAGTGAGGAAAAGAGCTTAGCAGGGGTTACAACATGTTGTATTGTGTGTTAGTGAAGGACATAGAGGAGGCAATGCAAAGGGTAATGAGCAGATGTGGTGGGAGATTTAATTAGTTCATAGGTTCATAGGTAGGTACTAGGCTATTGGCCCTAGGGCCTATATAAACCTAGCCACAAAATGTACCCTGGCTTTTGCCACCCAAGAAAATTATTTTCCTGTGCCCCTGTCGAGCAGAGCCACAGAAGATATCCCTGGGGTGAATTTCCTATTTCCCATTCAATCATCAAGATTTTTCTTGAAGAGTGCTAATGAGGAGCTCTGTTTGACATAGATAGGTAGTCTGTTGCAGAGTATGGAAAGTCTCTGGGATAGGAATCTATCCCTCCAGCATGTTCTGTTTATTGTGGTGACAAGGTTTAGGTCCCTAGAGCATGTAGCTCGGAGGGATTGGGATTTCTTTAAGTGGAGCATGTCCAACAGCTCTGGGTTTGACATAGCTTTGTATGTTAGGCAGAGATTGCCTCTGAGTAGGCGATATACTACGGAGTAAAGCTGAAGTTTTTTGAGATGGTCTGTGTAGGGCATCTGTTTGAGGCCAGTAATCCTCTTTCTGAGGTATTTCTGTGGCCTTTCCAGTTGTTGTAGATGTATTGTCAGGTACATACCAAAAGGGGCATTGTACTCTATAATGGGTCTAATGAGTGATGAGTAGAGGGGAACAATGACCTCTTTTTTTCTGGATGAGAAACCTTTTGTGATGAGGTGAGACATGTAAAAGGATTTCCTGACCACTGTGATGATGTGATTATCAAAGGAGAGACTACTGTCCACCTGTGTCCCAAGGTCTCATCACATTTTTGGTGTTAAGTAGACTACCAGCTATGTGGTAGTTCATGGGTACAGAGTTTTTACCAAAGGGGATGACAATACACTTTTTGGCATTGAGCTTCAGGCCATGGCTTTGGCACCAGGTATCTGTCTCAGTGAGGCCCTTTTGTAGTATGTCTACATCGTTAGGAGTTTCGATTATGGCTCCTAGTTTGCAGTCATCAGCAAACTTTGTTAGCCAAAGACCTTCTGTGTTAGCCTGTACTTCAGAGAAGTAGATACCAAACAGGAGAGGACCCAGGACTGAACCCTGTGGTACTCCACTTGTCACTGGTCTGAAGTTGGATTTGGAGTCTGCTACTTTCACAGTGTGGGTTCTGTCCATGAGCCAGTTGGTAACCCATCTTGTGACATAGGGATTTATACCTAGTTTAGTCAGCTTATCTATAATTCCAGAGTGGGGGATGGTGTTGAAAGCCTTGGCAAGATCTAGATAAGCTGTGTGAACCCCTTTACCCCCATCTATGGCTTTAGTGACTGCTTCAAAGAAGTCAATCAGGTTTAGGAGACATGATCTGCCTTTTACAAATCCGAACTGGGTAGGGTCCAGAGTTTGGAGATTATCAATGACTTTGTTTATGAGTTCAATGACGATACATTCCATGGCCTTGCAGACCAGGCTCATCAGGCTAATGGGGCAGTAGTTCCCAGGGTCTGTCGTGGCTCCCCCTTTGTGGAGTGGGATAACCATCATGGTGCGCCATTCAGTGGGCACAAAGCTTGAGGTGAGGCTATGATTGAACATGGTACTTAAGTAGGGTGCCAGCTCATTCTGTAGTTTGTGTAGAACGCAGCCTGGGATATTGTCGGGTCCCATGAATGCTGTGTTCTTGGCTTTGGGGAGTGTGTTTCTTACCTGTGCAGCCATGATTACAGGAACTTTGCATTCTTCCTTTATAGAGATGGGCCCTCTAGGGGGTGAGAGGGGGGTAAAGTTAGCACTGAACCTATCTGCCAGAATGCTGGAAATATCAGTTGGTTCTGTATATTTAGTGCCATTGTGCTGTAACTCAGAGAAGATCTCAGTGTTGCCATTGAGATTCATGACATAGTTATAGAATGCTTTGTGGTTGTCTTTAGAGTCAGTGGCAATTTTGTTTTCATAACTAGCTTTGGAGGATTTTATGAGGGATCTCAGCTTCTTACTGAGGTTGACCAGGGAGTTCCTCCAGTCATGGGATTTTACTCTTTTTTTCAACAGTTTCTTTCTTCTGTTGTAGAGGTTGTTTATGGCAGAGGACTAACAGATTGGCTTCCTTTTTTTGGAGGATAGCATCTTGGTTCTATTAGGGATAGCATGATCCATGCACTTGTGTAAGTGCTTATAAAGTGCATTTGTGTAGGATTCAGCAGTCATACCTCTATTGTCCATCTGCATGGGTGTCATGAAGTTTGCCACTTCTGTCTTAAGAAGTGTGAAGTTGGCTTTGGAGAAGTTTTTTTACAGTGATTTCCCTAATTGGGGTGGGGGCGGGATGTGGATGTCTAGGGTGATTAGCTTGTGGTCGGATCTGACCAACGAGGATTTGACCTCTGGTGTGGAACACTGGTTGCCCATGTTGGTAATGACCAGGTCTAGGATATTGCTGCCCCTGGTGGGGGTGTGAATAAGTTGATCAAAGGCATTGGAATTTATGAATTCCAGAAAACGTTGAGCAAAAGAGTTGGTACATGAGTAGTTTTCCCAATTAATGGTGGGGTAGTTGAAATCACCCATTATTAGGGTGTTGGGTTGCACCCTAATACTTTCCAGTGTATCAAGAAATGAGGAGTGGGAATCCTGGGGCATGGTGGGGGTTCTGTAGCAAGCTATAATTTGGATTGCGGTCTTGCCCAGAGTTAGTTGCACTTGGATAATCTCGGATGCATTATGCTGGGCAACTAGCCTGGAGGTGTGAATATCCTTAATGAATATGGACACACCTCTACCTTTAGTGCTTCATTCCGGGTTAGGTGACCGAAAGGTGTGGTATGAATTATAGCCTGGTAATGCAGGGGTGCTCTCTGGAGCTTTGAACCAGATCTCTGTCACTGCACAGATGTTGATGTTCTCTATTTTAAGGAGTGCCTTGAGTGAGTGCATTTTGAGGTTTAGACTTCTAGTATAGAGTAGCATTACCCTCAGATTTTGCTTGCTTGTACCTCTTACGGTGGTGAATTTGTCATTTGAACCTTGCCTAAAAAAGGCACTATAGGGGTGGCAAGAGCCATAGCCAGTATCTGGAATCCCATGGGCGACAGGTGCAGGCCATCTCTGGCAAAGAATCATAGTCTGTCGATCATGTTGTCCCAGGCAGACAAATACTGGATCCCCTTAGAATGACACCAGAAGCTTAGCCAATTGTTGAAGTCAATCATTTTGTCCTTGTACTGTGGTATCATTCTGGGTGATGGCAGGATGCTACTCAGGGCTAGGGTCATACCTGCCTGGGCTACAAGATCGGAGAGCTCCTCCATGTCTCTTTTCATGTAGTCCAGTGAGGTACAATCTCAGGTCATTCACACCAACATGGACAATGACAGTGTCATATTTGTACTTGTTCTAGAGTGACCTGAGTGCATGTATTATGTGGCAGATCCTGGCACCTGACAGGCAGCTGACAGTAACTTTCTCCTTGTTTAGCCTGGTGAGTGGAACATCAGTGTACCTGACTATAGAGTCACCTATGACTAGAGTGTTGTGTACGTTGTTATGCCTTATGGGCTGTGGTTGAGTGGCACACTGAATTTGTGGGCTATGTGTCATTTGGGTTGTGTTGGGGGGTGGAGTTTGCTTGCGTTTCTGCTTTGGAGGTCTCTAACGCTTGGGCAGGTTTTTATTGAGAGCCTCCGCAAATGTAGGTGTGTGTTTTGTATTTCTATGTGTGTGTTTTGGTGGTGTAGGTTTTGAGGGACTATGTGTTGAGTGTGGTGTGTTGCAAGTGTTTACCTTCTCCTCTTGACTGTCCAGTCCAGTCTTGGGTGAAGAGAGCCACTTGTCTTATTACATTTACATTTAAATTTCTCTTGCAGAAATTGTTTGAGCTGCTGTCAGAAGTTAAGATTATTCTGAAATTTCAGTTATATGTCCAATTAGTTTTTTTGAGAAGGTATCAGGTATGTGGACAGCACAACAGCTGCTATGTCAAATGGGGGTCTATATTATAAGATTGACGGTTGAAAACATCGAACACCATATGGTGGACACCGTCTGGTCGATGTCTTCAAACATCAAACTTCAAAAACAACAAAAAAAAAAAAAAAGGAAAAAAAGTACCCCAATGGGTTTAAGCAGGGGGGCAAACCCCCCTGCACCCCCACAACCCCCGCTACTTAAATATACCAACTCCAAGACCACACTACATTGCAGTAAATGGAAATATCCCCTTATGGAGATTTCCATTTACACGTTTGATGTGCGCCTTTGCTATTCTCGTGTCGACAATAACAGCTTCGATATTGTTGGCTTTCGAGAATATAATATAGACCCATCAAATGGTGTTATGGGTCATGCCCCCAGCTGGTGTCCAACTCAAGATAAAGGTATACTAACAAAGATCACAATTTTCTTTTCAGAATCTTCTTAACAGCACTGCAGTTGCTTAGTCACTGACTTAGGTTTACCTATTGCAGCACTTCCACTCACACAGTGTAGCAAAGACCTAGTTCTCTTTTCAATATTTTATGAATGAAAGTGTTAATTTTAAGCTATTTTTTTTAGTAAAGAGGCACATGCCACTTAGTTTTCAACAGAAACTAATATGTAAATAAATCAAATAGGTTTTATGCACATACATAGTAACTCTTTGCTACTTTCACACACCATCATTTCAGCATTTAAGCAGCCATGATTGTGCAACTGAAGCTGTAAGCATTACATGAATGTTTGCTCCTTTAGTCCAGAACTGATCTGGACCTCTTCAAAGCAGTTGATCAGAGCCTCTACTTGTTTGCAGCCTGGGCAGGTACCCTCTGTGCTTTACCCTCCCTATTGCTATGTCTGGGGTGTTAGTCATGCCAGTGAGTCGGGTCTCCATTCTCTCTCTCTCTCTCTCTTTCTCTGCAGTAAAAGTTCACAGTGAAAGCAGTTCTACATTTGAACTCAGGCATCTGGTGTATCTGTGCATCATCCTGAACTTTTGTTTCCTTTCTCTGGAGATCTGATATGGCTCCTTTTTTTGTAAAATTGGCTCTGATGCACTTCATGAACTGCAGAATGGTACAGACAGATCCCACAGCATTTACTTCAAGGTTACTGTCTAATGCTGAGCGCAACTCTGCCTGCATAAGCTGACAAGCCATTGGCCTGGTCCTCAGAGTTTATAAATTAATTTAGCTACTATAGAGAGAAAGGTTTTATGCTGGTTAATAATCATCAGTTTGTTTTGAACCGAAGAAAAGTGGTATCCATGATGACTGCAAACAGGTCACAATAGTTGTCACTTTGTCTGGGAGGACATTCATATGATACCAAATGCAGGAAAACAAACTATGTTGGACTTCACATAAAACACTACAACAAACATCAGCTGTGCATCCAGAGGATATGTTTAATTGTGCCAGTTGTTGTGGTTGTTCTTGTGTCAAATGCTGCTGTACAAGAATACCCCCTCCCCAAAAAAAAAAAAAACAGATTCAGTACTCTCATCATAAGTTTGTGAATTGTTTGTAAGATGATGGTCTAGGTAATGATGAATTGTTGCACCACAATTTTGCCCATATGTGAAAGAATCTTTACAGCTTCAATTTGCAAAGTGCTGGATGTTATACAGGTAGGATTCTCTAGATGCCTTGCTCTGACAGAAACATTAAAAACCATGAAAAGGTATGTTGGATATCAAATGGTTCAGAAGGTACCACTACTGATTCCTCTTCATCCTTTGCAATGACCATGCAAACCTTCTCAACATATTTATGGTGGCACTGCGGGTCTTTCAAGAGAGTCAGTGGTCCTAGTCACAGTGGTCATCAGAGGTCATACACATATTTAGTGATGGTAAAAAAAAGTAAATCCAGCACTAAGAATGACATATGCAGCAACAGATTCTCTAAACAAATTGTTCTTGGTAACCTACAAAGTTCAGGCGAGAAAAAAAATAAGACATTTGTGAGGCAAAATAAATCATATTAAAGGTTTTGCATCTATATCTAACTACACAGTTGTGAATAAATAGGATGAACGATTTACGGATTCATTCAAGGACATTTTGTCACAAGATAAATGCACCTGCAGTCTGCCTATGCATCACAAGGTCAGCAACTTTTCTTTTGCTTACCATAATGTTTGCTAGAAAACTACCAATAATATGTCATCTGTTTTAGACCTGAACAAAGAATAGTGCTCAGTTAAAATAATGAAGCAAATTTCAGTATATATTCATGAGAGACAACTGAATATTTTTTCTTTTTTGTTTACTTAATGCTTTTATCCGCTCTTCCTTGCCAGCCATGAAGCCATGTCCTCCTGGATTTGAGCACATCTGTTCTGCAATGGTTGGGATCACCAAATCAATTGGGGCTGACAGACATCTAGGGTTTATATCATACAGGCAACCTCATGGAGTTTGGTCCCCATTGTCATTCAGCCAAAGAGGGCATTTCTAATCTATGCCTCTCCCATGGTGGTGACATGGGTGCTTACATCTATGGCGGGAACGCCTATAACCATCCATATGTGGATGCGTGCTCCTATCAAATACTCTGACAAGGGCTATCATCATCATCTTGGGTGGCCATGCCAACACCCTATCAAGAGATTGGCTCCCTCAATCAAAATGTATCTCTGCTCTTCAGTCAAGGCTCTGTCATCATAGCAGTGGTGCAAGCTGGTCAGGAGGCACCCATAATAGGTACACCCATCCTCCCCTGTCAGCCCCTTCAAACACCCAAGCTGTTACTTGAACTCAGGTAATGTGAACTATAGTCAGGGCTTTATCTATGTCTGCCACTGGCATTACAAGCAACTGAGAACTGTTCCACGTATGTGGATTAACATCAGCACATAATTGCCAGGTGCACTAGATGTACAAGGTGAGACCACAGGAGCTGTGACCACAGTTATACATCTCATGGTGGCAAACCTCATAATTTAGCAGCAGCACAGATACATGACCAGACGTAGAACATAATGTTGATAACTGAGACCATTTTTAGTCGATAATGAGTGACCAACTTTGTAGTCTAAGGTGGATATCAGTCAAAGTGTTTGACATGGTCAGTTCCAGGAGGAGATTGCAAACAGTTTTACTATAGGACAAGATCTATTGGAAGGCTACATTGATGATCAGAAAGGGTTGGATGATAAAAAAGCAGGGTAATCCAGTGGCCAGATGGAATACACCCACAAAAAGCAAAACTAGGTCACTCAAGAGAGGCCAAAATATACCATCCTCAGAACCTTATGGGATTCCACCCAAATGCTACATGCATAAAGGGATATACCTGTAATTAAAAAGCAGTATAATTGCTAGTAAAAATGAATACTATAAATTATTAGTCTCAGTAAATAAGTACTGGTGAGCAGTATGGTAGTGCTTTGTTATCATGTTGTGAGAAAGCAAAGAATAAATCAAACTAAAAATCTATACCCTGCATTCAAGGGCAAGAATGCTATCTCAGCTAAATAATATAAGCAATTGTGAAAGTAGTCTGAAATGTACAACATTAAGTAATGACTTTCTGTATTCTTCTGCTGTTCTCTTTCCCTCAGGTCAAATGTAAAAGTATATGAGTGGAGCACATATACACCTGCATACAGGCTGGGATCACCAGCTAAGCAGTATATGCTGTATCTAAATGATGGCAGTTAGCTAAGAAGATTAAGGAGCTGTTAATGAGCTGTTTCCTGTGGTTCAGAGGTACAATGTTTGATTCTCTCAGCCTCCATTACCTAACTCTGTGAATCTTAAGCAGACACCACTCATGGGTGAGTCTGAAAAAGGTCCATAGAGATCAGTGATCTATCCCAGAAAATAAATACAGATAAATAAATAAATCTGGGAAATCACAGCTCTGGGATCCATGTTGTTGTGTCTTTCAGCTTTTCCCAGTTAGGGGTCGCCACAGTGGAACTCCGGTCTGCTAATGATTTGCAGTAGATTTTTACGTGCCAAGTTGCCAGCCCTGACACACAGCCTTCAACGAAGGTACGCCCATTCACGCATGTCTCCACACAGAAGACGCTCTAGCTGAGAATCGAACAGGACAATGTCTTACTGTGAGGCGACCATGTATTCATTGATATTTTACTGTGCGACATACAGCAGGCTAATAATTGGACTGTTATAAGAAAAGAGGTAAATATTCGGTGTTGAGGTGACAGAAATTTTAGTAAAATGAGAGAGGTAAATCTAGTAAACATTTATGGAGTTGCTATTTTGTAGATGTTGTGTCTTCAGTCTGTAAGGTAGTGGTGAACTATTAATACATTCCCTGCTAATCTGGTTAATTTTAAAGTTTTTGATTCAGTACTGATCACAGTAATTTTCCAGACTGAAAGAACAAATCAAGGTATTCAGTACTTCTGTATTCACCTTTCAGTAACTACAGGTCTACAGAAGTCACTCTTTTAATGAGTAAGGAATGTTCCATATGAGCAACTCATTTGAGAGAAACAGAAGTGGTCTGATTTTGAAGTGCTTTATACTAACAAGAAAATTTTAGCTTAATGTTTTAGGCTTCCACAACAGCTTACTCAGATACAACTTAAAGAAAACCTAACTTCTTGGGCACAACTGGTTGTGAATTCAACCTAACAGAAAATAAATGCTGATTCTCAAGTTGAGAGACTGTACCCCAAGGTTTCTCTGAGCTTGAATCGCAAAAGTGATACTAACTTAAAAAATACACATACAAAGATTGAATTCCAGCTGATGAAGTCAATCTAGCTGGACAAGCTTCCAAGTCAATTTAAGAGAATAAACCCAGTTCTCGATCTACAATTTCATATCTTCCTATTTCAAACATTGAATAAAACCACTAAAGTCTTCCTTTTGATTTTCAAAAGCTTTATTTTGAAGAACACAGACTGAGTTCATCAGCTGGAATTCAATCTTTGCGTTTGTATTTTTGAATTCAACCTAATGAAAAATTAAAGGTGAGCATTTGTTGCAGTGCCAAGCCCCCTGCACCACCCATGTAGGGGACAAGCCCCCATGCCCTTTGAACTGATATATATCAATTTCATGGCTGCACCAATACATCGAAGAAGGAAAGTTATGAAAATAAATGTATCAGTGATAATGCACACTTAGAACTGGTTTTGCTATAGAAGACAGTGTCTGGGGAGTTTAGCTTCAGGAGTTGAACTCAACCAGACAAAGCCTCCTCCAAACTGCACTTAGTGAGGTATAGAGAGGCCAAGTTTGCTTCTTGATATGCAAATTTCCAAACAGAATGTTGAAGATACTAGGTTTAAAGCAATTAGATTAGTTAGAAACCCTTCTTATAATAAACAATAGGAAAATATCAGTTTTGCTTTAGATTATTATTGGCTCAATAACTGTGTATTGGTTTGGTGAGTGTATATTAAGGCTTGTTTATAAATTATTGAACATACGGCTGACAAACCAGGGTTTTTTATTGTCAGTATAAAAGAAACCTCATATTATATTTTACACAAGCCAGCATCTGGGAAAGAATTTAAATTTTAATTTGATAATAATAATAATAATAATAATAATAATAATAATAATAATAATAATAATAATAATAATAATATAGTGAAATCTATCAAACCATATGACTAACACATGCATAAAGTTTGATTACATATGATGCATTCTTTGCTACAATGCTGCACATACTGAAGTTTGTAATAACAATCCTTTAAATCATATGAGATTACTTTTCTAGCAGAATCTCTTGTGTTGTGTCTCTTTTGAGGATCATAGGTGCTTACTGGGATTTCAGCCCCAAAGAGTCATTTTAAGCCAAGCTTACCCCAGGTTTAACAAAATATTGCTAACGTTATCAATACCCGAAGGAATTTTATGGTTATGATACAGTTTTGTACACATCAAGCATTCACAGACTGCTTCTGTCCACTTGGGTCATAAGCGCCAAACCAGTGGTAAATTTGCAATTTCCCATCCATTGGTCCAAGTTATATTTGAAAAGGGCTACAGATGACCTTTGCTTCCCATGGATGGAAAGACTGTTTCCAGTGAATGGATAATCTTTGAAACACATACTTGTCCTTCAGTGTCCTTTTTATGTCACAGACAAGGTATAGGTACTGCTGATGTTATTTATTTTGTAGATGTGCAGTAACCCCATCAGTGTGGGATCAGAGGATACCTTGTAGGCTATGCATAAATCAACATGCAACAGTTTGTGGAAGACTGAGTAAAAGGATAGGACTTTGAGATGGTTTGGAGAGGATTTGTTGCTTACTTCCAGTATTCTTTTTCTGAGTAATCTTTGTGGTCTCTCAAGCTGTGTTGCAAGTCTCTGTTCAGATAAATGCTGAAGGGTGCATTGTACTCAGTGTATGCAGTGTTTGGTCCCATGAGAGTCAAACGCAGCAAAAAACAATGACCTCCCTGGACCTGGGTCTCATGCTCTTATTTAAAAGTTGTGCAATATCGAATGATTTTCTTTCCACAGTAAACAAGTGGTTCTAGTGTAAAATTAACTGTGTGTTGAGAGAGTAAACCAAAAGAAATTTAAGGGAAGATACAGAAGAATATGTGTATAAATTCAGAAAGTTTGTTTGTGTTACCCTGTACGTTTGTAGTGTTGAACTATCATAATATGGATGCTTCAAACTTTGTGCATTGGAAACTGTTATTCCTATTTGACAAAACATAAAAACTGAGAGAGAATGAGAGAAAGAGAGACACCATTATGTTACTCATTCAAATAAGATTAATATACTCTGGGGACTACATTCCTGAAGGAAAAGTGATACAGATTTGAATATTGTACTTGAAATGTACAACTGAATAAATGCAATGATGAACAGCTGGCAAGATACTTTTTTTTTCTTGTATTTGCCCACTAGAGGGAAGACTATGCACATAATACATAAAATAACAGTGATCTGGTTCTGTAAGCAAGGTAAAGCCAGTATTTTTTAATAACCATTTTATGAAAAGTTAAAAATAATGTAGAACAATTATAATAATCCAAGGAATATAACCAAAAGTACAAAGTAAGAAAAATATATATAAACACGAAGTGCAAAATTTAATAGACAATCTTAATTTCAATAAAACAAGCTGAACAGTACCTCATAAACTAGCTATGTTAAGAGAGAACAGGGAATTTATTTGTAAGTTTGTTAACTGAACAAGCCAACTGGACACAAGTGTCCCTTTGCAGAGGCAATACAGGAGTATTGTTTGGCCAAGTGATTTTGAATATCATTAAGGCACAAGTATCTAGCAGAGGTGCATTCTGTGCCGAACCATTTTTTTTTTCTTTTTTGCTGAGACAAGGCTAAATCAGTATGATTGCCAGTAAAAGTTATTAACTGGTGATATCAATTTTCTTTCTTTCTTTCTTTCTTTCTTTCCTTCTTTCTTGCTGTAGTTTGATTTCTATTAAATCAAAATGTATTCATGAGCAATACACAAATTTCAATCAAATTCTGTTGTAAAGAAAATAATGGAGCAGTTTGAATGGTAAAATAAAATTATAACTGAATCATTATGCTGTGGTTAAGGAATTATTGGTTTATGGATGATCTAATTAAAATTTGGTTTGTTGATATAAATAAAAGCATATTTGTGTGTGTGTGTGTGTGTGTGTGTGTGTGTGTGTGTGTGTGTGTACACGCATGCTTGCGTGTGTGCATGCACGAGTGTTTGCATGCATGGGTGTGTGTTTTGTATGGCCATACATATGCCCAAGTCCTAATTATTCCAATATTCCCATAACAAAGGGCTAAACTAGGCGGAAGACAGCAATTATTCTATGCCAGGACTCCCATTCACTATCATTTGAGTGTGATACAGACAGTTTCAAATTCATCGTAAGGGTTTTCATCTGACTTTTTTCTCTTAATATAAATTTATTTTACCACCCTGACCACACATAATCTGACTTCTTAAAAATGTAGTCTTAGGATAAACAGATGAGCATATTAAATTATCTATTAGCTTCATGAATGCCACCAGCCATTAATGTGAAACAGGTTCCTCTTGACATTGATCTTGTCAGTGAAGACCTACTGAATTGTAATGCATATGAAATACCTAAATAACGCATGTAGAACCTTGATCTTAGTCACCTGTCCGTGACCTCAGGTAATCATCCTGAGTGCAAAGCCACATGGGTTAGGAAACTTGGAGTAATGTACATGATAAATGCCTAATTGCATGTTCAACTATGTGGCTACAAATAAATGTACATAATAAACGCCTGATTTCATAGTTAACTATTACGCATTTAATTCCATTCCCATGTGTTAAATCAAAATTCTCCTTGACAAGTCACATTTCATTCATTTTTCTAACTGAGCAAAACATTAAATAAAAAATCTAACCCCCCACCAAAAAAGAAACATTTTTCATGTGGCCAGGCCACCAACTGTACCTTCCTCAGAGAGTCTTTGTCCCCATGACCTTTGTTTAAATATACTAGCTAAATGGTCATACAATGGTTGAGAAAGGGGAAAACTGTCATTAGCAGAGCACAGCCATCCCACACAAAGACCGAAACCTCTGAAAATAATTAAATTGCAATTAAACAAATGTGACTAAAACATGATTCTAAAACAGAACTTCAGTGATAATGGGGCAACCATTTAAATGAGCATAAAAGTGAAAATACTGTAAAACTATGTAAGGCATTTTGAAGAAAAGTACAAAGTATATGATTTTCACCTTTTCACTTTCTTTCCTAACTAAAAGAAATCAGTCAAATATGTGTGACTGTCACTATTTATTTTTCAGATAGCTTTATGCTGAAGAGTTTTGTGCGTACCCACTACCTTATTTGTTTTAGCTTGGGAACCTCACTTGAATGTGAGCTTGGTGGTTGCAAGACACACTAGCTCTGACCAGTTAGATGTTAGGGTGTGAGACCAGGTAGTGATCATTTTTGTGTGATTGCTTTAAGCTAACATTACTAGGATCATGAGTTATAAAATATCAAAACATATTATAAAGTGTGTAACCTTCTACTCCCACACAGGAGGGCTGCATACCTCATATTCCTTGCTTTGATAAGATATATAGCCAATCCTAAGGTTGTTAGTGAGAAAATTAAAATAATACTAATTTTTGAAATAAAATAAGTACTGTGCTGAATATGAAGAAGCATGCATCTCTCTACAGAGTTGTATTAAATGAGAAGTGTGGCTATTCTTTGTTTAATATTCCACTTTTATTTTTTTCTGTATAGATGTATTTAATGGCACATGTCTCAGCAGCAATGCCTGAAAATTAGCTGCATACTGGTAACCAAAACAATACAAGAATGGTGCGTGTGTGTGTACGCGCGCACGTGCGTGTGTGTGTGTGTGTGTGTGCTTGTATTTGTGTGTATGAACACACTTTAACAAAAGCACTTTTATCGAAAAAGCACTTTCGTTAAAGCATGTTAATAAAAAAAAAAAAAAAAAAACACTACATTAACGTTCATGTGGGGGGCTGTGCCCTCCACTTTAATATTCTTCCTCCGAGACCACACTACAGTTTTCCCTTATCTGCACAGTAGCATGGCCTCAGCAACAGGCATACTTACGCGAAAGTGCTTCTTCGGAGAAATGCACTTTCGCGTAAGTATGCCTGGCTGTTTGGGTTTCAGACTTTTGACCTTTCGATCAAAAGTCCTAGACCTGTACATATATATGTATTTGTGCTTGTTTTGTTTGTTTGTTTTAAGCAGAAAAGGTGACATAAGATACCATTCTAGGTTCAACAAATGCAACCTTAGAATTAATTAAAGAGATACAATGTCAACAGCAAAGAAGAGATAGGTATAGCAACAGATAAATTAAGACAAGATACCTGATAACAAACAAAAAAAGAGACCACTAGTAGACAGTTACATTTTAATATGATCATTTCAGTTGAATTATAGAACCATATAGCAATGGTAAGGCTAGTCTGGCAACTGCTCTGGGTACCAACATTTTTAGTTGGGAGCAGAGCTGGATCATGGTCAAATGGGGCCCTAGGCAGGGTAATGGATTGGGACCCCCTCATATGCAGCCCCCCTGCAGCCATTCCAGTGCCCCATCACTATTTCTCCCAAGTTACCATAAACATTGTTCAAACTTCTCAGTGTGCACAGTGTTTTCTGCTTTACTGCTCTTAAAACTCAAATTCATGAAACAGCATTGAAATTCAAATTCAAAGAAAATGCATCTGGTCAGAGGCAGATAAAGTTTGCCTTTGGGATGTTTTCAAATCAGAGGCCCCTTGCACAGATTTTTAGGACCATGCAGACATGCATGTGTTCTATGATTCACCTTTCTGACTGTATTAACTTATATTCCTTGTATAATATAGTACCACTTGTTAGAGTGTGTTTTAATTAGTAGTTTTGAACATTTTTCCAGTAAGCAATGAAATAAAATATATGAACCAATAATGACAAAACTGCCCAATTCAAAACATTTCAACCATAAAAGTCTACTCAAACTCCTGTCATTACAATCCACCAGTATCAGTCAATATGCACAATCTCTGCAGAAGTAAAAGTCTTTTGAATAATTTCACATTAGAGATATGTAATTAATGAAGAGGTTGCTGCTAGCAAGCAACTTTATATTTCAATGTTTCATCTACAAATTCAGTGCCTGAGACCCTTGAAAAACAAATTAAAAAAATGGTTAGCTAGTAACATTACAATAAGGAATGAATGGCAAACTGGCAACAGGTTCATAATAACTAGGCGTCTCATCCAAAGGAAGACATACTGAGGACTGCAGCACCCCACCTCCTTAAAGTGCAACACAGAATCAGCATCTATCTACATGCTGTGGGGGTAGAACTCACAGCCTTCTGCATCAAAAGCAAACATGCTACTTATTGTGCTACAAACAATGCTTTTAAGCTCTTTAGCACAATAATGATGCCATTTTCTAAATAAAAGAGTTGCACATTGAAAACAGGCTTAACATGAGCAGAAGTAAACTTCTCTTTCCTTGAATCTCATAATTCCCTGAAAACGCAGCTGACACTCAACTCCTTGAAACTCATTTTTTGACAGCATGGTAGTTGTGGTAGGGGGTTTAACCTCGTTTCCTGTAACAAAGGTACAAGGTTTGAGCAAATTAACTAACAGCCTGCTATCCCTAAAAGAGGCATTTCACACACATGCACGTCTGTGCTGTAGAGGAATCCAATCTGCTCTGCAGAAGCAGTACAGGAATTGGAATGTCTTTGTGTATTTAAATTCCATGCGCACTAAAAGGAAGAATAGGAGGTCTGTGTGACAATCATGCACAGACGCAACATGTTGTGACAGGATGCAAAGTGTGCTCTTAAAGAAGAATGCCCTTTAAAAAAACACATATTTCTTTTTTATAATTAAAAAAGTAAATGTGACATTCCCTCAGCAAGTGGGACCCTCCCAGCCAGTGGTCCCTAGGTGACTGCCTGGTTGCCTAATACTGGATCCAGCTCTGGTTGGGAGGGATAGAGATACCTGAAATGAGATGGTAACATTGATACCCGAACAATCTTCTTACTCTGGTTTATTTTCTGGTTCTTGCATTCTCCAACACAAAAATGAAGTGTTGTTTTAACAACCAGAAATAATAGCAATATCAGTTGACTTAAAAAAAGGCAAATAGTTTGAAATGTATGGGACAAAGTCCCTTCATTTGATGCACCCAGCAACACCTTTTTATATAATAAACTTAAATGTCAGTACAACCTGGGGAAGTGGGATACCTCCTTAATGCAGGTAGTTTGGAGTAAAATAAATTGAGTTTTTTTAACGAATTGTGTTTCTTCCACTTAGTCTTGAGGATTAGGGCTGATCATGGAGTGTTGCTCTGACAAACTATGCTTCTTTAAGAAAGGGCTATTTGATAGAGTGAGATCAGTGTGGGGATACGCTTTTGATTACACTCAAGGTTGTACAATCTTGGAGTTACTATTTAGAGATGAAGGAGTTGAGGGTGTTGGGTTGGTTTGCAAAAAAAATATGTGTTTATTTGTATTTTTTGCTGTAGTCAGAAAAATAAATAAATAAATAAATAAAAATGTCATGTGTGTCCACTAAAAGAAAACCCAAAGCCACTGACACGCAGACGTGAACACGGGTTTGCTGTAGTGATATGTGACTGGCTACAGCAAAACCTATGTAGTCAGTGATCTGTGATGTTGACTACTTATTTTGACTGTACTGGTTTCCTTGAATGGTGGTTCTGTGTTTAGCCATATATCTGATAAATGCAGCTACAGCCACATCATACAGTGGTCGTTAGTTTTGTTTGCAATTACTAGTTCTTGGATGCTACCTATTTTCATCACCTTTTATAATTTGGACCAACATCTAGAAACAGTATCATTCAACATTCATCCTGCATGGCCATAAACTAGTGGGATAGCATTATCCTGTTGTTATGTAATGCCAGTTGGGGACAATGTCAAATTTCTGTGACAGACACCCAACATTAATTCTCTGGTCTAAGTACTGAACACATGGGACAAACTGAAATTATTATTTTACCTTTATCAAGAATTGTGAACTAGGTAGAGGAAGGGAGGATAACTAGATGGCACAAGCAGTAGAAATATGGAAGACAGAGAGAGAGACAGGGAGTGAAGATTGTGACAATAATCTCATTAAACCTGTTAATGTCACAGAAGTCCAAAACTAATATTTTGCAATTAATTCTAAAAGATTTCAGGTGTGGAATGCCCTTGAGTTTAAATATATAATTACATGTTTTGAATGAATGATCATTGATCACTGAATGGTGCAGTGATGATTAACACCTGTTTGTTATGCTCTGCACAATATAAAAGCTTTTAGTTACAAAAAAATAGATATCAAAACAATGTACGCACCCTCCTTTACTTGCTATTTACTTTCTGTAAAAGGTCTATCCATGCATGAATTGATGACTAGAAAGAGGGGTTTGTCACTGAAATATGTATATTGCCCTAGGTGACAAAATATATTGGTACAGTTACTGCCCAGTTATGTAATAAAATGCATATAAAACAGCAGAGTTGACTTGATTATGTTACCATACTATTGTTCTCACTTTCCTGACTCTCACTACGACTTACTGTAACAGATGTTTTATGAGGGAAAGATGATTCTTTAGAATAAATAATTCCCTCTTAGACAGACATAAAAGTCCACACAAAGCAATATTTTCAAGCCAACATATGAGAACCATAAGAGCCAACTCTAATCTCATTCTATATGTCTGCGATTGCTGTTGTTAAATGATGGCTTTTTTCGGGTTTCCTAATGTCTTTTAAGTGAAAACCTTTATAACTGACAACATCCTCTGGATATTGGCCTAAGCCAAACTACTTAGATGAAATGCTGATAACATTTTCTGAATTCCCTGGGAGACAGCACAGGAGTCATGATATTGCAAATGATCTAGAAAGACAATACTTTGCACATCATAACACGTGCCATGCTTGTACTCTGTAACATCGGTAGTTCTGCCTTCACCCTGTGCATCTTCTGTTTAACCCGCTGCAGTTTAAAGACTCACAATATGGATCCAGGTATGTCATTCATGCAGATCTGTATGTCATTCGCACAGAGACCATCAGACAAGTGAAAGTGCTTTGGGTATGTGCCATTAGGTCACATTCCGTAGACTAGTAAAGTGCCTGTTTGTAACATTCAGAAAAACAGACTGCATCTCCAAACCAAATTATATATTATTGAATACATATTATACCTACATTTTATCATTCAGCTAAATACCTGAAGTTTTTTAAAAAATTGCATCAATGAGAAATATGAACTATAAAATTTGGAAGGCAGTAGTGTTTCCACTGGACAGTTTATCATGAGAAATGTTTCTAGTTATTTCTTATAGAGGGAGCTGTACACCAACAAAAGTATTGCCTAGGACAGACACTAGTAAGGAAGACTTACATTTGCTGTTGAACTGCAGAAATGTTCTTGCACTCGTCATGTCATGGATTATTCCTACTATTTAAATATACAGTGTCTCTTGAAATTTTTGTGAGCAAACAGCGATGTATTGAAGTATTTGGCAAAGAAGAACAAATACGACTAAGAGATGGATATTTTTGAAAAACTGCTGTAGCTCCATGCTCACATTTTTTTTGTCTATTTTTATTTTACTTTTATTTTTTTTATTTTTTTCTGTTTCTGTTAGCCAATGCACAAACTGACACAACAGTAATGCATGGACCATTTAAAAAAATTTAAAACTGGAAACATACAAAACTAAGCCAAATGAGTGGAAATTAATAAATAAGAGAGAAGGTTATTGATTAATGGAGAGTAGTAAGCCAAAGAGGAATCAATCATTTGCTAGTCCACAGATTTCAATAACTGCTCATATACACTCAGTTGTATAAATACATAAGAATTTAAATTTTTCCTGCAAACCAATATATTGTAATGTGTATATCAATATACAAACACAGACTCTGCAAGTAAGCTAGGAGTTGCTTCATAAGACACCCTTACAAAATAATCATATCTTAACGTGGTATGTACTCTATGTGTTTAATCAGTTGCTGCAATAAATAAATATTAAGGTGCTAATTCAGAGGTTATCATGAACAACTTTACCTCACAGTAGCCATTTCTGATTCAGAGATAACCCTAGCAAAGTGTTGCACTCTCTATCGCCTGCTGTAAATGCTAATTATGCATTCCAGGGGAGAAACCTATGCTAATTAGCCATGTGCTCTGAAATGCCTATGGTATGGCATTTATGCAGCTGAGTGATTTAGAAACTTACATGGCTGTGCAAATCACCATCTCCTGCAGTGTTAATGAACACAGCCAAAAGCTCACATTCACCCATTGCCTCCAGTGAGTGAGATCACATTAGAAGTAAGTGCCAGGGATTTTAGTGGACAAATAGTGATAGGGAGGTGTGTGTGTGTGTGTGTGTGTGTGTGTGTGTGTGTGTGTGTGTGTGTGTGTGTGTGTGTGTGTGTGTGTGTGTGTGTGTGTGTGTGTGTGTGTGTGTGTGTGTGTGTGTGTGTGTGTGTGTGTGTGTGTGTGTGTGTGTGTGTGTGTGTGTGTTTGTGTGTGTGTGTTTCTTTGCCTGGGAGGTTAATTAGGGGATAAATAGGGAAGGGGTGTGTATCTTTGCTTGGGGGATTAATTAGGGGATAAACAGGGAAGGGTGTGTGTGAATGGGTGAGTATGCAGGTCTATATTACCAGATCAAAACTTTAGTTAATCGAATAACTAAAGATCGATTTGGTAATATCAAAATCCAAAAACGCGAATGGCTGATTTCATGCAGGGAAAGAATTTGGCAAAATGAAAAAAAAAAAAAAACTTTTAAACTTAAATCAAGTGGGGGGCTCTGCCCCACACCCCCCAACTAAATATACCAACTCTGAGATTGCCCTACATTGGAGAAAAGGGCATCATCCCCATAACAGCCAAGGGAATTTTTCCCTGCATGAAATTGTCCGTTCTCATTTTTTGGATTTCGATATTACCAGATCGATCTTTAGTTATTCGACTAACTAAAGTTTTGATCTGGTAATATAGACCTGAGTGTGCTCATGAGTGTGAATGTGTGGAGGGGGCTGTGTGTTTGTGTGTCTGTATGACTGTCTAAATGTGTGTGTGTGTGGGCTGTCACACTTCCACACTCCTTGAAGCTAATAACCAAATCTTGATTCCTTGGGGGGATGATGAACACTAAGCACCAGGGATATTTTTTATACTTTGTAATAAAGGCAGTTAAAAAATAATAGAACAACATTTTGCAGTACAAAACATGTGGGGTGGGGGGGACTAGACACCAGAGATACTCCAAGATATTATCCATATCTCTGAAAATAAAAAATAGTTAAAGTAAAAGAGGAAAGTTTCCAACTCTGCACCCTTGACACACAAAGCACATTGTCAAACCGGAGTCTTAAGCTTTTACACTAACCAAGGAAGTAGGGCAACAAGAGGGCATTTTTACATAATAGGAAACATGAATCTCTGCCTGGCATTATTCATTAATTGCAACAGTCCTTATGTGACAAGACAGGACATGCATGAGAGGCAAAAGCATGCGTGTCCTGCAAACTCAAGGACATCTGAGAGGGATGGGAGTGTCCATGCAGGTAGGCTTTGGGATAAAGGAGGAAGGAACACTAGCTGACAGCAGGAAGAATTTTTAAACAATTATCTGGACTCACTAAGTGAATAGCGGAAGAGCTCTAGTATCATGATGCACTTTTATGAACACTGAGAAGAATGAAACTCTAATGTCTGGCATTAATGGCTGACTGTGAGGATTCATGATTTACAAGGGCAGCACAAAAGTAAGAAGGCACAGCAGGGAAAGTTTGCACACTAATGGACAAGTAAGAGGTAAGTCAGTAAGTGTGTGTGCTTCTGTTTGTGTGTGGTGTGTGTATGCATGTTTTAATGTATGCTTGTGTACGGGTGAGGGAATGTGGGGTGCCTGCACCAACTCGATGCCAGATGTAAATACTGCAGTAAAATGCTTATTTGCACTCACTATATTTATGAGTGATTCGTAGATATGCAACTTAGCCAGTAATGAGGTCTTTTCTCGTGGTGACTAACATGTCTCCGAATCACATTTTTATGCATTATGGGAACAGTCCGTTTGGGCTGCAGGTCTTACCACCAGTGGTGGGGCACTTTCTGAATCTCTGGGGAAGTGTGCTATTAAAGGTGAGTATGGGGGCCTGTTCTCACACATGGGGGCTGTGAAGCATTCTCTGCTTTCTATAGTCAGTTCATGGCACTAAGGTATAAGGTCCTGTCTGTGTCACCATGGATGCAGGTTCAAGCAGTCAGCCTGGGCACTGGAGCAGGTGGTACAGGGAACTGGGACTGAATGACCACTGACCAGTGCTGCATTTCTTATTTCCAGTGTATGAAGTGAAAGGACTCTGTCAAAGGAGCAGCTCCTTGTGGAAATCAGCAGTGATATGTCAGATAGCAAGGCGATAGTGTTCATCCATAGCACACCAAAGATGGCATTGACATGCATGGAAGCATACACATAGTGTTACTTTAAAACTAGTATGTCGTTCATTACACACTATATGGTAAAGCAGAATACCTACTGGTTAGTTGTACAAGGCAGCATGCTAATCAGTTGTGAGGTGACATCCACATGTACAATAAGATGAAGGTAATAATCCATCTTCATAAAGGAAACCCTCATATGGGTCTCTGGCTACACCATATGTTTGGGGAGGTGGGTGCTAAATTAATGATTCACTAGGTAGCAGAAATGTCCAGACTGACAGGGTCCGAAATTTCTGTGGTTATGGATTATTTCATTCTCACATCACCATGCATCCATAATTATTAATAGAAAAAGGAACAAACCAATGTGTTAGGCAATAATAATAATATGCTTTGGGTTTCTAAGGCACATTGTGGATTCAGTCAGGTGTCTTCTTACAGTTATATAATGTGTGCTGTCAAAATCTTATGCAATGAATTATACTTTTATATTTCAGAGAACGTGAAAATAATTTTCAACTAGGGTAAGTCAATAACATGAAAAAATAACGCTTTTGTTTAGCTGTTACTGATTGTGTGCTCATTCTGTTTCGGAGAGTCTGATACCAGAAAGAATAAAAACAGTATGTATGACTACCATTTTCTATCCTATCTACCAATTTTCTGTTACACAATAATCTGAAACCTTTACAACTGTAAATTGGAATCAATTATTTTCCCTTGCCAGCATGCAAGTTGTTTTTGGAAAGGGGTAACTTTTTAAGTACTGGCTACTAGCTGGTATTTGCTGTTTTCATAACCTTCATCATGTGAGGACAAGAGCTAAGTCCGGAATCAATGACAGACAGGAAACCTTCACATTTTCTTTATATACCTCAAATGATATCTAGTAATCCATGTGTTTGCAGATGTCTCAAGTCTCCTCATAGTATTCCTGACACACCAAAAACTACTACAGCTCTCCCACAAGGAATATTTCTAGCCTGGCTGCCTGTTCCACTGGTGGCTCGTCCTTTCACAGTCCATGTCATTTAGACAAGTATTCCATTGGTGGATCACCCTTTTACAGTCTGTGTTATTTAGAAAAATGTTCCACTAGTGGCTCACCTTTTCAAAGCCTGTGTCATTTAGACAAGTGTTGCACTAGAAGCTCACCCATTCAAAGCCCATGTCATTTAGACAAGTGTTCCATTGGTGGCTCACCCTTTCAGAGTTTGTGGCATTTAGACAAGTGTTCCACTGGTGGATGACCATTTCCCAGCCCATGTCATTTAGACAAGTGTTCCACTGGTTGCTCACCTTTTCAAAGCCTGTGTCATTTCTCTGCACTCAGGCAGTAATACTGCAGCTGAAAATGTAGTCTCTGTGCTGACAGACTGACAATGTGTACTGCCTTACTGAAAGTGTGATTCTAAAGCATTGCATTATTTTTTTCACAAATCTGTTTTTTAAAAAATAACTGAGTAAAGTGAGTCATTAAGTATCATATATGGTGATAAACTGATTACTTACAAAGACATTTTTACATATCTTGAATGGCTGATGACACAAGTTATGAGATATTAAAGCTTGAAAGACAAGTGGTCATCCATGTATTTATGTATGTATGTATTTATTTATTTATTTACCTTTCTTTCTTTTGTTGACCAGATCAGTCCAACTGGGCCAAAGACCCATTTTCAGCTGAGACCCAAGGAGAAAAGCGCCACAGAAAAATACACTATATTAACAATACATGAGATATTAATAAGATATAATAGCAGACATCAATGCAATATATAAAAGAACAAGTATAAAATGGAGAAAATACAGTACAAAAAACAGAGTATAAAACTTAATGTGCACAAGGTGAAAAGGAAAATCAGTTTTCATACTGACATAGCAAAAAAAAAAAAAAATATATATATATATATATATATACCTGATTATGAGTTATAAGGTTGAGTAGATAGAACAAGTAATAAGTATTAGTAGTGAGGTTGGAATAAAGACAGAGAAGCATAGGAGAGAGTAAAGTATAAGGAAATGATAAGAAGAAAGAGAAAAGCAAGGAGTTAATTACATAGGAGGAGAAAGATGGTGAAATTAAGGTGCACAAATGTTTAGTAGAGTGAGAGTGGTTGCACATTATTTGTCAAATTTTCTTAAGAAAAGGAATACATGGTAAAGGACACATTAAGGGAGTACGAGTTAGGCAGGGTGGTAGCAAGAGCAGGAAGGTGAATTAGCTAGGTGTTTCTTTAGTTAATTTTTGAAGAGCAAGGTAGATTTAATAGAGTGTATATAACTGGATAGTTTGTTCCAATTATGGGATATTGAGTATTTGTACAGCAATCTGCCTATTGATTTGTTTTGTTTGTAGGTGTTGAGTAGGAGTTGTTCTGAGCTATGGAGAGGATGTATAGGTATATAAAGGGATATGAGTGGACAGAGAGGGACAGTCTGAGGGTTTGCTAATTGGTGAATGGGCCATTTGTAGCTGAGATAGTTGGAGCAGTTGAGGGAATTCAAGCCAGTGTAGTTGTTTAAGAGTGAGGCAGTGGTGAGATTTATAAGTGAGGTTACAGGCAAATCTAGCAGTTTGGTTGTATGTTCATTTACTTTAGCTAAAAGGTTGGCTTGGAGGTGGGTAAACATTGAGGATGAGTACAGTAGGCAGAGGTGGAGGTAGGCTTGGGCAAGAGACGTCCTTGAGGTAGTGAATAGATTTATTTGTTTTATTTTATTTTATTTTACATTTGTTGACCGGGATAGTCCGACTGGATGCATGTCCATTTTCAGCGGAGGCCCGGGGAGAAAAGCTCCAAGGGTAAGCAGATACAGCATTACATAATACCAGCATTACATATTACAAACAGACTATTTACAGAGATTACATAAGTAAGCAAGTTAAACAAAGTTCCACAGGTTACAGTTAATCCTGAGCACAAGTCAGGATTAAATTAAATTACACAGTAAACTGGTTAACAGATTTTTACACATTCTAGAGAGAGTTAGCCAGGCTTGATACATTGACATAGCCAGTTAAGTGACAAATGTTGTTTGAGTCTAGTTTTAAATTGACCTAAGGTGGAAAGTAAGGTAATATCAGCTGGAAGAGAGTTCCAGGATCTACTTACAGAGTTTGCAAAGAGAGAATCACCGGCTGTGTTATTAATTTTGCTAGTCTGAATTAGTAATTTGTTAGAGGATCGAAGCGGTCTAGGATTGTTATAGGGGGTGATAATATTTTTAAGTGCAGGAGTATTGTCCGGATTAGAGAGGATTTTACAGGCCATAATCAGTTGGTTATACTGCATTAGGCTGGGTAGTTCAAGCCAACCAAGCTGATTTAGATTGATGCAATGATGTGTCCTAAAAGGCAGCCCAGTGGCAAACCTGGCAATGTGGTTGTAGCAAATTGAGAGTTTGTTAAGGACAGTCTTGTTTAAATTCGAGAGTAGAGGGGATGCATACAGAAGGGTTGAAAGAAGGTGGGAGCGAGCTATGGATATCTTTTGTTTCTATACAGGTGACTACGTTTTTGATTTGTTTTTTTGATGCAATGCTGGATGTGAAGGTCGAATTTTTGTTGGTTGACTATTGTAATACCTAGGGGTTTGGAATGGGAGTTGGCAGGAATTATAGTGTTGTCTAGGGAAGAGATACAGAAGGAGGCACTAAGGCTGGACATAGATTTAAGAAGAAAAAGAAGTAATTTAGTTTTTTAGGGTTAAGGATAAGTTGGTTATTAATCGACCAGTGTTTAATGGAGTTGAAAGAACTCTGAGTGGGGGTGTGGCGATCAGTGAGGTTATCAGAGCAGGTAAAAAGAGTAGAACTAATAACAACACCATGAAACTAGCAAACATAAAAAAAAAACAAAAGCTATGAAGCCAATTGAAAAATATATTTATTCTCCTGGTACCTTGGCCTTGCACCTTCAAGGAATAATGAACTACAAAACTACAAATTCTTAAATAGTTACATCGTAATAAGTTAATTCAATAAACGATTAAACAATTAACAATTATCTTACACCAAGTACATCATTATAATGAAACATTTTTTTTTAAAAAAAGAACAGAAACTAAATATTAACTACCACAATAAACTTTCTCATCACCCCCACCAGCAAACCCCACACCATCACTTTTGTTCAAAAATTCAACAAAACTTCTTGATTAAGACCCTTAGGAGAAAGGGTACCATAATTAAAAGTAAAAGTAGCCTCAAGCTGATTCATATTTTTACAGAAATCCCCTCCCTCCACACCTACAGGTTCTGCCAAAACACTAAAAAATAAAGAAGCCCCATCCCCTGAATATTCAGATTGAAAATGTTGAACCACTGGACTCTTGCCATTCTTAATGTCAACTAGATGTTCTAAAACACGGGTTTTCACCATCCTTTTAGTCTGCCCTATGTATCACCTTACCACATCACACCCACAACCCAAAATATAGATGACACAGGATTTACAACTGAATTTCTTTTTTGCCATATACCTATGATCATTAATAAAGCAACCAAATATTACAAATCCTATTGCACACACTACACTTGCCACATGGAAATGAACCCACTACTTTAGAAAAAGTATTTTGTGCAACCATTAGTCAATTAAGTAATTCCTTCAGATTACAAAATCAACTGAAGGAAAATGTTACATTGTTTGGGAAAATTTTACCCAAAATTTCATCTGAAATAATCATGGGCCATAAATCTATCATCACTTTCCTCAAAGTTTCAGAAAAGAGACTATACCTAGTAACATAAAGCAGTTTCTCACCACCCTCCTTACACCTTGAGTCCTTATGGTTATACCCATACCTAGCTTTAATACATCCCTCACTATTAGCTCCACCTTCAGTCTTACACCTAGCTCTCCTCAACACCTCCTTTCAATACCCTCTAAGAGAAAGACTTTGTTCAGCCTCTGGAATATAATGTCTCTGTACGTTTACATCAGAGGTATTCATGCACATTTGTTTAAACTCACCAAAGGGAAGTGCACCAATAAGATGAGGAGGAGACAGGTAGAAAATTATTAACAGCCGTAGGTTTCCTAAAAGGTTGGAATTGAATTTTCCTCTTTTCTTCCACAAAATACGTGATATCTAAAAAATTAATAACACATAAATCCATAAAATAACTAAATTTCAATCCATGGGGGTTGCCATTCAAACAATCAAAAAACACACAGAATTCCTCAGTGGTACCTCGGCAAATAAAAATCAGGTGATCTATAAACCATTTATAGAGGACCACCTTGTTCACAAAATATCCAGTACCATAAATAAATTGTCTTTCAAACTCTCCCATGTATAAGATAGCATAAGAGGATGCAAAGGGAGCACCCCTTGCTGTCCCCCTCTTCTGCAAAAAAATTTGGCCATCAAGTAGAAAATAATTATGGGATGAACAAAACTCAATCTAATATGTAACAGGCACGTGAGCCTTCTCCTAATGTCTTAGCAACACCTTCTAAATCCCATCTTAAGGAGAAGTTAGTATAAAGTGCTGAAACATCCATCATAATCCAATAATAATCCCTTTGCCTTTCCAAATACTTAACACATTCACATAACTCCTTACAATTCTTAATGTGTTAGTTTTATTTTAATTACAGTACCCCTTCCTCTAGGGGTCTTAATTAAGAAGTTTTTTGAATTTTTGAATAAAGATGTAATTGATATAAGATGATAATTAATTGTTTAATTGCTCGATGAATTAACTTATTATGATGTAATTGTTTAAGAATTTGTAGTTTTGTAGTTCGTTATTCCTTGAAGGCAAAAAGCCGAGGTACCAGGAGAATAAATATATTTTTCTATTGGCTTCAAAACTTTTGTTTTTTTATGTTAACAAGAGTAGAATTGTCTGCATATTGGATCAGTCATGAAGTGCAGGAGGCTGAGAATAGATTGTTTTGAAGATATTAAAGAGTAGAGGCCCTAAGATGATCCTTGAGGGACTCCTGTTTGGTCAGATAGGGAAGGAGAGCAGGAAGTTTGCCATTCATTATTACTTTGGTTGTTTGTATCTTCCTTTTATTATTATAACTATTATACCAGATATGATGTAAATAAATGTGCTATGACTGCTGTAGGATATTCCCCAACCACACACACGAACATCCCACACACTTACTTTGTAAGTTTTAAAAATGTTACTGCAAAACTGAAAAATGGGCTGAATTGTGGGTTTTCCCTGTTTTCATATCTTTTATTACTATAACACAGTGATTTTACATTTTATGTAAGAGAAGTCTTAACAAAATCTGTTCTCTGTAATGGAAGGAACATGATCCCTGAGTTTATCTCACATGCATGCACACACACACACACACACACACACACACACACACACACACACACACACACACACACACACACACACACACACACACACACACACACACAGAGTATGCTGGCTCTGCTATAGTAACATACAAAAATTAAGGAAATTTGTCAGATAATACACATGCAGTTATAACTAGTTAGTTATGGAAGCGTAATATTCCTAACTCACTTGAAAACATTTTGGAGAGGTGTGCTTTCTTTAATAAACGTAATCATTCTGGTTTGTCTGTCTGTACTAGTGATAGCAGGAATATAGACTAAGTTACTATCAGTAGTTCTGTCAGACTCAGAGGAAAATACAGAAACAACATATGAATAGTTGGTTTCAATTACAAAAAAAAACAAGCATGCAAAGTGAGGTGTTGATCTGATGACGTTTTTTATCCACATGCCGAGGCACGGTAATGTGACTGAAGGCACATGCCATTCATATAATGTGAAGCTATATTTTACTTTGGCTGCAGACATGTAAGGAAGCCTCCAGGAACTTAATATAGTGAGGGGACCACATGGAGGCATGGAGCCCTGACTTGTAATTTTTAATCCAGAACTATCTAATATAAATTTGAATCAAAACAAACTTTAGACCAACAGGAGAAATAATATTAGTATGGAGACTTCTAGTCTTCAGGTTCAGAAACTTAGCTGTGGACCTCATGAATTGATTAATATTATAAACATTGAATTTAGATGAAATGGTCAACAGTTTGTTATAAAGTCGCAGTGTATACAGTAAAATATGCCTTTAGACATATTTATATATATGAAAACAGTTGAATTAAAAATTCTCTTTTGAATATTGCATAATGGATAATAATCATGAGTTGTATTACCAACCTTAAAAAAAAGAAGCAGCTACACTTTCACCATGACATTTTGCTACTGCTTTTCTTTAAGCTACTTTTATTTGTTTGTATGTTGTTATCTAAGAGATCAGATTACTAATACACAGATTTTGCTTTTCTGTAGAGATGTTGGGGAGGTTGTTGTACCCAGCATACAGTTCTCTTAATACGTTCTCCAGCTTAGTATACACAGAAACATGTCTCTGATAACAGATAGCCTTCTGTTTTAGTGATGATGACACTATTAATATTTGACTAATAAAGACTTATTCTCTTATGCATTTTTGTACTTTGATTGAATCATCCCATTCCCAATTATATACTACCTTTGCTTCTACAGTTTATGTCTGGAATACCTACAGCTTACTGTGGTCTCAGAAAAAGCCCTGCTCCATACTTTGAAACAACAAATGATTTTCTTTACTAACATAGCCCTTGGGAGCTCAGCAGAGAGGTGCAACTAGGTTTCACAGCCTTTGGCACAGACATGCTCTCATTAAGCAGTAATGTTAAATGCTCTCTTTTCAGGTCTGTGCATATTACTAGATACCACAGTAAAAGCAAAGGCTTCCTTCTTTTACTTTGTCCAATGCTTTTATGATGCAGCACTGTTAATGATGTTAATATTACCATGCAGGTATCCCCCTTTTATGTCTTATAGGTTTATAGGTTCATAGGTAGGTACTAGGCTATCTGCCCAAAGGCATTTATAAGCCTAGCCAGAATGTGTTGGCTTTCACCACCCCCTTAGATTAGTTCCCTGTGCCTCTGTCCAGCAGAGCTACTGAAGTGATCCCCGAGGTAAACTTTCTGTTTCCCATCCACTCGTCAAGGTTTCTTTTGAAGAGTGTTAGCGAGGAGCTCTGCCTAATGTAGATTAGGATCTTGTTCTAAAGCATGGGAAGTCTCTGGGACAGGAATCTATTCCTCCAGCACGTCCTATTTATTGTTGTGGTGAGGTTTAGATCCCTAGAGCGTGTGGCTCAAGGGGATAAGGTTTTCTTTAGGTGGTGCATGTCCATCAATTCTGGGTTGGACATGGCCTTGTATGTCAGGCAGAGATCACCTCTGAGTAGGTGGTATGCAATGGAATACACCTGTAGTTTCTTCAATCGAGCTGCATTGGGCATCTGTTTGAGGCCAGTAATCTTCTTGGTGAGGTACGTCTGTGGTCTTTCCAGCTGTTGCAGATGTCTTGTAAGGTACATCCCAAATGGGGCATTGTACTCTATGATGGGTCTGATGAGTGATGAGTAGAGGGGCACAATGACCTCTTTTGATCTGGATGCGAACCCTTTTGTGATTAGGTGGGCCATGTAGAAGGATTTTCTAACCACTTTGGCAATGTGATTATCAAAGGTGAGATTACTATCTACTTGGGTCCCCAGATCCCTTATTATGTCTTCCGTATTTAGGGGCTACCACCTATGTGGTAGTTTTTTGGTACTTTGTTTTTTTCCAAAGGGGATGACTATGCACGTTTTGGCATTTAGCTTGAGGCCATGATTTTGACACCAGGTATCTGTCTCAGTGAGACCCTTTTGGAGGATGTCTGTGTCAGCTGGAGAGTCAATTATTGCCCCTAGTTTGTAGTTGTCTGCGAACGTGGTCAGCCGTAGTCCTCCTGTGCTTGCCTGTACCTCTGAGAAGTATATGCCAAACAGGAGGGGTCCTAGGACTGAGCCCTGTGGAATGCCACTTGTAACTGGTTTAGAGTTGGACCTAGCTCCTGCAACTCTCACCATGTGGGTTCTGTCCGTGAGCCAGCTGGCAACCCATCTTGTGACGTAGGGGTTTATGTTCAGGCTGGTGAGCTTGTTTATAAAACCAGAATGGGGAATGGTGTCGAAGGCCTTAGCGAGGTCTAGGTAGGCTGTGTATACCACCTTTCCCTCATCTATAGCCTTGCTAACTGTCTCAAAGAAGTCCACCAGGTTTAGGAGGCATGATCTGCCCTTAACAAAGCTGAGCTGGGTAGGGTCCAGTGTTTGGATGTTCCCAATTTCTCTGTTAATGAGTTCCATGATGATGCACTCCATAGCTTTGCAGACCAAGCTAGCCAGGCTTATAGGGCAATAGTTCCCGGGGTCTGTTGTGGCTCCACCTTTGTGGAGCAGAATAACTATTGCTGTGCATCACTCTATGGGTACGTAGCCTGTGGAGAGGCTGACTTTGAACAGTGTGTTTAGGTGAGGGGTTAGTTTGTTTCTGAGCTTGTGTAGGACGCAGCCTGGGACACCGTCCAGTCCCATTGATGCTGTGTTTTTGGCTTTGGAGAGGGCTGTTTTAACCTGAGTGTCTGTGATTTCAGGGACTCTACATTCTTCTGGTATGATTATGGGCCCTTTTGGGGGTGAGAGGAGGGGTGAAATTTGCACTGAACCAGTCTGCCAGGATATTGGCGATATTGGTTGGTTCAGTGTATTTTGTGCCATTCTGCACTAACTCTGAGCAGATCTGAGCATTGCCACTTAGATTCTTGACATAGCTAAAGAATGCCTTGTGGTTATCTTTGGAGTGCTTGACAATTTTTCTTTCAAAGCTCGCCTTGGATAATTTAATGAGGGATTGTAGTTTCTTGCTGATACTGATCAGGGATGTCTTCCCTTCTTGGGATTTTACTCTTTTCTGTACTAGTTTCCTCCTTCTATTGTATAGCTTGTTTATGGCAGGAGTCCACCAGACTGGTTTCCTTTTCGTGGAGGAGTGAGTCTTGGTTTTGCTTGGGATGGCATGATCCATGCATTTTTGTAGGTGCCTATAGAATGCATTAGTAAAGGATTTTGCAGCTGGGACAGCATTATCCTTCAGCATGGGGGCTTTGAAACTTTCCACCTCGGTCTTAAGTAACGTGAAGTTTGCTTTTGAAAAGTTTTTCACAGTGGTTTTCTGGGGGTGGGGGCAGAATGTGGATATCCAAAGTGATTTGTTTATCGTCAGATCTAACCAGCGAGGGGATGACTTCCGGTGTGGAACACCGGTCGCCTATGTTGGTGATGACCAGGTCCAATATGTTGTCACCTCTGGTGGGAGTGTTGACCAGTTGAACCAGGGTGTTTGAGTTTATAAATTCTAGGAAATGTTGGGCAAGGGAGTTAGTACTTGAGTAGTTCTCCCAGTTAATGTTTGGGTAATTGAAATCACCAAATATTAGGGTGTTTGGTAGGACCTTTATGTTTCCCAGCATTTCCAGAAATGCAGAATGGTGGTCCTGGGACATGGTGAGTGATCTGTAGCAAGCTACAATTTGAATTGCAGTTTTGCCTGTTGTTAGTTGCACGTGGATGATCTCTGAAGCATCGTGCTGTGCCACTAACCTGGAGGTGTGGGTATCCTTGATGAATATGGATACGCCCCCGCCTTTTGTATTTTGGTTTGGGTTCTGTGGCCGAAATGTATGGCATGAGTTGCAGCCTGGTAGTGCTGGGGTGCTCTCTGGAGCCTTAAACCAGGTTTCTGTTACTACACATATATCGATTTTCTCCATACTGAGGAGTGCCTTGAGTGCGTGCATTTTGAGGTTTAGACTTCTGGCATTGAGTAGCATTACCCTCATTTTTTTGTTACTTGTGCTATTTATGGTGGTGGGTTTGTCTTTTGAGCCTTGCCTAAAAAAAGGCGCTATGGGGGTGGCAAGAGCCTTGGCCAGTATTCGAAAGCCTAAGGGTGATAGGTGCAAGCCGTCTCTAGCGAAGCAGCATGGCTTGTCGAGCATGTCATCCCATGTCTTACTGCAGATCTGCTACTATATCCCTTTCACAATCAGATATGCTTTCTTTGTATAGTTATTTATTTATTTATTTAGTTATTTATTTTGCATTTGTTGACCGGGCTAGTCTAGCTGGATTCATGTCCATTTTCAGTAGAGGCCTGGGGAGAAAGGCTCCACAATCAAAGAAAAAAAGACAAGAAACTTGTACCAAATAATAAGCACTTCAAAAAACAATGGAAGTAAGAGAGCCAACACAAAATACATCAGGTGGACAAATTATAAACAAAGGAATACAAACAGAGTTATAAAACATTTGGAGTCCTGATATCACAAGACATAACATGTTGAAAGTATTACAAAGAGGATTATCATTGAATATAAAAATATTAGTAACAGCTACAGACAGAGGTCATCCCATAGTTTACACCTCTCCCTCTTCCAAAAGCATCAGTGTCCTTGATGCCTAGTCTTTGAAGTAAACCCTTCAAGGGCTCATAGTCACTCACTCTTAGTACTGCAAGCAGGATGTTGTTATCCCACTATCAGACTATGCCATATCACAGCATTACCCAATATATGTTCCCCTTCCGGAAAGATGATTCTTACTGAAGCAGAATGCTTATGTTTTTATTTTTTATTTATTTATGTATCTATTTTTGTCTGCCTTGACTCTGAGTATAAGTATAGGCTTTATACAGCATTCATGCTTTTTGCTCTTAGGTGAGTATATATGATATACTGACATAAATACATAAATACATAAATACATACATACATAAAAATAATAACAGTCACAGTGGTGAATGATGGTGTCATCAAAGTGCAGCACCCAGTTTCCTGCTTGTAAACATACACAGTGGGTGATTCATTGCTGAAACATTGAGGAGTCTGCTGAATTCAACTAATTTCTCGACAGCTTAGATTTATCATTGCTTTGTTACTGTAGTTCACTATTACAATCATGCTGTGTTTCATACAAAGGAAAGAAACTATCTAGGAACTGTTTCATGCCTTTTATGCTTTCCCCTTTATATAATTTATTAAGGGAAAGACAAGGATGTACTAAAATGACTTATATGTTTAGTTATAACAAAAAAGTGATGTTTGTACTATTGATACTACTGACATAGAATTATGTCTTCCAACTTTCAGGTAAAATTCTGCTATTACTTCTTTAAATTTGAAAGAATAGATGTAACATGTTAGTTTCTTTTGCCACTAATGAAACACACTGACCATTTTTGTTCCTGCATCCTTTAATGATACTATGGTGATACTAGTTAAGTGAGCAGTTGCTATGTAGCGGACATTCTGATAAGATCAAACTGTTCTAAAGCCAGAGTTATAAAAATCAGCAGAGTTAAATAAGTTCTCATACATGAGGATGAAGGCCTGGCTTAGAGGCAAGAGCAGGAGAATGAATGTGATCCTAGCCTAGTAATGATGTGGCATCCCAAACTGTCATGTAAAGGTAGAGGGATAAACATAGAATAGTTTAGTCATTCATTCTCATTTCTTTTCTCATGAAAAGGCAGAGAAAAAAAAGTATATCCATCTGCCAAGTAATAAAACTCTGCTTATAGTTAATCTGCTGGGAGCAGAATAGAGCCAGTCACAAACGAAGCTCAGAAACAAGCCAAGTAACTTTATCCATGCAGAGTTTGCAGATAAGATGGTCTAGCTACAGGAATCCTGCATTGTGTTCAGGTTTCGTTTATATTTTCTTGATTTCTTAACTGCAGTTCCTCACAGACTTTTTGCTACTTGTTGTCATCCACCTTGAATTATTTAGAGGGTGTCTTATGTGCTAACATCCTAAACATAGAAGGTACTCCTTTCTGATCTGTGTCCAATGTAGTCAGTGTCCAGCGTAGTCAGTCTTTAATCATGTGCAGGAGAGTATCAGCTCAGACTTACCCAATCATACATGAGCTAAATATGGCAGGGGCACACCAGGGCTGTCAGCCTTTTAATTGCCTCACTGTCTAGTGTTGTCTTGTATCAGTACTTGTTTTACTGAGCAACCAAGATTATTTTAGGCATAATTTTCCACTCCTTCTGCAGCTGTTTCAGTCACAAGCTGCTGGCAGCAAAACAGACATCTGATCCTAAGCAAAATAAAAGTATGGGCTGTACAGAATAGACATGCTTTCTTTAGAAGGAATGACATGAAATATTCCAGGAGACATGTGCAACCCTGACTCAGACAGGCTAGTATCTCACACACTGTGTACTGCGTGTGCTTGTGATTCAATACACTTTGGTCTAGTTGCTAAAGTCTTTGCACTTCTAACTTTAGAAATATAGACACATGGATCACACTAGGAGAACCCATGCAGTTAGCTGGAATTGTTAGAACAGTATATCACATTTCTTATCAGCTCTTCAGAATATCAGTATAGCATTCTCTACATTACATAACTCAGCTACAGTTCTGCTTCCTTTTTTACTTCTCACTGCACTATTTTCTAATTGTCATGGTCAACCTCTTGGCACAGCTACATAAGAAACAGATAAAAAGAGCTCTGAGACGTTTTATGAGGACGATCTGTGCTGGAAGTACAGCATGTCTTTATATTTCATTTTCCTTATATCACTTTCAGGAGCTAGTAAAGCTACAGGGTTACAGAAATTCCACAGATACTTTTCTCATGTGATGTCGGTGCTCCCCACCCCATATACCAGTAGTGAACAGATATTTTAACTCATCCTGTTAGTAGTGTCCCTTGTTAACTTCACGCATTCATCATAAAAGGATAGAAGTGCTAATGTTAGTCTGCTATGAGGGATCCTGTTCTTTAATGAATTTCAAAGCAGAGTCACTTTATTTAATCTATTTATTTTTATTAGACTGATGTGTGCACCTTTGTCATTATCATGCTCAGGCAGAAAAGCATATGAGAGAGTTCACCCTTATCTTGAGTAGGAGGCTTTAAATAAACCTATTTTTTTTTTAGAAATGAAATTAGCTCTTGAGGCATCACCAAGTTGGTGGTTTGACTGCAACAGATTTTAGTGGTTCTCTTCTGTTTTTGACAGGAATTTATTATCATACTTGATCCACTCAGTGCCGTTTGCCTCGGGATCAAGTTATATTAGTCAAAAATTAATAATTCAAAAAAATTTCAGAGGATATATCAGTAAAGCACTTGAAGGATATTGCTTTCCAAAACTACTGGGCAAGAGACCATTAGCATAGAGAGCACCTGTAGCGCCTTTTTTAGGCAAACATCAAAGGACAAAACCACCACCGTAACAGGTACAAGCATGCAAAATCTGAAGGTAATGCTACTCAATGCTAGAAGTCTAAACCTCAAAATGCACTCTCTCGAGGCACTCCTAAAAATGGAGAACATCGATATCTGTGCAGTAACTGAGACCTGGTTCAAGGCTCCAGAGAGCACCCCTGCAATACCAGGCTACAACTCTTACCACACTTTTCAGCCACCAAACCAGGACCGAAACACTAAAGGTGGAGGAGTGTCAATATTCACCAAGGATATTCACACCACCAGGCTAGTTGGCCAACACAATGTGTCTGAAATTCTCCAAGTGCAACTAACACTAGGTAAGACTGCAATCCAAACTGTTGCTTGCTACAGATCCCCCACCATACCCCAAGATTCTCACTACACCTTTCTAAACATACTGGAAAATATTAAGATAGAACCAAACACCCTAATACTGGGTGATTTCAACTACCCTGCCATTAACTGGGAAAACTACTCATGTCCCAACACCTTTGCGCAACGGTTCTTGGAATTCATAAATTCCAACGCCCTGGATCAACTAATCCATAGTCCCACCAGGGGCTCCAATATCCTAGACCCGGTCATTACCAACATGGGAAATCAATGCTCCATACCTATGGTCACCCCCTCGTTGGTCAGGTCTGACCATAAGCTAATCACCCTTAACATCCACATCCCACCCCACCCCCAGTAAAGAAACCACCATAAAAACTTCTCCAAAGCCAACTTCATGCTACTCAAGTCAGAAGTGGCAAACTTCATGACACCCATGCAGGCGGAACTGAAAGTTCAACTGCTGAATCCTACACTAAGGCACTGTAGGAGCACATCCACTCATGCATGAATCGTGCCATCCCAAATAGAACCAAAATGCTCTCATCCAAAAAGGAAGCCAATCTGGTGGTCCCCTGCCATAAACAAACTTTACAACAAAGGAAGAAACTTTTGCAGAAAAGAGGAAAATCCCAGGATACAAAAAACTCCCTTACTAGCCTCAGTAAGAAACTGAGATGCCTCATAAAATCCTCCAAAGCTAGTTACGAAAATAAAATTGCCAAAGATTCCAAAGACAACCACAAAGCATTCTATAACTATGTCAAGAATCTAAATGGCAATGCTCAGATCTGCTCTGAGCTAAAACAGAATGGCATTAAATATACTGATCCAAAGGATATTGCCAATATCCTGGCAGATCGATTCAGTGTCAACTTCACCCCCCTCTCACCCCTAAATGGCCCATCTCAATACTGGAAGATTGCCAAATTCCAGTAATAACGGCCACACAGGTACAAAATACACTCTCTAAAGCCAAGAATACAGCATCCATGGGACCAGATGACATCCCGGACTGTGTACTACATGAACTACAATATGAACTGGCACCTCACCTAAGTGTCATGTTTAATCATAGCCTCACCTCAGGTTTCGTGCCCACTGAGTGGCGCAGAGCTACAGTTATCCCAATCCACAAGGGGGGATCCACCTTGGATCCCGGAAACTACCGTCCCATCAGTCTGACAAGCCTTATCTGCAAGGCCATGGAGTGTATTATCATGGAACTTATAAACAAAGACATTGGCAACCTTCAAACACTGGAACCCACCCAGTTTGGGCTTGTGAAGGGCTGATCTTGTCTCCTGAACCTGATTGACTTCTTTGAATCAGTCTCCAGAGCTATGGACAAGGGTAAGGTGGTCCACACAGCCTATCTAGACCTTGCCAAGGCCTTTGACACCATCCCCCACTCTGGAATCATAGATAAACTTACTAAGTTGGGCATTAATCCCTATGTCACCCAATGGGTTGCTAAATGGCTTACTGATAGAACCCACACTGTAAAAGTAGCCGACTCCAAATCCATCTCCAGACAAGTGACAAGTGGAGTACCTCAGGGTTCAGTCCTGGGGCTGCTCTTGTTTGCATCTACTTCTCTGAAGTACAGGTCAACACTAAGGGACTCTGGCTAACAAAGTTTGCAGATGACTGCAAACTGGGAGCCATTATTCAATCTCCAAATGATGTGGATACTCTACAAAAGGGCCTTACATAAACAGATGCTTGGTGCCAGAGCCATGGGCTCAAGCTCAATGCCAAGAAATGTATTGTTATCCCCTTTGGGAAAAAACATGTATCCATGAATTACCATATAGGTGGCAGTACACTAAACACAGAAAGTGTGATAAGAGACTTAGGGACACAGGTGGACAGTGGTCTCACCTTCGATAACCACATCGCCACAACAGTCAGGAAATCCTTCTATGTGGCACACCTCATCATGAAGGGCTTTTCATCCAGAAAAAAGGAGGTCATTGTCCCACTGTACTCATCCCTCATTAGACTCATTATAGAATACAACGCCCCATTTGGTATGTACCTCTCAAGACATCTGCAAGAACTGGAAAGGCCTCAGAAATACCACACTAAAAGAATCACAGGCCTAAAGCAGATGCCCTACGCTGACCACCTTAAAAAACTCCAGCTATACTCTGTCACATATCGTCTACTCAGATTCGATCTCTGCTTAACATACAAGGCCATGTCAAACCCAGAGCTGTTGGACATGCTACACTTAAAGAAATCACAATCCCTCAGAGCTACATGCTCCAGGGATCTAAACTTTGTCATCACAATAAACAAAACATGCTGGAGGGATAGTTTCCTGACCCAGAGACTCCCCAGACTCTGGAATAGATTGCCCATACATGTCAAGCAGAGTGCCTCTTTGGACCTCTTCAAGAGGAACCTTGACGATTGGATGGGAGAAAGGAAATTCACCCCAGGGATCACGTCAGTCGCCCTGCTAGACAGGGGTCCAGGAAAGTAAATAATGTGGGAAGAAATAGCCAGGGAATTGTTATGGCTAGGCTTGTATAGGCCCTAGAACTGATAGCCTATTACCAACCTATGAACCTATGAACCTATGAGACCTTTTTCTACAAAGGAAGATTTCCAGAGGATATTGTCATCCATATGACTCAGCCTTAAAAATAGACAATATGAAATAGAGGTAATCCAGAATGCTCAAGTCAAGTCTGGTATCCCACCTGTGACCCAGAGGGTGACAGGACTAACAAGAAATAGAGCACAGTAGATTAGTCCATATAAAATCACTTTAGCTAGCAGATCTAGGAGACTTTCTGTTTGATACCTTCTTGTGGGAAGACTAAAGATGCCTTGTTGAAGTTTCAAGTAGTTTATTCAGTTAAGTATGTTGATAAATAAGTGCTCTCATTCTAATACATTACATTCAACAGGTCAACTATTTAAAAGCAGTTACAACAATGGTAGGAGGGTCCACAGGAACTGACTGTCAGAAAATCTGGGAATTAGAAAAACCAGGAGCCAATCCCAAAGCTTAGAAGTTAGCCCCTTATTTGAATATTCCTAAAAGACCAGCTCAGCAGCCTGGTGGACCTCATTCTTAGTTACAATGTTTTTATTTTTATTTTTAACAAGCAAAACATGGCAGCACACCATGAGCTACCACTGTAGAGCTATATTTAAGAAAACACTTTAGTGTGAACGTCATCAGGAAAAGCTAATAGAGTGGCTTACACTGTGTTCATTGTAAATGGCTGCTTTTATGATGCTATCACCAGACGTTATTAGTTTGTTTTATAATACACATAATATAAGAGGCTGTGTCTGCCTTTGTGGGGCTCATATTCACTGGAGCTAATTATGAACACTTCATTACAGAACTTTTTTCCAGGGGGCGTGGCAAGCATGTGAACTGAGTGGCAGCATCTTTCTTCAGCTCTGTCCTTAAAATCTATTTCTGACAGGAAAAATTTAAAAAATATTTATCACGGACAATTCAACTTTGCTGGAACATCACAACTGATGTTATAAAAAGTCTACGTAAAACATTTTCTACAAATGTTCCTGTCAAAAACCTGAAAAGAAAGCATCAGGACTAGAGAAAAGATGAGCTTCACAAAACAATACTATGTCTGAAAAAACAATGAAGAAGGATTTACAATCATTATTAACAACAATGCAGGACTTGTCACTGAAATTTGACAAAATGAACAAAAATCGGCTACTTTTGAAGAGAATATTAAAGAGTAAATCCAACAACTACAGGAACTGACAAAGCAACAGAACTTGAGGATAGAAAATATGGAAGAAACGTACAGAATTTCTGACTATGAAAAACATACTGACACACTAAATAGACAAATATTTCACTTATGGCCAAATTGAAGATCTAGAAAATAGATCCAAATGCAACAATCTCTGGATTTATGAAATACCAGGAGGAACTGAGGGTAGTTATATGGTGAACTTTCTTAATACATAGCTTCCAGACATTTTAAAGCTTCCAGAGGCTCTCTCCTATGTGATTGAGAGAGCTCACAGATCCTTAAAGCCAGTTTCAGCATCAAGCAAAACAACAAACAGTCCCAGGTCAGTCATAGTCAAACTCTTTTCATCTCAAGATAGAGAACTTATATTAAAAACTGCGTGGTCTAATTCCCTGATCATAGTTGGAGAGCACATAATCCGGTTTGATAAAGATTATTCATCCGGGGTGATGGCCAAAAGAAAAGTGTTTGTCACTAATAAAATAACTTAAAAAAGGCAACTCAAAGTACATCTGTTTTTGTTCAGCAAGAATTAAAATCTTCTTCAGTGATGGCCCAAGAATATTTGACTCAATAGAAACAGCAATGACTCATCTATCAACTAATAAAGCCTTAGACAAGATAGAAGAAATGGAGTGGAGTTCTTTTGGTTTGAAACGCCATGCTGAGAAAAATTAAAGGAAAACAAATGACAAGAAGAAGAATGTTTAACTAGTTAGATCCAGATTTTACAATAAAACCACCATGGAATATAAAAATTAACTGGGTGACACACTGTTTGGAAACAATTTCATTTACAAGGTAAATGTCTTTTATTATTTATACTAATGCAGTATTAAACATCTAAAATAAGACAAATGTGAAAGAACTGCTTTAATATCTAGAAAAGGTATTACTAACTTGCTATCCCCCAGATTTACTATTCTTCCATGCAGGACTAGCTTAGTCCTGCATGGACACGGCCATTTAGGAGCAGGACAGGAGCATGTGAGAATGCAGTGGCATGTCTGAGAGCAGAGCTCTCAGAATAAGCATGACTTCGCAAGGAAGAACAGCAGAAAGGGGTATGAAATTAGCAAGACCGCTCACAGGTGACCGCATATCCCCACCAACAGTTCCCCTTGTGTACAACAGCAACAGTATACATAAATAAAATGAAGAAACCCTTAATTTTTAAAAAAAATCCCTTTAAAGCTAAACGTAGGTGCGCGAGTATGCCCATTGCTTAGCTACGGTTAATACAGCTTAAATGGCTGAAGAGGATAACAAAGAAGATATAGGCAAATAAATCAGCATAGCAATAGTGGGCAGAGCATTTGCCTTACAACAGACATTCCCAGTTTGAGTCCCAATGCAGCACATTCCATTTTCCATGGCAAAGCACGTTATGAGTAATATTTATTTTGCATAACCCACTAAATAACATATTTACATGAACTGGAGTACTGCAGTAAATGCACATGTGAGGTGTCAGTGTCATAATGAATAAGGCACTAGTAATCAGGTTTAAGCACAAATAAGCAGTAGTAAGCATATTTAAGCACTAGTAAGTGGGCTTAAGCTCGTTTGTGTGGTGGTAAGCAATGCCTACACTGGTTAAGCAATTTATAAGCTAACTCTCTGTAAGCAGATGTAACGGCAGGTTAGCAGTGCTTACCGTAGCGCAAACCCACTTACAACTGCTCAAAAGTGCCTTAATCACTCTGTATCCAATGGCCCTTGTTCTGGCCATCAACAAAATAAACAACCATGTAGGTCTCAAACCCAGGACCCAATACACCATACTCAGAGCAGTTAACTACCAAGCCATCACAGAAGTACAGAAGAATGAGGTATCAGCAAACAAGTCCTCACCATAGTAAAACCAAACTGAACCTGTGACAGGAATTGGTGTATGGTATATAACTTATTTATGTGAACTGGAGTACATCAGTAAGGCCAAAAGTGAGGTGTAATTGCAATAGAGAGTTGAAGTCCCCAATAAAACACGAGGACCCCATAGAGTGTACGTACACATTAATCATGGATACCAGGCAGATATATAAGATGTAATGAATAAGAAATCAATGCCAAAAAGAAAAAATAATGCAAAGTCTAATGTAAGCAATGCTAAGCATTGCACAGGCCAGCTTAGGAGGTATAAGCAATGTGTAGGTCAGCTAACTCAATGTGCCCAGTGTTATACCCCTTTAAACAATGCAAACCTTTGTTAAGCAGGTTTGCCCATAGCTTAGCCTTTTCAAAACCGGCCAATCATGGAAAAGTGCGGAAAATTGGCCCTACCTAAACCCAAGAGGCAGGAATACATCTCATAACTGGTTGTAGCTTCCCCTTGCAGGCACTATGGCAGTAAGGGGAGAAGGTGCGCGCTTCCGGGTGCAGCGCTGCTGCATCCAGGAGTCCAAGGTCATGGCAGGATTCCTAGTTAAAGACCATGCTAAGAGACTGTTGCAGGGCCAGTACCAGGGCTCCCAATAGAAGGCAGAGGCCTGGGACCATCTCACCCGTAACCTCACCAGTGCCACTGGCATACCCTAAACTGGTGAGCAGGTCGAGCACCACTATGCTGACCTGAAGCAGCATAAGGTGGACCTCTTGGAAGAGTGGCTCCAGGAGGCAAGAGTGGCAGGGGTTGTTCCAGTTGTGTGTAAGTATCATCCCAGTATGTGTGCAATAATTGTCAGCTCAGGTATATCATGGATAGGTATGGCTAAATATTCCACTTACATTCCCCACAGCTGCAATGGAGCAGGCCACAAACCAGCAGGCCCATATCAGTCACCCGGCAAGGTTGCGACATGAGGCAGGTCAGTAATACTCATGCATTTACTGTCATAGGAAATATAAAAAAAGTAGTAGTAAATTAATTGCTAGTATAAAACCTCTATTGTTCAAGGCAAGTACTGCATACACTAGAGAATATGGCAGGAAGAGTCTCATATTGTTTGTAAATCAATAAAAGTGTAATAGCCTGACAAAACAGGTCTAACTGCTGGACTGCATGTGTATATCCTGGTATCATACGGTAATGTAGATATGCAATCATGTAATAGTACTTTAATATTAAGCACTGTTACCCACACTGTGCACCATAAATTGAATGTGTAGGAATGCCTCTATATGACAGGTGTAATCCCCAGAGGCCATTTAGTACAACTGAGAGGCACATAGACAGTAAACAGAGAAAATGCAGACAACAAAAAATAAATAGCACATGCAACTGATATGTGAACTGTTGTCTTTTTAGCACACGCAGCCACGGTTAGAATCCTGCCAGTGGTAGTAGTCTGCATACAGAATCATACCCCACAACTGTACAGATATGTCCAGAATGTCTAGTAAAGTGGCCCATATCTGTTACCTATCAACCTGTACCCCTGGGAAATTAGTGGGATGATATAGGCAGCAAACAGGAAATACAACCGATTGACACACAGCTATGAGAACAAAGCTGGCACACTAGCAACTCCCCAATACCTTATGTGACTAAGAAGCCACATATGTCCCATTTAAACCCCAACTTGTCAAGCTGTGGTCAGAGTGTGTACAGTAACAGAGTGAGGTGTATGTGCGTAATAGTAATGTGGAATCTGGTACTGTGTGTGGGAACATTCAGGTAGTGCTAATAAACATTCCTCCCACAGGTCTGTCAGATACCAACACTGTGCCCAGAAATACAAGAATGATATGCAGTTGCTCTGAATAATGAGGTATTACACATCACTGTCGCCTTCACTGTCCTACAACATATAATGGCCTAGGAAATCTGTATAACAGTGTTGTAATACAAGGTCATAATGCATAAGCACAGGGGATTAATAAGACAGAAAGCAGAAAGGAGATATACAGCAATGTCTATATGGCAGACACAACTGTAATGGACAGTGTTTAAGTTGTAGCAGACACAGCCACAGTCTGAATCCTGGGAGTGGAATTAGGCTGCATACAGATTCATACCCCACAACTGTACAGATGAGGACAGAATGTCCAATATATGTGCCCATATCTGCTGCCTGTCCCTCTATCCCCTTGATAAGTCTGTGGGATGATCCCAGATATTTATCCAGCAAACAGGGAATACAAGTGATTGTCAAACATCATGAGAACACACCTGTCATTATAGCAACCCTTTAAAGTGTTAGGAGAGTAATATTTCAAGTATGTCCTATCTACACTCCCATGTTGTCAAGCTGTGACAAGAGTTTGCACAGTAACAGAGTGAGATGTATGTGCATAATACTAATGTATAATCTGGAACTTTATATGGCAACAGTCAGGTAGTGCTAACAAACATTGCTCCCACAGGTATGTTGGATACGAACACTGTGCTGAGAAATAGAGACCATTATAACCTGTACAGGTACTGTTCACTCTGGTATTGTAAGAAATTGTGAATGTTGCAGTTTCTCTGAATAATAAAGTATTACTGGTCACTGTCACCCTCAATGTCCTACATAAAATAACTGTGTAGGAAAGCATGTATATGTGTGTGTCAGGTCACTAAAGGTGGAAGAGGGCAATATTCTAGATATGTCCCGGCACACCAGCATGTGGTCAACACATGGACAGAGTCTGTGCAGAAAGAGTTGAATAGCTATGTGCAAAACAACAACCCAGAATCCGGGAGTATGTGTACAAACAGTTAGTGTTAACAAACATTCCCTCCACAGGTATACCAGGTAAGAGGTGTATACAGCAGGTAAAACCGGTTCATGTGTAATGATGATGACAGCCATATCACTGTCCAAACTAAGGCTATAGGGTAATGTAGTAAGACTTGTAAGGTACAGATAACAGCACTGACTAGGAAAGTAATGTGGACTACAGGAATATACTAGCTGCTAATTGACATCACCCCCCCCCACCATATCTCCAACAATAATCAACATACCCACCCCAACCGGTATGTAATGACACCTATGTTCTGTGTCAGAAAAATATATATTAATGTGTGTATGCGTAATGCTAATTAGAAACTAAATAAGTTAACACGTTTTTCATTCTATTTTATATGCACTGTTTTATATACAGTTGAGTTTCATATGAGACTGGAAAGATGCTTTTTGAAACTGCAGTGTGCTTTCTGAAACTTGCAAGATGCCCTCTGACCTAGTAATTGCTAGCACAGCAATATTCATGTTTATGCCTTTTGGAAATGTAATTGAGAAGCAGGTGATTATCTGCTAGGTCAGGAAAAATGAATGAACAATGCTATATTCTGTAAATGTAATGATTTTAAACAATCAGCTCTGTTCGAAGTACGAGAACATGTGCAGCTGCAGAAGTTTAGAGATAACATAGACAAAGGACTGTTAGAGAAATGAACTGCAATCTATACTTGCTTTGTGCTCGAATTAGCCATAGTACCTTGAATGGTAACATTGCATATATCTAACCGGTGGTAGCCAAGGCCACGTTGTTTTTCTTAGGAAGTTTCTCACAAAAATTGATGGTATCAGCAGAATATTGTAAAAACAATGACTGTGAAGTAATGATGACAAAACTTGTGATTCACTACGTCAGCTTGGTAGGCAATGTCTTATTAGAAAATGTATAAAAATACCTGTATTTCCTGATTCTAGTTAGACAAACTCTGTACTAGCACATTTTTGTCTCCTTGCTGCAAGATTAAAGTGCCTTAACCTGAACCTACCGTGTTTTGATCATTTTAAAGTATATTTTTCCTTTAACAGTTTTGGTCCTTCAAGCTGGATAGTACCTCTCACTCTAGGCTCAGGTCAGAATTGGGCCTGGTGGCATGTACCCGTACTGAGAAGTGGCCACATTGGCTCTTCTGTCTTGAAAGGCCTCCGACTGAATTGTCGTTTGAAAGAGGCCAGCCACTGTTTCTGATCTGGGATTGGAGGACGAGTCAACTTTCCAGTGGATCAACTCATGGAGGGTCAGGTAAGGAGGAATTTACCTTTTTTCTGTTTTAGATCAGGGACTTGTTGCAGTATTGTTTTGTCAGGAGATTTGCATGTGCAGATCAGGGACAAAAAGATTGCCGTCTTCTCATAGATCAGGGAAACAGAATAGGTAGGCAGTCATTCTAGATAAACTGTGAAAAGGTGTAAAATCATGGTACCACGTGATAAGAAGGGTTATGTAACAATTTCTAACTTAGCTAAGGCACCATGGGAAATCAGTGCACGAAAAGTTCCCGAGACCCACCCCTAACCGAAGACGCAAAATATATGCAATTACAGCATGCCGATAATGTTAAGTATTATACAAAATGGGTTGATAAATACAAATTTGATGGTAATTTAGATAAACCTTCACTTATTAAACTTGTTAGACAACTTAAAACAGACGCGAAAGGTCAGCTAAAAAAGCAACGACAATTAGGAGTCCCTCAGGCACACAGGTGACTTGAGGAAGCAAACCGCAGGGAACAAAAGTTTAAAAATTCAAAAGCAATGTTCTTAGATAAAGAAGATAATAACTTGGTAATAGCAACAGCCCCTCCTCCGCCCCCTCCGCTTCCCTTACCAGAATATGAAGTGAGTGGACAATCTGATCCACCTCTGCTATACCCAGCTGTTCCTGCAAAATCAAAACCGTTTGTCAGAGATCCTATCAAGACCAGGTCTCGAACATGCAATTTGAGAGGGGATATTGAATTATATGAAATAAATAAAAATTCACAAGCTATGAGTGAAGAAGAGATATGTCCACTCATAGAAGTACCAAATCCGCGGGCAGGACAGGCAGGACAGGATCCAACTCTTCTAGTATATAGACCGTGGACACCGGAAGACATTCCGAAAGCCACAGAGGGAATTCCCCATCCAAAAGTTAATTTTAGAAAATTCTTAGAAGACTTACAAGGCATGAGGTTAAGTTACCATTTGAATGGAGAAGAAGTAGATAAAGTAGTTAGACAAATCGTAGGTCCAGACTGGCACATGATCAGTGGCAAATGAAATCCCCATGACGCAGAGCTTAGACCACTCCCACATAGTAACGCAGAACTGGACAACAGAGTGAAAGGTCTGACAGACCGAATCTCTGAGAAATGGAAGCCTAGGGCTGATTGGACTTGCATTAATCAATGCATACAACAAGAAGGTGAAACTGTTGATAGATATTATGCCAGATTATTAGAATGTTTTAATAACCATTGTGGAATGCAGGTACCTGAAGATCAAACACATGATTCCCCATATGAGCAACAGCTAAAGAATGCATTTTTAAAAGGCAGTATTGAGCCCATTAGCAGCTTTATTACAAAGCACATGGTAGATCATCGTACAAGTAGATTACAGTCATTACTTGAATATGCAAGACATGCTGAAAGGCATTTTAATAGCAAAAAGTAAAAGACAACTCAAGTATTTGCAGTAGAAGAAGGTTAAGAAGTCTTTGTAGTACAAACTGGGAGGAAGGGTAAGAAAAATACCCAGGGAAACAAACAGTCTGATAAGCGATCAGAAGACTTTGAAGAAAGAAAGAAAAGGGGTGAATGTTTCAAATGCGGGAAAAAGGGACATTTAGCAAGGGATTGCAGGCAAAATAAAAAGGTAACCACAGAAGACAAGGAGGGTGAGGAATTACTATATGATAGTCAAGAATCACTGGATAGGAATAAACAAGAAAAGACAAATGCAAATGTGATAGAAGGGGTAGAGGATGTGACAGAAGAAATAGAGGATGTACATGAATTCATAGATAATGAAGAAAATGAAATTTTGGACTTAGCATTATTGAGCTTAGAGCTCTACTTGGCAGACACAAAACCGGAAGTTACACTTCTGGTAGAGGGGAGGGAAGTCAAATTCCTGTGTGACTCAGGGGCTTCACGGACCCTGATACATCCTTCCAAACTACCAGAAAATTCAGAATCACTGGACTACATATTAGTGAAAGCAGCTAATGGACAGCTGTATCGGGAGCCACTCTCCCACAACATAGCGATAACTGACCCAGTTTCAGGGATGACCCAGAAAAGCAAAATTGTTGTTTCTGCAAAATGCCCAGTGAATCTCTTGAGCAGAGACTTAATGCAGATATTTGGCATAGCCATAGTTCCAACTATGCAGGGTATGGAAGCACAGCGACAAATGGATACTTTTGTAGTGCGACCGGAGGGTGAAACATTTTATTGGTACAGCCAGGACTTAGTTACGACTGGTCCAGGGGCAGTAACCGAAGAACTGATGAACATAGCCATCAGTAAATCCCCCTCCCTTGACACTGATAAACAGCATTTGTTGCATTGCACTCTATATTACTGTAACAGACCAGGACCTGATAAAGAATATGAGCAAGAACTGTTTAGAAACCATGCCAATAGATTAGTATTATGAAATTTGTACTGGGACACAGAAGGAAGCAGTGTAGTAAGCTGTTCATTGCCCCAGGAATTCCTAGCACTTTACAAATCTAATTGATTACCACATGTAAGTTTAACTAAAGGTAGAAATTTGAAGTGGGCAGACCTAGGAGAAAAAGTCACAAGGTGGGAAAAACAGACAGAGTTAGAACTCTCTGAACAAGGAGTACAAAAGCAGAAATTAAATTGGATAACACAGACACACCCAGCTGTGCACTCACAGGCAAGTGAGGATAGCTGAGTAGCACTCTTACTAGAGGAAGAGGAAAAAGCCTTACGAGACATACCAGAGACTCTCTGGACAACAGGGAAATCAGATGTAGGACTTATTTGTACAGCAGGACCAGTTACTATCACGGCAAAATCAGCATTTAGAAATCAAAAGAGACAGTATCCCTTAAGAAAGGACGCAGAAATAGGAATCAAACCTATAATAGCAGCCTTACTTAAGGAAGGAGTCTTAATAGAATCTCCTGATTCACCATGTAATACACCCTTATTTCCTGTTAGGAAAGCAAACGGAGAATGGCGTATGGTCCAAGATTTACAAGCTGTAAATGACGCAGTTATACCCAGGGCACCTACGGTCATAGCCCAGGCAGGGGCGGCCAACTAGGCGGCGCTTCCCCAGCACCAACCAGTGGTATTTGTATTTTTGTTATTACCAGGTACACCAGGATGGGGGGTGGTGCCAGGGTGGGGGGGCAATTGTTGTTTTTTTGCCTAGGGCAGCAGTTGACCTAAGGCCGCTCCTGCCTACGGTGCCAGATCCACACACTTTATTGAATGATTTAAAACCTCAACAAAAGTATTTTTCTGTGGTAGATATTAGCAATGCATTTTTCTCAATACCGATACACCCAGACAGCCAACATTGGTTTGCATTTAAATTTCAGGGGAAACAGTATACATATACGAGACTACCACAGGGATATTGTGAAAATCCAACAATATTCGCACAAGAAATGGCAAGTAACCTGGCAGGATTTATCCCACCGAAAGGTAGTCATATTTTACTTTATGTAGACGACATTCTGCTGGCAGCCCCCACCCAGTAAGAATGCAGAGAAGATACCATAGCATTATTACAATTTTTAGCCACTCAAGGACACAAGGTAAACAAAAACAAACTGCAACTTTGGAAAAAACAGGTCAAATACCTGGGATATGTAATATCCAAAGAAGGCAGAATATTAGATGAAGACAGAAAAACAGCAATATTACAAGCACCTAAACCAACTACCAAAAAGGAAATGATGTCCTTCCTGGGTACTACTAACTTTTGTCGGAGTTGGATTCCAAACTATGCTTTGGAATCTGCTCCGCTGACTAACTTGATATTCAAAAAGCCGATGGCAGCACAAGATTTATTACAGTGGACACCAGAAGCAGATTCAGCTTTCTGCAAACTGAAACAACTGATAGCTTCTTCCTTAGTTTTAGGATTACCAAACTATCATAAGCGATTTTTCCAAACCGTAGACTGTAAGCAAGGTTATATGACATCAGTGTTAACACAACAGCATGGGGACAAACAATGCCCCATAGCTTACTATTCATCACAGCTAGACCCAGTGGTGCAATCCTTGCCCCATTGTGTACAAGCAGCAGTCACAGCTGCAATGGCAGTGCAGGCTTCAGCCTCAGTAGTATTGTTCCACCCTCTCACATTGAGAGTGCCTCATGCAGTCGCGATTATTTTACTGCAAGAAAAAGTAGCATATCTCTCTCCTGCTAGACATCTTTCCTGTATGATTATACTGTTGAGCCAACCTCATATGACAATTGAACGATGCACAACTTTGAATCCATCAACCTTGCTCCCAACCCCTGCAGATGGCAAACCACACTGCTGCCTGCAGGAGATTGAGAAAAAGGCACTACCTAGAAAAGACCTTACAGATATTCCCTTGGATGATGCTGAGGTGACATATTATGTGGGCGGCTCATGCAGAAGGGGTCCTACAGGACAGAATCTAGTGGGGTATGCAGTAGTTTCTGATACCGAGATTTTAGAAGCAAAGTCTTTACCACACAACTTATCTGCGCAAGCAGCAGAATTGATTGCCTTGACAAGGGCATGTACCTTAGCAAAAGGTAAGAAAGTAAACATTTTTACTGACAGTGAATATGCTTTTTCTACTGCACATGTTTTTGCGCAGCAGTGGAAAAATAGAGGAATAATAACATCTACTGGTAAACCAATTAACCATGCGCAATTTATTTTAGACTTGTTAGACTCTATTCAGTTGCCTCAGAAAGTAGCTATTTGCAAATGCGTAGCTCATACCAAGCAACAGGATAGAATTTCAAAAGGTAATGCGAGGGCTGATACAGCCACAAAACAAGCAGCTTCAGCTTCAGAAGTTTTTCTTTTAAGTGTGGAATTACAACCATCTGAGATTTGAGACTTAGAAATGTTAAAAACAATGCAGACACTTACTACAAATGTAGAAAAACAGAAGTGGATAAAACGAGGAGCAACCCTTGAAAAGGGACTGTACATTTCCAAAGAAAACAAACCGATTTTACCATTTAACTTGTTTAGATATGCAGCTTTGTTGAGCCATGGGCAGTGCCATGTCTCAACAGGAGGGATGGTACAGTTAGTGAATCGAGTGTTAACGACGTATGGATTTACAAACTACACAAAAAATTTTTGTGCAGCATGCCATGTTTGTAACAAGCCTCATGCACAAGGGGCATTAAAACCTAAGCAAGGGAGTTTCCCTATACCACTGTATCCGTTCCATACTATTTGTATGGATTTTATAGAACTGAATAAATGCGAAAATAAGAAGTACTGCCTTGTCATTATAGATATGTTTTCCAAATGGGTGGAAGCTTTTCCAAATAAAAATCCAGATGCGGCTACTGTTGCAAAAGTCCTCGTTAAAGAAATTATTCCTAGATTTGGCATACCAGAAAAGATTTATAGTGACAGTGGCACACATTTTGTAAATCAAACTATACAACAACTTAGCCGTTATTTCGGGATTTCTCTGAAAAATCATTGTGCATACCACCCCCAATCTGCAGGATTAGTAGAGAGGCATAATGGGGTTTTGAAAAACAAGCTTAGAAAATTGATTAGTGAGACACAAAAGAACTGGGTGCACTGTTTACCTCTGGCACTGTTGAGCATGAGAACTGTTCCAAATGCAAAAGGGTTAACTCCTTTTGAAGTTCTGTTTGGGAGGGCATATTATACACCTCAATGGAAACCTCTCATGCCTGCAGAGCAGGAGGCTGACAGTTCACTTGCAGGGTATATGAGGCGATTTTTGAATAACAAACTTTTGCAGTTAAATTCTGTTTTAGATAAAGAGCAAACAAGACCATCAGAAGCAGCAGCAGCCCCAGGCGCATGGGTCTGGGTGAAGGTGGTGAAGAGAAAAAACTGGAGTTCTCCGAAGTGGGAAGGGCCATACCAGGTACTACTGTCGACACCCACTGCAGTCAAGATCGCGGAGCGAGCGTCCTGGATTCATTTGACACACTGTAAACTGGTTAAGAACTTTCAACTGGACAAAAACCTTGTTACTGTTGTACAACAAGAACAAAATGACCAGGTATAGAGTAAACAGAGATACAGAACAACCTCAGAAAACTTGCATGATTATTCTGGTAGCTATACTGATAACATTGTTCCTTTTGTAGTGGCCTTTCCTTTTTCCTGCCACAAAAGTTGAACTGATTAAACATGATGAGCCGACCATAGACTGGCACTCAAACTTTAACACTTATCAGGCAATTACACGTGTGTATGCTGAGACTTTTAATGTTTCGAACTGCTGGATTTGCACAGCCATACCAACAGCATATGGGGGTTATTAATGACTGCAGTCCCGCTAGGGGTCAATGAGACCTGGGAAAATTTGGTTTATGACACCGTAGCTATTAAAGCATATGATAAGGTAGTATACCAAGGAATACAGGGTTAAATGGTGGAAAATGTCCAGTATGCAGCTAAATTCTGAGGATAAATTCTTCCAAAAGCAACTGTAGATGTAACTCAATAAAGAATAGATACTGTAAGACAGATCTGATAAAATTTATTACACAAACGTTAGCGCTTTCACCCAAACGGCTTCATCAGACGTACAAATACAATAAAATGCAGTGGTATATATACTGACACAATCAATCCTATTGGATGGTAACACTACGTAAAAATTTTAAATGCAACAAGCATTACAATGAATACATTAATTAAAAAACACATAAAAACAATGTATTGTCATAAAAAATGGATAAAATGAAATGCATAGCCTACAATCAACACGCAAAAAATTACTATAATATCCGTAATATATGTACCTATGCAAAAGATGTAACTTATATATCAAAATGTATAAAAAAGGTATATAAAGGCCATCTAGCACTAAACATAAGGGACATATATATACTGTTCTAAGGAGCTATATAAATATATAATATAAAGTGAGAAAGTCTGAAGGTATAAATCAATGACATGAATCTATAGAATGTGCATAAATATAGAAGGAATATTGAAACTGGACAAACCTAACAACTATATACTGGCCATCAATGAGTAAACAAATGTAAATGTGTGTGAGAGAATGACTACAAATATACATGAGTAAAAGGTGTAGAAAACAAATGTAGGGTAGACCCAGAGGATGACCTAGAATGTCCACATATGGGCAAAGAGCAATAAGATGGCAAATCTAAAGACCACCATGTAAATCACACCATAAGATGTATAAAGGTGTAATATATCTCTATCAGATCATATCTTGGGCCTATAACATTTCCTTTTCCTCAAAATGGGTCTTATGTTAACCCTCTCATTAAGGCCAGGTGGTCGATCTGCCTTACACCTTATTATCCACCTCATCTCACATTCTAAAGTATAATTAACCAAATCACCTCCTCTATTGCTCTCAAACACCTCTTGTATCACTAGAAACAAAAAAGTATGATGGGCTCCTGAATGTTTGACGTGCTTAGCCAAAGCATTAGTATCAGAACCAATTCTGATGTGATACAAATGCTCCCTTATCCTTTCTTTAAGGGTCCTGTTCGTTTTGCCTATATAATAAGAGGTACAGGCCTGACATTTGGCTAGATATATAACATTCTTACTCATACAATTGGTCCCTGTGTTAAAATTATACACAAAATTATTGTTAGGATTTGTAAAGGTGGTACTAGTGTCAATGGCCACACATTGATTACATCTACCACAGGGTCTCGTGTTATAATCAAAATCACTGCGTTTAACCCTTGCATCAAAGATGTTCCTATAACATAACATATTCTTAAGGTTTGATTTATTCTTGTATACGACCTTAGGCTCAGGGCCCACTAATTCACTTAAATCTTGATCTAGTTTGAGTACCTGCCAATACTTATTCAAAAAATTTCTAAAATGTATAGCATCCTTAGTGTAGAACAAAGGGGCTCTCAATACTTGTGTAATATCAGTCCTAACAGCATTCCCTAGCTCAACACCTTCAGAGAAATATGGTTTAGCAATGGTAAGCCTCAAGTTGTTAACTTCCTGTACCGTTTTATCAAATGCTTTACTGGTGTATCCTCGCTCACGGAACATTTCCCTTAGTTTGGCTGACTCTTCATGATAACCATCATTACTAGGGTTCAGTCTAGAGGCTCTCATTAGCTGACCTTTCAGTACATTGTCAAAAACGTACCTGGGATGCATACTCTGGCGGTGGAGAAAGGTGTTCTTATAACAAAGCTTCCTATGTATGCACGTGTTCAACAACCCACTATTCAGTCTATATATACACACATCCAAAAAGTTAATAGATTCTAAGGAGTAACATAAAGTGAACTTCAGGAAACTAGTAGAGTTATTGATCCTATCAACAAACGACAGCAAATGTTCTACGTTCCCATGCCAAATAAAGAAGAGGTCATCCACGAACCTCTTATAACAACCCACATTGTCTTTATAATCACTAGTCTGAAAAAGGAATTCCTCCTCCCATTGGGCCATCACTATATTGGCGTAGCTATTGGCACAGGGTGTGCCCATAGCTACGCCATCTTTTTGTATATATGTGGATTCACCAAATATAAAGACATTATTCTGTAAGATAGTCTCCATGAATAGGCATAGCATGTCTATTTTCTCATCAGAGAACATAGAACAAGCATGCAAAAAACGTTGCATATACATGACCCCTATTTCATTGGGAATCACAGTAAAGAGACTTACCACATCAAGGGTGACCAATAAATATTCACTGGAGTCAGTCATCTGTTTTAAATAAGTATATAATTCTAATAAAAATTGCTTGCTGTCCTTAAGGATATGAGGGACCATGTCTACCAAAGGCCGTACAAAATGTTCTATATATACTGACATTGGTTCTGTTAACCAACCCTGACCTGCAACTATAGGTCTCATGGGTGGTTTAATGAGTGATTATGCACCTTAGGAAGGCCTTGTATTATAGCTATTCTGGGATTATTGACCTTCAAATAATCATAAAGGTCTTTGGATATCAAGCTAGATGCAATCAAGTCATCTAGCATAAAATACACACTAAAGACCATTTCTGTGATTCTGGTCATATCGACTTGTTGGTAAAATGCATCTTCATTTAAAAGTTCTTCCATGGTATCAGCATATACGGTGTCCATCACCACTATAGAACCACCCTTATCAGCTGGTCTGATAGCTATAGTAGTATCTGCTATCAACGTGTTTAAGGCTTGTCTTTGTCTAAACCTCAAATTAGACGTATATCTAGGTCTATTACCTTCTTCATAGTATAAATAAATCTCATTCTCAACTAACTTGGAGAACACATCCAGCAGAGGATGTAATTGAGGTACATATGAACTATTCGGATGAAAGTCACTATTAGTACCCAATACATTTCCTTTTCCAAAATCTAACTTCAATTGTATATTCCTAACAAATGTCTTGATATCAATAATGGAATCAACCATATCTGCATTACTAGTCGGAATAAAGCTTAGTCCTTTATTAAGAACTTGTTCTTCATATGTGGTTAATGACCTACTAGAAATATTAATTATCAATGAGTCACTGTTCTTTCCCACATTTTCTTTAGGGTCGGGCCGTATGTTTCGTTGCCCGAACCCTTCCTCTTCTGATGGCCCCTGCTCATGGACCTGTTCCTCCCTGCACGTTGCTGTTGTGCTATGGGGAAAGGGGTATAAGTGGTCTGATCATTAGGAGTGGGTGGAATAACATCTGTCATATGTGGCCGAGATTTCAAGATAGCAGGGACAGAATGAACAATGCTGGTTCTGCCAGCAGACATGAGAAAGCACCGACTATATCGGCTAATGGACTTGACTCTGGAACTAGTAATGTGAATAATGTGAATGTTTTAGATAGTGATGTATGTACTACTAACAATAATGTTTGTGATACAGTGTATTCACTAGACACTGTTATTGGCCCTATAGTGCCACCTGTTATGGATGAATGCAATTCTGTTAGTAGGGGTTTAGTAGATCCCAACAGCAATAATATTGGACGAGCTTTGAGTAATGATATGGTGGTGAGAAGAAGACACTTCTGACTAGTAATGCTCCTCTGCTGGATGTGTTCTCCAAGTTAGTTGAGAATGAGATTTATTTATACTATGAAGAAGGTAATAGACCTAGATATACGTCTAATTTGAGTTTTAGACAAAGACAAGCCTTAAACACGTTGATAGCAGATACTACTATAGCTATCAGACCAGCTGATAAGGGTGGTTCTATAGTGGTGATGGACACCGGTATGTACGTTGATACCATGGAAGAACTTTTAAATGAAGATGCATTTTACCAACAAGTCGATATGACCAGAATCACAGAAATGGTCTTTAGTGTGTATTTTATGCTAGATGACTTGATTGCATCTAGCTTGATATCCAAAGACCTTTATGATTATTTGAAGGTCAATAATCCCAGAATACCTATAATACAAGGCCTTCCTAAGGTGCATAATCACTCATTAAACCACCCATGAGACCTATAGTTGCAGGTCAGGGTTGGTTAACAGAACCAATGTCAGTATATATAGAACATTTTGTACGGCCTTTGGTAGACATGGTCCCTCATATCCTTAAGGACAGCAAGCAATTTTTATTAGAATTATATACTTATTTAAAACAGATGACTGACTCCAGTGAATATTTATTGGTCACCCTTGATGTGGTGAGTCTCTTTACTGTGATTCCCAATGAAATAGGGGTCATGTATATGCAACGTTTTTTGCATGCTTGTTCTGCGTTCTCTGATGAGAAAATAGACATGCTATGCCTATTCATGGAGACTATCTTACAGAATAATGTCTTTATATTTGGTGAATCCACATATATACAAAAAGATGGCGTAGCTATGGGCACACCCTGTGCCAATAGCTACGCCAATATAGTGATGGCCCAATGGGAGGAGGAATTCCTTTTTCAGACTAGTGATTATAAAGACAATGTGGGTTGTTATAAGAGGTTCGTGGATGACCTCTTCTTTATTTGGCATGGGAACGTAGAACATTTGCTGTCGTTTGTTGATAGGATCAATAACTCTACTAGTTTCCTGAAGTTCACTTTATGTTACTCCTTAGAATCTATTAACTTTTTGGATGTGTGTATATATAGACTGAATAGTGGGTTTTTGAACACGTGCATACATAGGAAACTTTGTTATAAGAACACCTTTCTCCACCGCCAGAGTATGCATCCCAGGTACGTTTTTGACAATGTACTGAAAGGTCAGCTAATGAGAGCCTCTAGACTGAACCCTAGTAATGATGGTTATCATGAAGAGTCAGCCAAACTAAGGGAAATGTTCCGTGAGAGAGGATACACCAGTGAAGCATTTGATAAAACGGTACGGGAAGTTAACAACTTGAGGCTTACCATTGCTAAACCATATTTCTCTGAAGGTGTTGAGCTAGGGAATGCTGTTAGGACTGATATTACACAAGTATTGAGAGCCCCTTTGTTCTACACTAAGGATGCTATACATTTTAGAAATTTTTTGAATAAGTATTGGCAGGTACTCAAACTAGATCAAGATTTAAGTGAATTAGTGGGCCCTGAGCCTAAGGTCGTATACAAGAATAAATCAAACCTTAAGAATATGTTATGTTATAGGAACATCTTTGATGCAAGGGTTAAATGCAGTGATTTTGATTATAACACGAGACCCTGTGGTAGATGTAATCAATGTGTGGCCATTGACACTAGTACCACCTTTACAAATCCTAACAATAATTTTGTGTATAATTTCAACACAGGGACCAATTGTATGAGTAAGAATGTTATATATCTAGCCAAATGTCAGGCCTGTACCTCTTATTATATAGGCAAAATGAACAGGACCCTTAAAAAAAGGATAAGGGAGCATTTGTATCACATCAGAATTGGTTCTGATACTAATACTTTGGCTAAGCACGTCAAACATTCAGGAGCCCATCATACTTTTTTGTTTCTAGTGATACAAGAGGTGTTTGAGAGCAATAGAGGAGGTGATTTGGTTAATTATACTTTAGAATGTGAGATGAGGTGGATAATAAGGTGTAAGGCAGATCGACCACCTGGCCTTAATGAGAGGGTTAACATAAGACCCATTATGAGGAAAAGGAAATGTTATAGGCCCAAGATATGATCTGATAGAGATATATTACACCTTTATACATCTTATGGTGTGATTTACATGGTGGTCTTTAGATTTGCCATCTTATTGCTCTTTGCCCATATGTGGACATTCTAGGTCATCCTCTGGGTCTACCCTACATTTGTTTTCTACACCTTTTACTCATGTATATTTGTAGTCATTCTCAGGCTAGTCCTCTCTCTCACACACATTTACATTTGTTTACTCATTGATGGCCAGTATATAGTTGTTAGGTTTGTCCAGTTTCAATATTCCTTCTATATTTATGCACATTCTATAGATTCATGTCATTGATTTATACCTTCAGACTTTCTCACTTTATATTATATATTTATATAGCTCCTTAGAACAGTATATATATGTCCCTTATGTTTAGTGCTAGATGGCCTTTATATGCCTTTTTTATACATTTTGATATATAAGTTACATCTTTTGCATAGGTATATATTACGGATATTATAGTAATTTTGCGTGTTGATTGTAGGCTATGCATTTCATTTTATCCATTTTTTATGACAATACATTGTTTTTATGTGTTTTTTAATTAATGTATTCATTGTAATGCTTGTTGCATTTAAAATTTTTACGTAGTGTTACCATCCAATAGGATTGATTGTGTCAGTATATATACCACTGCATTTTATTGTATTTGTACGTCTGATGAAGCCGTTTGGGTGAAAGCGCTAACGTTTGTGTAATAAATTTTATCAGATCTGTCTTACAGTATCTATTCTTTATTGAGTTACATCTACAGTTGCTTTTGGAAGAATTTATCCTCAGAATTTAGCTGCATACTGGACATTTTCCGCCATTTAACCCTGTATTCCTTGGTATACATCGTTTTTCTTATTTATTTATCAGGGTTTGAGCTCCGTTGGCTTGGTGTGCTCGCTTACGTGTTTCTTGGATATGATAAGGTAGCACTGTATTCGCCTGTGACACAAAAGGGAATTGTATGTTTTTATAAAAATGACACAATTCAAGTGGGTTGGAGCAAGTGCAATGTGACTGTACATTACAAATGTTATACCAAAGCAAACAAAATGGGTGCAGCTTGTAGTTCAAATTAAGACTCATTTCTTGAGTCCATGCATAAGACTATTGAACAAGTGCAACATAATCCTGTACTTTTTAAACAACTATCTGTAATAAATAGGGAAATGTTTCATGCAGGGCAGCCATTTCGTAACAAAGTAACTACTAAGGTAGAGGATTGTTATTTTGTGTGTGGTACGAAAGTATATAAATGGTTACCTGAGAATTGTATCCGGCAGTTGTTTTTTTGGGGTACCTGGTCCCGGCCATACGACACACTGCAGTTTTGCCTCAGGGAAATATTCGAAATACCCGAGATGTGGCCAAGAAAGCTGTCAGGAAGCCTGAAAATCCAGTGGGACAGATCGAGGTGGGCTGGAAAGACCATCATACTGTGGGTACCAAACTGACGCACATGGACTTGAGTGATGCTGTTATATCGTGGGCAGGCATATTACCTGCATATGGCGCAGTGAAATCGATTTGGGAGCTGCGAAAACTGTCTAAACTTCTCAAAGTAATGAGTAATGCAACTTTTTCTGCTCTTGAATTGATAACTGATGAACTGAATGCTATGAGAACTGTAGTGCTCCAAAACCGAATGGCTCTTGACTTCACCCTAGCGGCGAGAGGTGGTACGTGCGCTTTAATCAAAGAAGAGTGCTGTGCGTATATACCTGATCATCAACATGAAATAAACGACCACCTTGAGGTGATACAGCAAGTGTCGGCCATGACCAAACCAGGCCCAAACCCTCTGATGGACTTTTTGCAGAATTTGTTTGGGGGGGTGGGGTTCCATCCTAATGAACATCCTGATTGCCATTTGTTTGGGATTACTCCTATTAGGAGCATGTATTTGTTGTGGTATTCCCTGCATGAAAAAGTTAATCAAAGAATTTATAGATATATCAGTTTTTGAGACTTTGTATCAAAGCACTGAAATTGAAGAATTGTTAGAATGTGAAACACTTTCATAAGTTTAAACTGAATGACTTTCTTAACTGCAAATCCTGAATGGAAGAGGTTAGGAAAAGAAGCAAACCGTTTATTCTTTTGAATATAGAATTAAAAAGTATTAATAGGGGGAAATGTCTGAAAAATATGTATTAATGTGTGTATGCTTAATGCTAATTAGAAACTAAATAAGTTAACACGTTTTTCATTCTATTTTATATGCACTGTTTTATATACAGTTGAGTTTCATATGAGACTGGAAAGATGCTTTTTGAAACTGCAGTGTGCTTTCTGAAACTTGCAAGATGCCCTCTGACCTAGTAATTGCTAGCACAGCAATATTCATGTTTATGCCTTTTGGAAATGTACTTGAGAAGTGGGTGATTATCTGCTAGGTCAGGAAAAATGAATGAACGATGCTATATTATGTAAATGTAATGATTTTAAACAATCAGCTCTGTTCGAAGTATGAGAACATGTGCAGCTGCAGAAGTTTAGAGATAACATAGACAAAGGACTGTTAGAGAAATGAACTGCAATCTATACTTGCTTTGTGCTCGAATTAGCCATAGTACCTTGAATGGTAACATTGCATATATCTAACCGGTGGTAGCCAAGGCCACGTTGTTTTTCTTAGGAAGTTTCTCACAAAAATTGATGGTATCAGCAGAATATTGTAAAAACAATGACTGTGAAGTAATGATGACAAAACTTGTGATTCACTAAGTCAACTTGGTAGGCAATGTCTTATTAGAAAATGTATAAAAATACCTGTATTTCCTGATTCTAGTTAGACAAACTCTGTACTAGCATGTTTTTGTCTCCTTGCTGCAAGATTAAAGTGCCTTAACCTGAACCTACCGTGTTTTGATCATTTTTAAAGTATATTTTTCCTTTAACATTCTGATAATGTCCAAATGTTTGATAAATAATTTGATGGTTCCCATGCATGTGCTATATTGAATTATTCCAACATTGGTGGCATGGTGCCATCAATGTACCTGCATGCATGTTCATATTACCACTGTGGTCCCATATATGCATGTGTTCTGTTGGCTATGCAACTATTCCGTATCTGGTGTCTCGGTCAATGGGAATATCTAGGCATGCTGTTATACCTAACCCTGGAATATGTTAACTATTACTAACCCACAAATGATGATGAAATCTAAACACTATAGCACGCTTGGGAAGGCTGCACCCAGCAGACCCACCTGTCCCACCTCAGCTGGCCGTGGCACCAGGCACCAGCATGTCTGAGGCCCAACCCGGGACCTCCCTGTCCATTGGTCCTGCACCACCTTTGGGTGGAACTGCGTCAGGGGATGGGGCTCGTCTCCCCCAGAGTGGGTCGCCAGGTCAGGGTCATGGTGTGTAGAGAGATCAACCAGCAGTTTGATGATCTTCTACACCAGCTCGAGGGCCATGTGTCATGATTAGAGAGTCAGCCTGGCTCTGTGACTCAGCCCCCAGCACAGCCACCTTCAGGGCTGTGAAGATGCAGTGGTGACTGCCCATGGGTGGGAACCTCAGTCCCACTGTTACCACTATGGGGCTTGTGGGCTTCTGATATCCGAAAACCCCTCCCCATCAAGGTGTTTACCCCCCACATGTGTCATATACTGCCCCTGTATGCATCTTGTTTGTCTTGTATGTTAACCTACCCAACCTACCTCCCCAAATATACCTACTATCCCTCCCCAACATCCAACGCTCACCTAAAAAAAAAAGGGCAATCTGTTCCCACAAAAAAATCTCACCCCATACATAGCTGTCCATTTTGCACACATGTCCACTGGACACATGTAATCCGGTCTAATTGGCATCATAACTTATTATTGTTGTCCTCACCCCTCTCACAGGGGTTTGAGTGTACAAATCTACCTCCAAATTCAGTATATATGCACAGTTGTTGCTGTAGAAGAAATGGGCCACTATGGACCTTCCCTACCCCTTCCTGCACAACCCTGGCTATTTTCCCTACTGTCTTTCCCTCTTTGTGCCTCTTTTTCACCACTTTCCTATCAACCCCTTTTTCTTTTCTTTTAAAGAAATTAGCACTGGGGTAACTGGGAGTAAGCACTTTTAAACAGCAGTAAGTGGGTTTAAGCCTGCTTGCATGGGGGTAAGCAATGCCTACACAGGTTAAGCAATGCAGAAGCTAACAGAGTATAAGAAACTGTAACCGGAAGTTAGCAGTGCTTACCTCCACGGAAACCCGCACAAACCCGCTTACAACTGCTTTAAAGTGCCTTAATCACTCTGTATCCAATGACCCATGTTCTGCCCAGCAACAAAATAAACAACCTCTGCAAGGCTCAAACCCAGGACCCTGCACACCATAGACAAAGTGATTTACCACTAAGCCATACCAAATTTACATAACTCTGATGTTTTTGAAAAGATATAATCCAGCCCAGTCATGCAACAGTACTGGGAATATATTCCAACATTTAGATATATGTGTGTGCGTAAATATATCAATATCTAAACAGATAAAACATATCAATATATGTATATATATATATATATATATATATATATATATATATATATATCTACACCTATATGTCTACATATACACAGCAAGTTATATATATATGTAAGCAGATATATATCTATGTAGGTATATACGGACATAGTTATATATATGTAAGCAGATATATATATATATATATATATATATATATATATATATATATATATATATATATATAAGTATATATGGCCATACATCTGTAGATAACAATGGTGGATTAACTAAAACATATATGTCACATGCACTGTTAATGGGGTTGAGAGGCCCCAAACAATATACGCCTTGTACAAATAGGTATAACCCCCCTCCCCACCCTGCAATACACTACCAAGTGTTGCAGATCCCATAACCAGGACCTGACATGACATGGCCACAAGATGTTAACAGTACTACATCTCACCTGTATGATGTCTGGCTGGTATTGATAACATATCATGCAGTACAGTCTGGCTTGCTATCAACATCCCCAGGATACATATATACACAGACACATATATGCAGACACATATATATATATATATATATGTGTGTGTGTGTGTGTGTGTGTGTGTGTGTGTGTGTGTGTGTGTGTATATATATATATATATATATATATATATGTATATATATATGTATATATATATATATATATATATATATATATATATATATATACATGTGACTACACATACACATGCAAAGATATGTACAGTAAGATACATATGTAGAAGGTGCACACAATATGGAACAGCCACTATGCCTACAGTTAACACCTTAACAACTGGAAACTGTATGGGCCACCCATACAAATGACAGTCGTTGCCTGCAACATATACCCAAAGAGAGGTCATAGGATAAAACACCACACACAGGTTTACAGAAATGGAAAACCTTTATTTGTGTACTATTACAGTTTTATATGCCATGTAATATAGCTGTTCAGATACTGACATCCCTATAAACAGAGTAATAAAACTGTGAAAAAGTTATATTAGTACAGTAGTCTGGAAAGGTTCACAACTGTTGCTGTTCAGGCCAAGCCCTTCAAATTGTACAATAGTAAAGACAGACTGGACCACAGGATACCAAACAATCAACAGTAAGTAATGCAGATGTATAGTTCAGCAGCCTCTATATACACTCTGTACAAAATCACTAGGTGGTAAAGACTTCACTTGGCCAAATGGGATGTAACTGTCACATAACAAGGCATAACTGACACCATCACAAGCACACTGACAATCAGAAAAGTCTGTATGGCAGGAAGCAGTAGGCCTGCATTAACCCAATATATGTAAATAATGTAAATATAGATGAACTGTATGGTACTGTACATCCAGATACCATAAAGCAGCTCACCCCTGATACCCCCACATTTTGTAACAGACCAGGTTATATTTGGTGCATCCCCCCATAAACTCAATAATACAGGGCCATATACCACTGTTATATACACTGGCCTCTGGAGTGCATAAGGGCACACATGTATTGCACAGGTGAAGCCCACAGCCCCAGCCCCACCATATGTGTGGGGGATATAACAGCAGTGGACTGATGGCAGCAATGGCACTGTGATATACTCACAGCCCACTACAGAACAACCCCTGACAGCATGTCATATGTGCAAAGCTTGGTATGTAGGTGGAGGACAGAGGCTGGAACACAGGCCCATATGTGGAAAACTATTGCCATACACTAAGCAAGTCACTGATGTTATAGGATAGTCTGCAACATACCCTTAGTCAGGGAAGTGAGGTTAGAAACATAAATGGATGTAGCCATGTACTGATAGCACTCAGCACACACACTGCCAGTGAAATATCTGACACAGGATCTGTGTGGTGGACAGACAAAACTTGACAGGCACACCTCTGGCTACCAAGATGATAGGGCTACAGTTAAGAGCTATGCAGACATACTGCATTCCAAGGTAAACTAGTATGTAGACACACACACTGTAACACCAGTACTATACAAAGCATAACACAACTCTGCTCACACTCTGTAGTTCCTGAACCTCCTACAAATATGTGGCTGCCCTGAGTGTGCCAGTTCTCCTGTAAGAGGTATTGCTACCTGCTGTCTGTAACACTGATACCCACACACAGGAAGGATGTCCATCACACAGGAAAGGTAAAGGGACCAAGCCCACATGATGTAGGGATTTATAATAGGTGGTTCCCATGACAGTGGTAATTGGAAGTACTACACAGCAGGCTGCATGCAGTTAGCAAGTGAAGGACACTGATTGGTGCAGAGGCCATCACTTGATCATGTGCATCACCTACTAAAGCCAGGCTGCAATCTATGCAAGGAAGCTCAATCCATTTACTGGAGAGAGAGGGAGAGAGAGAGAGGAAACAAAAAGACTATGTCAAAGGCATTTAGCCAGCTGTCATTCAACAAGTGTCAAATATATGTAGGTTCATAGGTTGGTACTAGGCTATCAGCCCTAGGGCCTTTACAAGCCTAGCCAAAACAATTCCCTGGATATTTCTTCCCACAATATTTACTTCTCTGGACCCCTGTCTAGCAGGGCGACTGACATGATCCCCAGGGTGAATTTCTTATCTCCCATCCAATCATCAAGGTTCCTTTTGAAGAGGGCCAAGGAGGTGCTCTGCTTGACATGTATGGGCAGTCTATTCCAGGGTATGGGGAGTCTCTGGTCAGGAACCTATCCCTTCTGCATGTTTTGTTCATTGTGATGAGAAGGTTTAGATCCCTAGAGAATGTGGCTCTGAGGGATTGGGATTTCTTTAAGTGGAGCATGTCCAACAGCTCAGGGTTTGACATGGCCTTGTATGTTAAGCAGAGATTGCCTCTGAGTAGAAGATATGCCACAGAGTATAGCTGGAGTTTTTTTAGATGGTCAGCATATGGCATTTGCTTTAGGCCTGTGATTCTTTTAGTGAGGTATTTCTGTGGTCTTTCCAGCTGTTGCAGATGTCTTGTGAGGTACATACCAAACAGGGCATTATACTCTATAATGGGTCTAATGAAGGATGAGTACAGTGGGACAATGACCTCCTTTTTTCTGAATGAAAAGCCCTTAGTGATGAGGTGTGCCACATAGTAGGATTTCCTGACTGTTGTGGTGATGTGGTTATCGAAAGTGAGGTTTCCTTACTGGGGGGTGGGATGTGGATGTCAAGGGTGATTTGCTTATGTCCACCTGTGTCCCTAAGTCTCTCATCACACTTTCAATGTTTAGTGTACTGCCACATATGTGGTAATTCATGGGTACATGTTGTTTTCCAAAGGGGATAACTATACATTTCTTGGCATTAAGCTTGAGCCAATGGCTCTGGCACCAGGCATCTGTATCTGTAAGGCTCTTTTGTAGAATATCCACATAATTTGGGGATTCAATAATGGCTCCCAGTTTGCACCCATCTGTGAACTTTGTTAGCCAGAGTCCCTTAGTGCTGGCCTGTACTTCAGAGAAGTAGATGCCAAACAAGAGTGGTCCCAGGACTGAACCATGAGGTACTCCACTTGTCACTTGTCTGGAGCTGGATTTGGAGTCAGCTACTTTTACAGTCTGGGTTCTGTCAGTAAGCTAGTTAGCAACCCATTGAGTGATGCAGGGATTTATGTCCAGCTTAGTAAGTTAATCTATGATTCCAGAGTGGGGGATGGTGTCAAAGCCCTTGGCGAGGTCCAGATAGGCTGTGTGGACTGCCTTTCCCTCATCCACAGCTCTAGAGGCTGATTTGAAGAAGTCAGTCAGGTTCGGGAGACAAGATCGGCCCTTCACAAACCCAAACTGGGTGGGGTCCAGTGTTTGAAGGTTGCCAATGTTTTTGTTTATAAATTCCATGATAATGCGTTCCATGCCCTTGCAGATCAGACTCATCAGACTGACGGGACGGTAGTTCCTGGGATCCAAGGTGAATCCCCCCTTGTGGAGTGGGATAGCTGTAGCTGTGCACCACTCTGTGGGCACGAAGCCTGAGGTGAGGTTATGATTAAACATGACACTTATGTGAGGTGCCAGTTCATTTTGTATTTCATGTAGTACACAACCTGGGATGTCATCTGGTCCCATGGATGCTATATTCTTAGCTTTGGAGAGTGCGATTTCTACCTGTGTGGCCGTGATTACCGGAATTTGGCAATCGTTTGGTATTGAGATGGGCCCTTTAGGGGGTGAAGTTGGCACTAAATTGATCTGCCAGGATATTGGCAATATCCTTGGGATCAGTATATTTAATACCATTCTGTTGAAGCTAAGAGCAGATCTGAGCATTGTCATTTAGATTCTTGACATAACTATAGAATGCCTTGTGGTTGTCTTTGGAATTTTTGGCAATTTTATTTTCATAACTAGCTTTTGAGGATTTTATGAGGGATCTCAACTTCTTACTGAGGCTGGTGAGGGAGTTTTTTGCATCCTGGGATTTTCCTCTTTTCTGCAACAGTTTCTTCCTTCTGTTGTATAGTTTGTTTATAGCAGGGGACCACCAGATTTGCTTCCGTTTTTGGAAGAGAGCATCTTGGTTCTATTTGGGATGGCACGATTCATGCAGGAGTGGATGTGCTCATACAGTGCCTTAGTGTAGGATTCTGCAGTCGAACTTTCAGATCCCGTCTGCATAGGTGTCATGAAATTTGTCACTTCTGACTTCAGTAGCTTGAAATTGGCTTTGGAGAAGTTTTTTAAGGAGGTTTCTTTACTGTGGGGTGGAGGTGCGATGTGGATGTCAAGGGTGATTTGCTTATAGCCAGACCTGACTAATGAGGGGGTGACCACTGGTGTGGAGCATCTATCTCCCATGTTGGTAATGAGCAGGTCTAGGATATTGGAGTCCCAGGTGGGACAATGGATTAGTTAATCCAGGGTGTTGGAATTTATGAATTCCAAGAACCGTTGGGAAAAGAAGTTGGTACCCGAGTAGTTTTCCCAGTTAATGACAGGGTAGTTGAAATCACCCAGTATTAGGGTGTTTGGCTGTATCTTAATATTTTCCAGTATGTTTAGAAAGGTGATGTAATAGAATGTAGTACCTGGTCCATTATAATGGGATAAATGATATGGAATGATTTATATGTGCCATCAGGTGTTGTTGTGATGATGTTCAACTGAACAACTGCTATGGACAATAGTGTTTGTCTCTGTGGGTAGTGGGCCATAGCCGTCAACTGTGCAGGTCAACACTGACAGACAAGATGTAAGCCATTATAGTGTGTGTTGTGTAATGGAAGTATTATATTACATGGCCAATAGCTGGTGGTGGAAGTAATGCCATTGTGATGGACATGTGGGAGCCATGGCCCACCACTGGCAGGATACTCAGGTGAATCTGTAATGTAGCATGCCAGAATGCCATAGATGTGTAATAGGGTTATGTGCAGTTGGGTCCTACATATACCCCCTAATGTCAGGCCATGTCCATATGTGGCACCTGTTTGTGTTGTAGCAAGGCAAAACAGTGCAGCTGTGCAAGAAAGTATTGTGAGCTTGTGGAGTTGATGTCTGAATGTACCCCACATATAGGTATGCATATGTGTACATATGTCACACACATATATATATATATATATATATATATATATATATATATATATATATATATATAAAGATATATATGTATATCAGCATGTATGTCCAGAAATATACATATACCCATGTGTAGACATATATATATATATATATATATATATATATATATGCACATATATGCAACATCACATATATCTACACATATATAGATATATACCTATATGCACATGTCTACATATATACAAACACACACACAAACATATATGTATGTAAAGACATGTCCCCTATATTTCTACCACAATTATGCATGCTACATGTGAGGCACCACCACACATAGCAATACACACAGATATCTACAGCTGGCAGTGTGTGCAACATGGATGGGTATGTCACATGTTAGTCCCTTGTTAGGAGCACATTGCCCCCATCTGTGAAGTATGCAATGGGAATATGGGAAAGTATAGTAGGTAGACGTGGAGGTGGCCAGGATTGTTTATAGAGGACAGTCTTCAGGGGTGGTATGTGACACATGTGGTGGGTAAACACCGTGGATGGTGTGTGTAGTCTGTGATGTGGATGCCCCATGGGCCCCAGTATGGGCACAATGGGAACAAGCCTCCAACTCACTGCTACTCACAACAGCAGTCCACATCCTGAAGGTGCCTGGTCTGGAGGCTGAGCAGGAGGAGCATGTTGGCCCTGTGAATGTATACTGTGTGCCTCAGACTGATGTAGCACATCCCTCATGTGAGTGTGGAGCCCGGTATGGAACAGACACTAGACCTGAGCTCAGAGGACAGGAACATGTCTGTGTGTGCCCTGAGGGGGGGACAGCATTCCCTGGGTGGTTCCACCTGATGGTATTGCTGGAACAGTACATGAAGAGGCCCCAGGTTGGTACACATATGTGATGTGACCAGGTATCATGGGCAGATGGGTTTAGAGAGGTTGATCTGCTGGCCAATTGAACATATACATGTTATTGTGTCACTGTTATAGAACATATGTTGGTAGTAATAGTCTACACAATCCCATTACATGTCCAACAGCATGCATAGATATCCCCAATAACATTGACTGTCAGATGTGCACCAATCTCAGAGCAGCTATACCACTGGCATATATGTAACCATAGTGGCCCTGACTATGGTATGCAGGTGAATAGTCTGTAACAGGCCAGCAATGATAGTGCCCACACAGGGGACATTGCTACAATCACATAGCAGAAGGTGTGGTACAATACAATATCTTTCTAACCAGTAGTTAAGCTGTAGCTATACCTAATGAGTTGTGTGTACAGTTTGTTGAGGCTGATATGGTGGTGGGTGGGGGTGACAGAGATGTGTATTACAAACTGTGATAACCTTGCCGTATGATTTGCTCAGACCTGTTTCCATCTTTATGTCTTTCAGCCAAGATGGCACATGCATGGTTGCCCACCTATTCCCATGCAGAGAATGAAGTGTTGATAGCACACATGATCCAGCACTATCCAGTGCTGTTTGGCAGGCACGCACATGAGCAGCAGGAGCGAACAGCCCTGTGGAATGATCTAGTCCACAGGGTCAATGATGTTGGACTGCACAACTGCAGTTATGAGCAGGTCTGGCATCATTGTACTGACCTGCTTTACAATGACTGTCAGCATGCTGCTGCAGTCCAGGGGATCACCTCACCACAGGGGGGTGGGGCACCCCTGACATGTGTGGAGGAGCTCCTGGCCAGCCTCGTGGCACCTGCCCACCCAAGCAGCCAACAACCGCTGGACTACTTTGTGGAGGTGAGTGCCACCCACACACCAGCTGAAGAGTGTGCAGGTAAGGACACAGGGCACATCACTAGGCCACTGTTGTGTAAACATCCACATTGGTACAGGTAGATCATGCATATCTGACATGTCACAGATATATTGTGTTGCTGCATTGTAGTGATAAACAGATGTCCAGATGTGGTAGTATTGTGGGAATGTACCATTGATGTATGGTTATACTGCACCCACCCTGTACCACTGCCACAGGTGTGGCCACTGACATTGCATCTCTCACCCTCTTATGTAGGTTCCTCCGGGATACAAACAAGGCAGCAGCCTGTAGCTGGTGAGTATGTTTTATGTAGATGATTGCCAAAACACCGAGCATGTAATTGTGATGGTATATTCCATGCACACATCTAACACACCTACCCTGAATGCATGCTGTACATGTGCATGTATTCTTGCTGTGAAATGCACGATCTCACAGGGGTGACCATGATGGGGTATTGGAAGGGTATGTCAGTCACCTGCATGACAACTAACATCCAGTCATTGTGGAATGTGTCCACAGGAAGTAACATACTGGTGGTAGACATGGAATAGAGTAGTGACATGTTCAGAACAACACCCATATACAGTGCAACACCAGTGTATATACCTGTAGGACAATGGCAACTGCTGCAGAGATACACCATGGCATAAGGCATTACAGTAGTCCACATTATCAGCTGGGTCTATGCTGCAACTTGTGGTGTTCAGTGTATGGGGCACTGCAAAGTGACACACGTGTAGGGCTTACTTGTCATGCATCTGCATAAAAGCTGAAGGTGGGGGGTCTCAGCAGCAGGGATCCTAAGGATGGTAGGAATGGCTCTATCTGCACATAGTCAGGTTCAGGACCTGTGGCAGCCGTAACCCTACCCACACAGCAATAGTGATGACAGTGTGTGAATGCCATAGGATGTGCATATGAGTAGACCTTGCAATCATGCAGAAGAGGGGGACATGTGTAGGGAGACTGAACATACACTGGAAAATGCAAATGGCCCACGCTAGTATACCCCTGCCAGGAGCAGTGACAGCTGTAGTACACACAACAAGAGGTGCAATAAACCATCACGATAAGGGTGTGCACACATATGCCCACATGGTGTGTATGCATTGTGGTCATCAGCCTCACACCTAACACAATCTGTAAACACTGCATATGAAAGTGCAGGACATATGTCACATATTGGGCTTGTGTACTGCTGAGATATACGGTGATGTGGTCCCATGGCAGATCAAGGATGTGTGTAAAATCAATAAAGGTGTGTATACCCCCCATAGCCACAGTATTCTCTGATGGCTGTCAGTGTTAGAGTATTGCAATGGTCATACATGGTCTGTTGATGTTGAGAGCTGTAAATCAGGCATTCACCAATGACAACTGTCCACATATCATCCCAAGTATGTGTTGCTGAAAAACATAGGGGCTGTGGGAAGTAAAGCTGACATAACTGACAAAGTACTACATATCCCACAATGGGTTGTACACCTGTGAGTTGTGGTGCACAGTACATGGCAGGATGCAGAACAGGTGCATGGCAATATTGTGTACATGAGTGCAGTGGTATCCAGGGGAATGGGCACCACCTAGTGACATAGCACATGCATCACACACATGTATACTGTTGCTAGCATGGATTGACTATAGCTGAACTGCATGCTATTCTGTACCATATGTTCTGCATGTTGGCAAATGAGTAATAGGAGGACTGTGTGTACTATCATTGTGCAACCTCACCTGTATGTGTGTGTGTGTGTGTGTGTGTGTGTGTGTGTGTGTGTGTGTGTGTGTGTGTGTGTGTGTGTGTGTGTGTGTGCATCCTGGTGGTTAGTTAGTTAGTTTGCCTGCAGGGTCACTCTGGTGAAGTGGAGGGAGGTAGATGCATGTAGGATGCGTGTGTGCATGTGTGTGTTTGTGTGTGTGGCCATGTATGCACATGTGTGATTGTGGGGTGTTCATATGGTTGTACCTCCCTTTGGGACCATGCAGTACATGGACATGGAATGTCACATTACATACCAGGAATACCTGTCATGTGTGTAATCACAGGACAGCAAATAGTATAATATGGTCTGTAGCATGGAACAGACATCCAGAGGTAAGGTAAACACCAGGTACACACTTAATATTGCATTCAGCAGAGAGGTCACCTACAACCCACGTATGCAGCTCTACAGATGCATTGGGGAAGTACTAGTCAACACCAGGGAGTGTATCCAAATATTACAGTTGTCACATGATAGGCTGAAGGAGCAGCATATCTGTCATGCACTGAGTATTACATACACCTGACACACCATTGCGATACATTATGGATACAACATAGTAGCCCACACATATAGGGGCCATGCACATAATTTTTGGGCATACAGAGGGTGCATACTAAATGAAAGCAGTGAGGCCATATAAATCCACTACACACAGGTCATGTAGGTAAAGTAGCAACACGCCTTGTGTTGTGGCCACTTGTGTGGGCATTTAGAGGACTGTGATGTTAATGTGTGGTATCAATGTGTGTATGTTAACAAATGTGATGCAGGATGGGGCAACACATGGACATATACATGGGACTGTTTGTAAAGCCATGGACAGGTAGGTATTATGGAGGTGTGTGTGTGTGTGTGTGTGTGTGTGTGTGTGTGTGTGTGTGTGTGTGTGTGTGTGTGTGTGTGTGTGTGTGTACAGTTAGGCTATGCTGTACAGGTTTTAAAGTGCATTTATTGTTTCCCCCCACAGGTTGCGAGGTGGGTCAGGGTCCCTCCTGCATGCAATCTGATGCTGGTGTCCATACAGACACCGAAGATGATGATAATAATGTTGAGGCACAGGTGGGGTTGTCAGGGGCCGACACTGTTCCAACATTTGACATCCCCCTTTTAGCCACCCCACCCCTGCACACAGTTTCAGTGCCTATACGCACCCCATCACCAGTGGCCATAGCAGAAGGACAGCTGGCATTCAGTGGCAGTGCACAGGAAGTGTGGTAACCATGTCTACTGTGTCCGGTCACAGCAAGCATAGCCAGATGTCTGGCAGGCCACCACATAGGCAGATGTCCCATGGTGCTCATGGTAGGGTCACTGAACATCATGCTCCTAGCAGAGGTGACATAGCTGGTACCAGCAGAAGCATATTTCACGCTGTCATGGCGGTGCAAGCACTTATAGAATGTTATCACAGACAGGGCCTGAGGCTTCAGAGGGCTGCTCTCACATCTTCAAATGACAACACCCGTGAACTGGCTGGTGCCATCTGTGGATTAACTGAGTTCATGGATAGACGGTCTGGTGAGATGATGGCCCTCATCGACCGTGTTCTGTCTGTGCTTGAACATGTGGTGGGAGTGCATTAACGGCTGCGTGGATGTAGGCCAGCAATGCCAAAAGCTGGCAGTCAATGTGGACATGCCAGGACACCAAGGAGCTCCTGTAGTGGGCAGTAGCAGCCTCGGCCGTGCAGGGGGTGTGCTGTTCACACCACACCACAGCAGGCCACGTGCACGTGGTCCTGGCCAGTCCCAGGAGGGACCTGGTACTAGTGGACAAATGTCATCAGCAGGTGAGAGTAGCACATCGAGGCCTGTACCTAGACATGCCTGTGGAACCCCTTGCAGGCACAGTCCACATGTCCATGGCCAGAGGCAGTGAATTGCACACCCTCCTGGGTATGGGCTGCAGCTGTCCATAAACACCTATGTAGGGCAGCCACATGGCATAACTGTGTGCATGCATACCCACACACTATACAAACACACCTAGGGCAACCCCATATCTACACACACCACATCACCTCACCCAGCTCCCCACAGTACACCCCTCACCCACACACACATGGTGTCAAATGTATGGCCCACCCTTGGCCTCTGTCAAAACAACACCATACTTTGTGCATATGATGATACCTGTGCCCCATCCCTGTCATCCATACCATTGATGCAGGGACAGGCTGATATGATTCTGATGCACATGGTGACTATACAACAGTGTACCACAGTACTGCAGTGTAACATGTTGTAGGGAGTAGAGTGTGAAGCATATTTGGCAGGTAGTGTAGCTGTCCAGCAGTGATGCCTTATAGCTGTTAGTAACAATGGTTGGTTGTGGTCTCTATAATGCTATCGATTTTTGTTGTATGTGTACATGTGTCAGCACTAGGATGCCCTGTGCATATGATGATACCTGTGCCACATCCCTGTCATCCATACCATCAATGCAGGGACAGGCTAATATGGTTCTGATCCACATGGTGACTTACAATAGTGTACTACAGTACTGCAGTGTAACCTGTTGTAGGGAATGGAGTGTGAGACATATTTTTCAAGTAGTGTAGCCATCCAGCATTAATGCATTATAGCTGTTAGTGACACTGGTTGATTGCAGTCTCTATAATGTTATTCATTTGTGTTGTAGGTGTACATGTGTCAGCACGAGGATGGTCTGCAGTCATATTCCACAATGGGGTATGTCACTGTGCTGACACCATGGCTGTGACATATCTGGGGAACAGTCAAACACATTTCACAGGTTACTAAACCAGTTATTACCTGTCCCACATGGACAGGTGGCCTGCTGAGGGATGAATACCCTGCAACCTGATGTAGACCCATCCACATACATGCAGACTGTTACTTGGCAACACTGGGACTAGACCTCTTCCTAGCTATGTCGTAATACTGATGTGTGTGGCTTACATTGCACTCACCACACAGAGTTTAGGGTGAGGTTTGTCCCAGGTTACATGGCACATGCAGAACATCCCCCGACATGTACAGTATGCTAATGGAGGATGTAATTGGGTGTATTTGGATGATATGTAGTGTGACATACCATCATATACACATTTAAAGACGGATAATAGCCAGACACACATCTGAGATACCAGGGCCTATCACTACTAACATGACAGTGTCTCCAATGTGTTACAGGTAGACTGCACATATCACATGCATAACTGGCTTGGATTGTGGTAACAGTTACCTGTATGATTGATGGTGACACTGGTAACCATAACATGGTACATGGGACATACACCTGGTGTACCTTGGTGTAATAACAGTGTACACAGCACCCATATCCCCCACTGGATATTGTAATCTCTGAAACCCATGATGACACTCTGCCATACCCACCATCACACATTGGCCGCAACGGTGATACAACCCATAGTATACCCCAACATTGGTACTACAGGGATATGCATCTCATGCACATGCCACAAGCATAGTAGGGAGTCAAACAAGCATAGGGTGCCTGTACATATCCCAGCTGGATACCTGCCATCTGCACATCTGCACCTCTGTACAGGGACTGGCAGTCATCAGCTTGGCAGGTAGCTATGCAGTAGCATGAGTGCATTGACAGACCAGTAAAGGGTATATACTGTGACACAGCTCACACACCAGGGATACAACAGGGAGGCCTCGGTGTCCAGCCATGCTCGCAGGTGTGCTTGTTGTCGGTACTACATTAAGCACTCTGCTATTGCCTGGGTTAGCACTGTCAACAGTAGTACTGCCATGATACACTACATGCCAGTGTGACAGCACTTACCCTGGGCTACTACACCTGTATGTAACACATTTACATGGATAACAGTGCTGTACAGGCCTCATATATGTTTGTGTCCCACACATGAACTCACACTCCTTGCTACTGTAATGACAGCACATAGGTGTATGTATTGTACATGGCATTACATGCACTTATTACAGGTTATCAGACTGGGTTGTGTGCCCTGGTTACCAGGGCTAAGCTATGTTTAGCAAGTATCAACATTGCTGCAATATAACAGCTAAGCTGATTTGTGCACTGGTAAGCGCTGCCTACACTGTGTAAGTGCCTGAACTTTTACCCATAGCTTAGCACTGCTCAGCTTTGTGCAAACACACATAAAGCTGCTAAAAACTGCCTTAACCACTATGTATTCGACAGCCCTTGTCCTGCCCAGCAAGAAAATGAACAGCCCTTCCAGGTCTTGAACCCAGTACCCATTACACTGAAGTCACAGCACTTAACCACTACACCATGACCACTGTGAAGACTGCTGTTGTTTTACCAATATAGCTGTCAATACACATATCAAGTAGTACTGAACATTTGCCTGTAGTTCCTAAATTGAGCAGTCCTTGTTATTAATATGACTGTTGCATCACATATTTTGTTTTATCATAATGTACACATAGCAGATACATATGGTGAGATACATGTGGGAGGGTATACACAACCGTGAGGTTTACTCATGACAGGAATATGGTTGTATACATATAATACGTCTATGTATGTCTACATGTACATACACATGTATACTCATGCATATGTCTGTATACACATCTGTATAGTGCTACATATATATGACCATGTGTACATTTCTTTGTATGTACATATGTATACATATATGTATATATATATATATATACATATGTGTATATATAGATATATGTATATGTATATGTATACATATATATAGATATATGTGTATATAGCTATATATGTATGCACATCCTATGTATACAGATATGCCTAGTTCTGTTGGTATATATGTATATATATATATATATATATATATATATATATATATATAACTATATGTGCATACATATCTATTCTGATACACCTACTAGTGTCAATATATATGTAAATATCCATACATATATGTGCATATGTATCACTATCTGTATACGTGTAGACATATGTTGCTCTGTATATGTATATATCTGGGTGTGTATATGCATATCTATGTACATATACATACCCATCTATATCTGTTGATATGTATATGTGTAATTATCTATATAGATATCTGGATAGTTATATGTACATATATTTTCACCATATGTCCTGAACATGGAGTGCAGCCCTACCTCAGCCCCCATAGTCCCAACTTTGTAGTGCAAGGGGATGTCAGGTATGTATAGCAGGTACATTAGTAGACTCTTGTTACTGTAAAAGGGATTGTTTTTAAAGACATGGTGTGTGTGGGAGGTCATATCTGCTTTTCACATGTGTGCCTTTGGCTACTGACAGACATCCTAAGGACATCATAGTACAGTACTACTGCTGACTACAGCAGAGATGGTGACCAATATATGTGAACATTCTGACACACTCTGTACAGTCCAGAGGTATACATAGAACCCCTTAGTGCAAAACATGTGGACCAAGCCTGGCAATATGGATGTCAACAGCCATGTAGATGGATATAACACATAATGACTGGTATACATTTGCCCCCATAGGTTATGCATTCACACACCCCTGTCTGTCCTGACACATAATAACTGCAGATACAGAGATACCATGGCCACATACTACCCACTAGATATTGGCATACATCTGTACTGCATCCCAAGGCTCTGTCCGACATACATGACTGTTAAGGGAGGGCCAGCAGCAGTACATCTGGAAAGTATCTGGACATGGCATCTCATTGGGTAAGTACACTAAGCTGCTAGGCATGTAACAAATCACTATGCAAGCTACAGGCAGACTGGCTCAACATTGGCCTACATCTTCTATGAGGGAATGCACATGTACCTGCATTTATAGCAGGCTCTACAGGCATATCACAGCACAGGGTAAGATACACCTGTGTGAAAGTGCATAATCACAACCAATGTGAACACAGCCACAGCCACATATGGTAAGCTAGCATAATATTACAGTATATGGACTATCTGTTCAACACCATCCTCATATGTGCCACTCACACACTAACCCTACATATACCGGGCAGCTACACAGTGTGGTCTGATGCCTGTCTGTGGTATGGGACATGTGTGTGTATGGCCCTACAAACATGTAAGCCAATACGGTAACATACAGTGGAGCAGCATGCAACATCAGATAGGATGGGACCAAGAACAATTACGTCTACCACAGTCTGTACACAGGCCAAAGTACATATTAACAATACACACACTGTCGGCATTCACCGTAAGTACACAGACCTCAGTACTGTACAAACAACCACAGAATGTCCAGGTTATGTCATCAAATATAACCCCTACTGTACTTATCATGTGTAGCAGTCTGATATCTCACTGGCTTGTTATCAGATACGATGACACTAATTATGGTGTAAAGCACATATGTACCTCTTAATTCATGACATATGTACAAAGGTTGACAGAGTTGTGGCTGGAAGCACATACACAGGGCCAATATTGACATGTTGGTTTGATAACCTCATACATTTACTGTTAAAACAGGGTTTGTTGCAGCATATGTACTATGAGGGATATGAAGTCAGTAACTGTTACGGCTTTCAGTATCTACAGACTGCAATCCTCACACTACCTTCTGCAGTTCACAGATAGATGCTCTGTAGGTAACACATGAAACCAAAGGCACCACACACTGCCCAGTCTGCAGATGACCCTACAGATGGGGATTCCTCATAAACATAGAACTGACATGGCAGGTATTAAAACATGTAGGACAGCCATATCCACACACACCCTGTTAAACCAACATTACTTCAAATGCAGTATAGCAGCACTTACAGTCTGTAGTTAGGTCAGGCACATTCCCTCCTGTGTGTTTCCCTGTTTCCACAGTGTATGTGGTTAGAGGTAAATCACCAATCCATCTGAGATGCTGTTCACCAAACAACAGATCAAGTTCCTCCTCTCAGTGAATGAAAAGGCCCAACACCAACATGATGTTCCTAGATATTGGAGTGTGTTTCCATGCAATTGGCTATGGGAATGTTACCACAGTTGTTCCACATGCAATCAGCTAGGGGAGGGCTGCAATTTGTGCAAAGGCCATCAGCTGATCATGAGCATCACTTAAAGTTCACATGTTGTTGCCTAAGCAAAGTAGGTGTAGGTCTCCACATCCACCAGAGAGGGAGTGAGAGAAGCAGGCAGAGGCAAAGTCAAGACAGGGAGGGGTGGGAGAGTAAAACTTAAGCATGTTTGTGTCACACACCTACCAGCACAGGGTATCAAACTCCTGACGACTATGTAGTGCTACCACATTTCTAAGCAGTTATTGTATGCACCAAATAGGTTACATGTTGTGGACCCCTCAAAACGTATATGTGATGGTGAGTGACATTTGCAACAAGGATATGGTAGCTATACGGTAGGTGTAGTGCATGTTCCTGTCTGCATTAACAAGTGCCAGTGTCAACACAGTCACAGTCTCACAGGGACTCACACACATTGACACACTTGGCAGGGACAGGCATACAACTCATCACTAGTGAGATTGCTATAGCACATTGCTGTGCAGGTATCACATGCACCATAGGGGTCATAAGGAGGTTATATGGGCAAAGGGTATGGGGAGGTGTCTGACATCAGACAGCATTCTTCAGTATGCCAATAGGGGTTGTAGTGAGTGCGAATGTGAACATACAAATCATACAACACACACACACACACGCGCGCGCAGGGTGCCAGTAATGACATGCATGGGTGCATTGATTCACGGGTGTGTAGTGGCAACTGTGTCAGATGGCTATAGAAGGCTAGGTGATGGGTATACCTTGGCATCAGACCACATGACAATGGTCTGCATTGTGGTTTAGGGCTGTAATTTCTGGATTTTCACATACAGGTGGGTATTGTATTCACCATCCAGTCACCTGGGTGACTATTGCATGTGGCCAATGCTGTGCATTGCTTGCCATGTATGTGTTCCTTAGTCCATGACATGGATGGTGTCTGTGATGTGCACACCTTCCACCTGCATGTACAGTGATATGTGGGACTGTACCTGGGGTGTCTGGCCAATGTTGTGTACACAGATTATCATCAGATGTGCCAGTCCTGGCCTCATGTGGCGGGAACTGGTATTGAACAGCAGGTTTACCCTGCACCTACATTGATACCATGCTAATAGCATTCCCTGGTGTCAGTGGCATCTGTCCATACAAGGCATGTTTTCAGGCATGGTATGTCCTTTGTGGTTCACATTTGATGGGAACATGAGAGAGGTGCACTGTCTGCATGTATGTGCCTATTGAACAGATGGACAGGGTGCCATGCCCTCTGTAGGCCACTGCAATCACTCCATAGTTACTATCAGTGGGCAATATGCAGTGTACAACCAACATAGTGGCTGTTGCCTAGGCAACTATGTGTGTGTATCAGCCATGGGTTGAGAGTGTTCCCTGGCTAATACTAGGGTTGCTAACTTTGTTTGCCTTTCCTTGATGTCACATGTATGGGCATGGATTTGCACCACAGCTTCTCGGCTATTTCACATCTGTTATCCCTGTACAGTGGACATTGTGATATATACTAGGGCCACCATATAAGAAATTTGCAAAACCCGCTCCACATTGGGCCCAGTTGTTACACACTCACACCCACCTCCACACGGGATACGAGTTACAAACACAGACACACACACACATCTGTCATGTTTGGGATTAAAACTCCTATCAAAGTAGTTTATTACATTACAGCAGTAAGCAGATACAGTACACACAATGGAGATTACTGAAGTACTCCTTCCCCAAAGGTGTATATCACATTGGATGACATCAGCAGGATTGCCAATGTACGACATTCAAATTGTAGTGTGTGTGGCTAGGCTAAAATGCATTGCTCCCCACACAGACATTGATACACACACAAAACATCCACAACCAACATGTGTGGGTGTAGAACCCCTAACAGAGGTCTATATCACACTACAGCATGAAGCTGTTATAGGATGCACCACAGGAACTGCTGGTGAACTCCTTCCCCAAAGGTGTATTTCACATTGAATGACATAAGCAGGATTTCCAAAGTAGGACATTTGAATTGTAGCGAGTGTGGCTAGGCTAAAATGCATTGCTCCCTACACAGACATTGAAACACACAGAAAACATCCACAACCAATATGTGTGGGTGTAGAACCTCTAACAGAGGTCTATATCACACTACAGCATGAAGCTGTTATAGGATGCGCCACGGGGTTTACTGGAGAACTCCTTCCCCAAAGGTGTATTTCACAGTGGATGGCATCAGCAGGATTGCCAAAGTAGGTAATTCGAATTGTAGTGAGTGTGGCTAGGCTAAAATGCATTGCTCCCTACACAGACATTGAAACACACACAAAACATCCACATCTACAGCAGCACGCAGTTATGGCACGCGCTACTGAGCTACATCATTCCCAGAGGTGTATTGCTAGATGGATGACATCAGCAGCCTTACCAAAGTAGAGCATTTGAATTGTATGTAGTGTGACTACCCTAAAAAAAGAATTGCTCTCTACACATACAGACACACACACAAACATGCCATGTCTGAGATTAGAACTCCTACCTAACTAATTTATCATACTACAGAAGTATACAGTTACAGGACACACTACTGAGATTACTGGGCTACTCCCTTACCAGAGGTGTATTTCTAGGTGGATGACATCAGCAGCCTTGCCAAAGTAGAGCATTCAAATTGTATGGGGTGTGACTACCCTAAAAGGCATTGCTCTATACACAGAGAGACACACACAAACACTTGCCAAGTCTGAGATTAGAATTCCTACCTAACTATTTTACCACACTACAGCAGTACAAAGTTATGGCACGTGCTACAGAGATTACTGGGTTTCTACCTTCCCAGAGATGTATTTCTAGGTGGATAACATCAGCAGCCTTGCCAAAGTAGAGCATTCGAATTGTATGGAGTGTGACTACCATAAAAAGCATTGCTCTCTACACAGATAGACAAACACACAAATGCACACACTTGCCAAATATGGGATTTGAACTCCTACCTATTTAATCACACTAGAGCAGTAGGCAATTATGACACACACTATGGAGATTACTGGGCTACAACCTTCCCAGAGATGTATTTCTAGGTGGATGACATCAGCAGCCTTACCAAAGTAGAGCATTTCAATTGCAGGGAGTGTGACGTCCCTAAAAAACATTGCTCTCTATACAGACAGAGTCACATACAAACACGCACACACACACACACACACACACACACACACACACACACACACACACACACACACACACACACACACACACACACAGTTGCCATGTCTGGGATTGGAACTCCTACCTAACTAGTTTATCACACTACAGCAGTATGCAGTTATGGGACACACCACTGAGATTACTGGGCTACAGTTCTCCCAAAGGTGTATTTCACAATGGATGACCTCAGCCGGCTGGTCATAGTAGGGCTATGGGGAGGACAGTGTGTGTGCATGGGCCATAACCCAGTCATCTAGAGGTTGACACACCACATGCAGGTGCACACAGGGTCATATTTCACAGGTACATGTAACCAGCTGCTAGATGACTTCTTCCTTGTACAGTCATGTTGCACAGCTAGCACGTGCACCACATAGTCTGTAATGCTGACAGATACCGGTGGCTAGTATCTGCAGTGAGTGACATCTGAACCTCATGTGGTTGGGACCCTTTTGCTGTGTGCTGGGTGGAACAGGCCTGGATGGCTCTTTGTCACATTCACCCTCTTCCACACATCTATGTACATCTACCTTTGGCTTATTATAGTGTGTTGTCCTTACATATATGTCTGCATTCCTATCCACTGTGTGTGCAAGGCATGGGTGATGCATACTGAGGAGTGTCTGCGCTAACATCTGCGATTGCCAGATATGTCTGGTCCACTGGTGTTTGCAGACATGGCCTTCATGTGTTTAAGTGTGTGAGCATGCCCAGTATGACCTTTCAGTATGTTGTTGACTGACACTGCCTTCATTTCTCTAAGTGTGTGAGCATGCCCAGTATTCCTGTCTGTATTTAATGTGTGGATCGAGTCCAGGTAGTTTGTACTGCAGTGCTGACCTTTGTGTTGTACACCTGCAGGTAGCATGCTGTTTTGGCAGGGTATCTATTGATCATTTGGCATTGACTGTTACTACATTTTTGCATAGGATGGGGGGGCACACCTGACTATTTCTACATTTCTACACAGGATCGGGGGGCACACCTGACTGTTACTACATTTCTCCGTAGGATGAGTGGGGCACATCTGACTATTTCTACATTTCTACACAGGATTGGGGGGCACACCTGACTGTTATTAAATTACTACGTAGGATGGGGGGCACACCTGTCTATTTCTACATTTCTACACAGGATTGGGGGGCACACCTGACTGTTATTACATTACTATGAAGGATGGGGCACACCTGACAATTTCTACATATCTACACAGGATTGGTGGGGCACACCTGCTGTTATTTCATTACTACGTAGGATGGGGGGGCACACCTGACAATTTCTACATTTCTACACAGGATTGGTTGGACACACCTGCTCTTATTACATTACTATGTACGATGGGGGCACACCTGTCTATTTCTACATTTCTACACAGGATTGGAGGAGCACACTGGATTGTTATTACATTACTACATAGGATGGGGGGGCATACCTGACTATTTCTACATTTGTACACAGGATTGGGGGGGCACACCTCACTGCTATTGCATTACAAGTAGGATGGGGGGCACACCTGTCTATTTCTACATTTCTACACAGGATTGGGGGGTACACCTGTTGTTATTATGTTACTACATAGGATGGGGGCACACTTGTCTATTTCTACATTTCTACACAGGATTGGGGGCACACCTGATTGTTATTACATTACTACGTAGGATGGGGGCACACCTGACTATTCCTACATTTCTACACAGGATTAGGGGGGTGCACACCTGACTGTTATTACATTACTATGTAGGATGGGGGCACACCTGTCTATTTCTACATTTCTACACAGGATTGGGGGGCACACCTAACTGTTATTACATTACTACGTAGGATGGGGGGCACACCTGACACTTGTACACATTTGCTATGACTGTACTGGTATGTCAGGTACTCCATTTCATTCTGTATTCTTAGATATCATGCTGACTAGAGACATACCAGTGTACTACTGATCCTAGCTTTGGTTGTCCTACATATTAGTGTTTGACTTCCTACCCTTCAGAACTAACATTCCACTGCCTGACCTGCTGTAATCTGTCTGTGTAGGCCTGGGAGTGTGGTTACCCATAGCCATCATTCAGAGGCCATAGCAAAGGCTCTGTTTGGGTTTGTCTACACCTGTGCTGCTGGCTGAGACTGTTGCTGGGTATGTGAACTGACCTGACTGGCATGGTTGTGTCATATGGACACACATGTCACCCAGCACATTTCCTGCAGTAGGTTTTGTCACCCTGTGTAGTACTGGCTACTATGGTGACTCAAGTATTTATTACAGATGTCATGGTGCCACTATGGGTGTCTACTTTCTGCTACCATAACATTCAGCCACCCACTTCCCTTGCACGCTCACATCCATATCATAGATACAGGTAACGACACATTCTACTCCATTTGGCAATTGGTAGGTTGATTGACTTACCTTGTGGGTGTGCCAGAATTGCAGATGGTACTGGAGGGCTGCCTATGTCAGATGCACATAGTACACTCCCTATACATGGTTGAGCACAGGTAGTGTCATGTTTGGCATTCCATTTACTGTATGTGCAAGTCAGAGAGATGTGTCATTCCCTGGGTCCCTACTGTGTCAGTGTATATGCTATGTATTGCCTTTGCTGTGGCCTTGGCATACTGGGTATGCCTCCATCTGCCTACTGGGACAGGCTCAGGTTGTTCTTCTTCCAAGTCACTCTGTGCCTGTGCAGGCCTTGACATTGGTGGGGGGCTGTGTGGCCCTGCCCCATGCTGTTCCTGCTGCAGTTGTTTCCACAGGATCATATTGTGTAGCATGGCACATACCATAACAATTTGGGTACATGTAGCTGGTGAGTACTGCAAGGCTCCACAGGATGTGTCCAGACACCAGAACCGTGGCTTGAGCATCCCAAAACACACTATATTATACATCTGGTCTGTGCGTGTGCCTCATTATGGTGTTCTTGTTCAGGTGTGTGTGCATTTCTGATGGGTGTCATCAGCTATGACTCTAGTGTGTAACCAGCATCCTCCACTAGGTGAAGGTAGGGAATGTCCCCATTGGCAAATCTCTGGTACAGGTGCATCAGATGTCAAATGTGGGAATCATGATAGCTTCCAGGGCAGCCTGGCACTCTTTACATTGCCTAAGCGGGTGTGTGCACTGTGCACTGGGTTTTAAAGGAAGAAAAAAAAAGTTAAACCAGGAAATAGTAGCACATTTGAGCACTGTGTTTGTGCGGCATGCCCCTGGGCTTAAACAGGAAGGCAATGGGAAGGGAAAAAAGCAGTAGGAAGGTAATCAAGGTGAACTAGCATAGCTGGCAGGTGAAATGTATCAGAATAAGCCAATTACACAGGCAGCAGACCAGTCCAGCTCAGAACACTACTATAAACTATGCAAACACCTTCCCCTCTGTTTTTTTTCATACTCTACACCACTGGTGTATACAAGTGGGGATGTTTTAACAGACAAAAGGACAAAATGATAGCGGCTGCAATAGCTATCATACAACTTGTGGAAGAGGCTGAGGGTGGTGAGGATGTGAATGCTGTCAACCAACCCACAGTGAGGAGTCGGAGAGGAGTGTACAGACTCAGGGTAACCATACCAGGGCTACATGAGCTGGAGATAGTGGAGTGCTATAGGGTGGACAGGGACCTCCTACAGCAAATTGCGAAACTGTGCCGACCATGCCTGACACACAGAACTAACAAGGGGGAACCCAACCCAGTGGATACCAAGGTATGTGTAGGCCTAAGAATACTAGCTACAGGTACCTTCCAAAGGCCAACTGGGGATATGATTGGGATCTCACAGGCATCAGCATTCAGGGTACTGCACCAGTTCCTGGATGCCATATCAGCACATGCCAGTGAGCATGTATATTTCCCCAACACCCATGAGGCATTGGCCAGCAATATGTAACTGTTCCTCCAAATAGCAGAATACCCTGACGTAGTGGGTGCTATAGACTGCACACACACATACACATCAAACCACCAGCCAGTGAGCGGGGTAGGGTCTGCATCAACCCCAAAGGCTTCCTCTCCATCAACTGCCAGGTCGTGTATGATGCCCAGGGCATAAAAATGAATGTGTGTGCTGGCTGCCCTAGAAGCTCTCACAATTCCCACATCTGGCATCTGATGTAGCTGTACCACAGATTTGCCAATGGGGACATCCCTGACAGTCACCTAGAGGGGGATGCCGGATATGCACTGGAGCTGGGGCTGATGACAGAAATGCACAATCACCTGAGCGAGAACTCCATAATGAGGCACATGCACAGACCAGAATTATAATAGAGCATGTGTTTGGGATGCTCAAGTCACAGTTCTGGTGCCTGGACACAGCCGGTGGAGCCTTGCAGTACTCAGCAGCTACATGTACCCAAATTGTCATCATATGTGCCATGCTACACAATGTGATCCTGCAGAAACAGCTGCAGCAGGAACAGCATGGGGCAGGGCCACACAACCCCCCACCATTGCCATGGCCTGCACAGGCACAGAGTGACTCTGAGGAGGAACAACCTGAGCCTGCCCCAGTAGGCAGAAGGAAGCATGCCCAGTATGCCCTGGCCTTGGCAAAGAGGCGATGCATAGCACATACACTGACACAGGAGGGACCAGGGCATATCACCTCTTTCTGACTCTCACATATGGCAAAAGGGATGCCAAACATGTCACTACCTGTGCTCAACCATGTGTAAGGAGTGTACCATGTGCATTCGACATAGGCAGCCCTGCAGCACTACCCTCAGTACTGGGACACCCACAAGGTAAGTGACTCACACATGCCAGACAGGGAGGTTCACATACCCAACAACAGTCTCAGCCAGCAGGACAGGTGTAGAAAAACACAAACAAAGGCTGTGCTATGGCCTATGAATGATGCCTATGGGTAACCTCTCCCCAGGTCTACACAGACAGACTGCAGCAGGTCAGGCAGTGGGATGTTAGTTCTGAAGGGTAGGAAGTCAGCAACTAATATGTAGGTCAATCATAGCTAAGACCTATAGTACACTGATATGCCTCTAGTCAGCATGATAGGTTAGAATACAGAATGAAATGGAGTACCTGACAAACCAGTACAGTCATAGCAAATGTGTACAAGTGTCAGGTGTGCCCCCTACCCTATGTAGAAATGTAGTAACAGTCAGGTGTGCCCCCCAGTCCTGTGTAGAAATGTAGAAACAGTCAAGTGTGCCCTCAATCCTGTGTAGACATGTAGAAACAGTCAGGTGTGCCCCCCCAATCCTGCGTAGAAATGTAGTAACAGTCAGGTGTGCCCCTCAATCTTGTGTAGACATGTAGAAACAGTCAGGTGTGCCCCGCAATCTTGTGTAGACATGTAGGAACAGTCAGGTGTGCCCCCCCAATCCTGTGAAGAAATGTAGAAATAGTCAGGTGTGCCCCCCAATCCTGTGTAGAAATGTAGAAACAGTCAGGTGTGCAACCAAATCCTTTGTAGAAATGTAGTAACAGTCAGGTGTGCCCAACCAATCCTGTGTAGAAATGTAGAAACAGCAAGGTGTGCCCCCCCAATCCTGTGAAGACATGTATAAACAGTCAGGTGTACGCCCCCAATTCTGTGCTGGAATGTAGAAACAGTCAGGTGTTCTCTCCCAACCCTACTTAAAAATGTAGTAACGGTCTGGTGTGCCCCCCCAATCCAATGTACACATGTCGTAACAGTTAGGTGTGCCCCTCCACAACCCTATATAGAAATGTAGCAAAATGTATGTGTAGGTATAATACCAGTGGAAGCACAGATGCACAGAGGTGGCTAAGGTAACAGGATAGGTTGTATCATCTGCACAATATGCAGGTATGTGTGTGTTAGGTTGGTGTGTGTCATATTGTGTGAGAGTGGTTGGTATGTATGCATGTTGAGGTAAGACCTGGTGGCCATTGCTCACTACTGCTGATGACAGGGACATGTCCTCACAACTGCAGTGCCAAACAGAATACCCACCAGTAGAACAGAAGCTAGCAGTAAGCCATTGCAGGTATATGGTGTTAATATGTGTCACCATCTGAAAGACTGACATGGCATGGCTGCTGGGCTAGATATACAAGCAGTACACAGGGGAAAGTACCCCAGACATACAGTATATATTGTATCACTTTGAAATGGACATGGCCTTGGAATACTACATGCAGGTATGCATCACATTATCTGGTCCTGTAGTAGGGGATACCAGTGTTGTCTGCCCAAACACTTGCAGATCACAATGGAGGTAGGACTGATGTACTGGGAAACAGCTGATGTACCTGCACATCCAAGCATAACTGGAATGCCCAATGCATATCTGTGTGTCAGATGCAAGTAGTGTCTATAGCACACATGCACCCAGCTCACGCAAACACAAACCACAGGTACCTCTCTGGTTGTACCCCTGCTGTGGGGAATGGGTACAATATGACCCCACCTGTATATGGCAATAGAAAAAGAATGCAGCATGCAGTGCAGGTGTCCCATGCAGGTGTGTCACCAGCTGTAGGTAGCACCCTGTCAGCATCCTCACCACCTGCTCAAGTCTGACAGAAGGTATTGGCATGAACACCTAGAGCACCTACCCTGTCACCCCAGGGGAATATACTGTCTGGCGCCCTGACACTGAAGGACTGACAGAATGCAATGGCCTGCCACATCTGGCCCACATCAACACCTAATGGGCCACAGGACTCTGCCAAGGGCCGGCGTCTCACACGTACTGCCAGTGCATGTTATGTCATGGACACCCAAATAACCACAGAACACACTCCACAAACCCCATATGCAAGGTCATGTGGACAAACCACAGTAACATGTCCACCATGTCCCACTGCATGTACTGTGGACCAACACACAGCCGTGATGGGTTGATAACCATAGGGAAGGTATCAGAGAATTTATGCATAATGTAAGGAAGAGGATATTTTAACAGAGGGGGTGGGAGTGTGGGCAGCATGGAATGTGCAAGGTCCAACACAATGCTGTGTCCACACACTATCCTTGACTGTAAACACATAAATTGGTGGCTACATACCTGCCTGTACACCACAATAGGGGTAATGTCCTGACTCATGGCCCCTGCCTCTGGGTAACCTGTGCGAATCTGTACATCTGCGAGGTATTGCCATAACAATATAAGGCCATACTGTCATGTCAATGGAAGTACAAGTATGAGATCCTCTTGTAGCACTGTACCAAGGTGCTGAACTGGATACACAGACCCAGCAGCAAGTGTCTGCAGCTCCCCCTCCAGAATGGCATAACTTACCATGAATATGCAGGCGTCTGCTCACAATACCACACACAGCTGGAGTCACCCTTGTCCCCCAAGACATCACTGTGAGCAGGAATGTCCATCTGACAGTACATGAGGACAGAAAACATCACAGTGTATAACAGTACACATGTCCAAATATCTCTGCTAACAGCAGTACCATGTACCTGAAGCAACACAGACATAGTAACCTACAGTTCACACTATCCCCTGCACACTTTGTCCCCATATTGCCAAATGATTGATGGATACCCTGCAGAAACAGTTTGCTGCCTGTAGGTGTACAACACAAAGGTCTGCACTGGAGTACAAACTACCTGGAATCGATCCACACATTCAGTACAGAAGGGCATACTGGGCATGCTCACACACTTAGAGAAATGAAGTCAATGTCAGACAACAACATACTGAAAGGTCATACTGGGCATGCTCACACACTTAAACAAATGAAGTCCATGTCTGCAAACAACAGTGGACCATACATATCTGGCAGTTGCAGATGTTAGTGCAGATACTTTTCAATATGCACCAATCATGCTTTGCACACACAGTGGATAGAAATACAGATATATATCTAAGGACAACACACTATTGTTCTTCTTTCAGCTTAATACACTATAATAAGCCAAAAGTAGATGTACATAGATGTGTGGAAGAGAGTGACTATGATAAGGAGCCATCCATTATGAGGCCTCTCCCACCCAGCACACAGCCAAATGACTACAACCACATGAGGTCTAAATGTCACTCACTGTAGACATTAGCCACTGGTATCCGTCAGCATTACATACTATGGGTGCAAGTACTAGATGTGCACATGACTGTACAAGGAAGTAGTCATCTAGCAGCTGTATACACGTACCTGTGGAATATAACCTGCTTGTGCCCACACATGGTGTATCAACCTCTAGTTGAATGGGTTATGGCCCATGTACACACACACTGCCCTCCCCATAACCCTACTATGACAAGCCTGTTGAGGTCATCTACTTTGAAATACACCTTTGGGAAAGTTATAACCCAGTAATCTCCATGGCATGTCCTATAACTGTGTACTGCTGTAGTGTGATAAATTAGTTAGGTAGAAGTTCAAATCCCAGACATGGCAAGTGTGTGTGTGTGTGTGTGTGTGTGTGTGTGTGTGTGTGTGTGTGTGTGTGTGTGTGTGTGTCTGTCTGTATGTGTGCCTCTGTCTGTGTAGAGAGCAATGCTTTTTAGGCTAGTCACACTCACTACAATTTAATTGCCCTACTTTGGCAAGGCTGTTTATGTCATTCACTGTGAAATACACCTTTTGGAAAGCTGTAGCCCAGTAATCTCCATGGCGTGACCTATAACTGTATACTGCTGTGGTGTGATAAACTAGTTAGGTAGGAAATGTAAGCCCAGACATAGCAACTGTTTGTGTGTGTGTGTGTGTGTGTGTGTGTGTGTGTGTGTGTGTGTGTGTGTGTGTGTGTGTGTCTGTGTAGAAAGCAATGCTTTTTAGGCTAGTCACACCCACTACAATTTAAATACCCTTCTTTGGCAAGGCTGCTGATGTCATTCACTGTGAAATACACCTTTTGGAAGGCTGTAGCTCAGTAATTTCTGTGGTGCCTCCTATAACTGTGTACTGCTGTAGTGTGATAAACTAATTAGGTAGGTGTTCTAATCCCAGACATGACAACTGTGTGTGTGTGTCTTTGTAGACAGCAATGCTTTTTTAGGCTAGTCACACCCACTACAATTCAAATGTCCTACTTTGGCAAGGCTGCTGATGTCATTCTCCGTGAAATACACCTTTTGGAAAGCTGTAGCCCAGTAGTGTCTGTGGCATGTTTTATAACTGTGTACTGCTGTAGTGTGATAAACTAGCTAGGTAGGAGTTCTAATCCCAAACATGGCAACTGTGTGTTTGTGTGTGTGTGTGTGTGTGTGTGTGTGTGTGTGTGTGTGTGTGTGTGTGTGTGTGTGTGTGTGTGTGTGTGTGTGTGTGTTTGTATGTGTAGAGAGTAATGCTGTTTAGGCTACTCATGCTCACTACAAATCAAATGCCCTATATTGGCAAGCCTGCTGATGTAATTCACTGTGAAATACACAATTGGGGAAGGAGTACTCAAGTAATCCCAGTTGTGCATCCTACAACAGCGTAATGCTGTAGTGTGGTATAGAACTCGGGTAGGGGTTCTATTCTCACACATGGCAAGTGTGGATGTTTGTGTGTGTGTTTCTATGTCTGTGTAGGGAGCAATGCCTTTTTAGACTAGTCACCCTCACTACAACTCAAATGCCCTACTTTGGCAATCCTGCTGATGTCATTCACTGTGAAATACACCTTTGGGGAAGCAGTATTCCAGTAATCACCATGGCGCGTCCTATAACAGCATAATGCTATAGTGTGATATAGAACTCTGGTAGGAGTTCTATTCCCACACATGGCAGGTGTGGATGTTTGTGTGCGTGTTTCTATATCAGTGTAGGGAGCAATGCCTTTTTAGACTAGTCACCCTCACTACAACTCAAATGCCCTACTTTGGCAATCCTGCTGATGTCATTCACTGTGAAATACACCTTTGGGAAAGAAAAACTCCAGTAATCTCTGTGGCGCATCCTATAACTACATAATACTGAAGTATAATAAACTATTTAGGTAGGAGTTCTAATCCCAAACATTGCATGAGTTTCAGTGTCTGTGTTTGTCATTCATATCCTGTGTGGAGGTGGCTGTGAGCGTGTAACAACTGGAAGCATTGCAGAGTGGTTTCTGCATATTTCTTATATGGTGGCCCTAGTACATGTCACAATGTCCACCGTACAGGGATAACAGATGTGGAATAGTTGAGTGGCTGGGGTGCAAATCCATGCCCCTACATGTGACATCAAGGCCAGGTAAACAAAGTTAGCAACCCTTGTATTACCCAGAGAACACTCCCAACCCATGTTTCATACACACATACACTTGCCTAGGCTACATCCGCTATGTTGGTAGCACCCTGCATATTGCCCACCGATAGTAACTTTTGTGTGATTGCAGTGGGCTACAGAGGGCATGGCACCCTGTCCATCAGTCCAATAGGCACGCACATGCAGACAGTGCACCTTCCCAATGTTCCCCACTGGACACCTGCAGCACCTGTGGTGCCATCAAATGTGACCCGCAAAGGACAGACCATGCCTGAAACGCATGCCCTGTATGGACAGATGCCACTGACACCAGGGAATACCTGTATTTTGCTATCAATGTAGGTGCAGGGTCAACCTGCTGTCCATTAACAGTTCCCGCTACATGAGGCCAGGACTGGCACATCTGATGATAACAATCTCTCTACACAACATGGGCCAGACACCCCAAGTACAGTTCCACATGTCATTGTACATACATGTGGGATGTGTGCACATCCCAGACACCATCCATGTTATGGACTAAGGAACACATACATGGCAAGAAATGCACAGCAATGGCCACACAATATTTACCCAGGTGACTGGAAGGCAAATACAGTACCCACCTGTGTGGGCAAATCCAGGCACTACACCCCTGAGCCACACTGCAGACCATTGTCATGTGGCCTAATGCCAAGGTATACCTATCACCTAGCCTTGTATAGCCGTCTGGCACATTCGACCACTACACACCCATGAAGCAATACACCCATGCATGTCAGTACTGGCACCCTGTGTCTGCTTGTGTGGTGTATGATGCCTATGACCACATTCACACTCACTACAACCCCCATTGGCATACTGAAGCATGCTGTTTGATGTTAGACACCTCCACATACCCTTTGCCCATATAACCTCTGTATAACCCTTGTGGTGCATGTGATACCTGCACAGTACTGTGTTGTGGCAATCTAACTAGTGATTATTTGTATTCCTGACCCTGCCAAGTGTGCCAATGTGTGTGTGGGTCCCTGTGAGAGTGTGGCTGTGTTGACACTGACACCTGTTCATGTGGACACGCATGTGTACTACACCTACAGTATACCTAACATATCACTGTTGCAGATGTCACTCACCATCACATATACATTTGGAGGGCTCCTCAACATGTAACCTATGTGGCGCATCCAATAACTGCATAGATATGTGATAGCACTACATAGTCAGTCAGGGGTTTGATATCCTGTACTGGTAGTCATGTGACACAAACATGCTTAAGTTTTACTCTCCCACCCCTACCTGATGTATCTTTGCTTCTGTCTGCATCTCTCATTCCCTCTCGGGTGGATGTGGAGACTTACACCTGCTTTGCTTAGGCAGCAGCGTGTGCATTGTAAGTGATGCTCATCATCAGCTGATGGCCTCTGCATGAATTGCAGCCCTCCTCTAGCTGATTACATGTGGAACAGCTGTGGTAATATTCCCATAGCCATTTGCATGGAAACACACTCCAATATCTAGGAACATCATGCTGGTGCTGGGCCTTTTCATTCACTGTGAGCAGTAACTAGATCTGTTGTTTGGCAAACAGCATCACAGATGGATTGGGGATTTACTCTAACAACATACACTGTGGAAACAGGCCAACACACAGGATGGGGATGTGCCTGACTTGACTGCAGACTGTAAGAGCTGCTATACTGCATTTGGAGTAATGCTGGTTTAACAGGGTGTGTGTGGATATGGCTGTCCTACATGTTTTAATACCTGTCATGTCAGTGCTATGTTTATGAGGACTCCCCATCTGTAGGGTCATCTACAAATTGGGCAGTGTGTGGTGCCTTGTGTTTCTTGTGTTACCCACAGAGCACCTATCTGTGAACTACAGAATGTAGTGTAAGGATTGCAGTCAGTAGATGATGACAGCCGTGAGAGTTACTGACTTCATATCCCTCATACGACATATGTTGCAACAAACCCTGTTACAACAGTACATATATGAGGTTATCACAGCAACATATCAATATTGGCCCTGTGTTTGTGCCTCTAGCCTCAACTCTGTCAACCTTTGTACATATGTCATGCAGTAAGAGGTGCATATGTTCAGTACACCATATTTATTGCATCATATCTGATAACAAGCCAGTGAGATATCAGACTGCTACACATATTATATATAGTAGGGGTTATATTTGAGGACATAACCTGGGCATTCTGTGGTTGTGTGTACAGTACTGAGGTCTGTGTACTTATGGTGATTGTCGACAGTGTGTGTATTGTGAATATGTACCTTGGCCTATGTACAGACTATGGTAGATGTCATTGTTCTTAGTCCTGTTCTATCTGATGTTACATGCTGCTCACCTGTATGTTACCCTATCAGCTTATATGTTTGTAGGGCCAAGCACACACATGTCCCATACTAGAGACAGGCATCAGACCACACTGTGTAGTGGCCCAGTATATGTAAAGTTGGTGTGTGAGTGGCACATACGGGGATGGTGTTGATCAGATAGTCCATCTACTGTAATACTATGCTAGTGTACCATATGTGGCTGTGTTCACATTTGTTGTGGTTATGCACTTTCACACAGGTGTCTGTTACTCTGTGCTGTGACATGCCTGTAGAGTCTGCTATCTATGCATGTACATGTGTATTCCCCCATAGGAAATGTAGGCCAGTGATGAGGCAGTCTGCCTGTAGCCTGCACAGTGCTTTGTTACATGCCTAGCAGCTTAGTGTACTTACCCAGAGAGATGTCATGTCCAGATACTTGCCAGATGTACTGCTGCCGGGCCACCATAACAGTCATGATTGTCAGACAAAGCAGTGGGATGCTGTACAGATGTATGTCACTAACTAGTGGGTAGTATGTGGCCATGGCACCTCTGTACCAGTGGTTATTATGTGTCAGGACAGACAGGGGTGTATGAATGCATAACATATGGGGGCAAATGTATACCGATATTTACATGATATGCCCATCTACATGGCTGTTAACATCCACATTGTCAGGCTTGGTCCACATGTACTACACTAAGGGGTTCTGTGTATACCTCTGGACTGAGCAGAGTGTGTCAGACTGTTCACATATATTGGCCATATCTCTGCTTTAGTACACAGGAGCATTACTGTGCTAGCAGTGGTACTGTACTATGATGTCCTTAGGATGTCTGTCAGTAGCCGATGGTGCACATGTTAAAAGCAGATGTGACCTCCCACACACACCATGTCTGTGAAGACAATACCTATCACAGTAGCAATAGTCTACAAATATACCTGAAATACATACCTGACATCCCCTTGGGACTATTGGGGCTGCAGTAGGGCTCCACTCCATATTCAGGACATATGGTGAACATATATGTATATATAATTATCCATATATCTATATAGATATATACACAGGTCTAGGACTATTCACTGAAAGCACATTTCACTGAAAGTCAAATGACTGTGCACAAATCACTGAAAGCTCAATTCACTGAAAACAAAGTTCACTGAAACACATTTCACTGAAAGTTACATATGGCCTTTTCCACACTGTAGTGTGACCCTGGAGTTAGTATATATAATAAAGGGGGTGTGGGTGGTACCACCCCCCCCCACATTGGGGGGTGTTGGGGGCCATAGTTTGAATATATATTATGTTCAGAAAAAGAGTAATTTATTGGAATTGCAAGTATCCATGTATATAGTTCAAAATATTTAAAATAGCTGTGGGGTTATACCCCCCACACCTCCCCTTATTATATATATACTAACTCCAGGGTCACACTACAGTGGGGAAAAGGCCATATATAACTTTCAGTGAAATGTGTCTCAGTGAATTGTGTTTTCAGTGAATTGAGCTTTCAGTGAATTGTGCACAATCAAATGTGTTTCAGTGAAATGTGCTTTCAGTGAATAGTCATAGACCCATATACACATATACAAATCGACATACATAGATAGATTTGTATATGTACATATATATATATATATATATATATATATATATATATATATATATATATATATATACATATAAACACTCAGATATATACTTATACAAAGCAATATATGTCTACACATATACAGATAGAGATACATATGCACATATACATATGGATATCAAAATATATATCGACAGTAGCAGGTATATCAGACTAGATATGTATGCACATATAGTTATAGATATCTACATATATACCTACATAAATAGGCATATCTGTACACATAGGATGTGCATACATATATAACTATTTATACATATATGTATATATACATATATGTATATATATATATATATATATATATATATATATATATATATATATATATATCTATATATATATATATATATATATATATATATATGTATACATATATATATAAAAAAAATATATATATATATGTATATATATATATATATATATAGATGTATCTATATATACATATATATATATATATATATATATATATATATATATATATATATATATATTCATGTATATATATATATATATATATATATATATATATATATATATATATATATATATATATACATATATATATATATATATATATATATATATATATATATATATATAGGTTCATAGGTTCATAGGTTTATACTAGGCTATCTGCCCTAAGGCATTTATAAGGCTAGCCCAAATTATTGTGGCTTCGCCACCCTTATATGAAAAATACTGTGCCCATTAGTTTGTTGTGCCTCTGTCCAGCAGTGACACAGAGATGATTCAGGGGTAAACCTCGATGTCCCATCCACAGGTCTAGATTTCTGTTGAACAGAGTCAGCGAGGTGCTCTGCCTCACATGGACCGGGATTTTATTCCACAGCATAGGGAGTCTCTGAGTGATAAATCTATCCCTCCAGCACGTCCTATTTATATCCGTGCTAAGGTTTAAGTCGCTTGCTCTAGTGGTTTTGGTGGATTTGGATTTTTGAGGTGGAGCATGTCTATTAATTCGGGTTGGACATGGCCTTGTATGTCAGGCACATGTCACCTCTGAGCAGACGGTATGCGACTGAATAGAGCTGGAGTTTCTTCAATCTGGCAGCATATGACACATTTTGAGTCCTTATCCTTTTGGTGAGGAACTTTTGGGGTCTCTCCAATTGCTGCAGATGTCGGGTGAGATACATCCCGAATGGGGCATTGTACTCGATCATTGGTCTGATAAGTGAAGAGTACAGGGGAACAATAACCTCACTTGATCTGGATGTGAATCCCTTCATGATCAGGTGGGCAATGTAGAAGGTCTGAACTTAATTACAGGAAGTGATGTAAAACATCTCATCTTACAAACAATTAATAAAAAAAGAGATATATAGATACATCACTTCCTGTAATTAAGTTTTTAAAAAGCGAGAGCAGGGGAGAGCACTCGTTTTTTTCCGAAGAAGTTCACGTTTTTATTAAAAGTGAATGAAAGCGCTAATTAGAATTGTGCTTTTTGTGGTTTCCTAACCAGTTTACCATCAGCTGTCATTTTGTGGATTACAAGCATCTACATAAACCATACTCACTAGCTACAGGCTGCTGCTTTGGTGGCATCCCAGATGGACCTATATAAGAGGGTGAGAGATGCATAGTCAGTGGCCACAACTGTGGCAGTGCTACAGGGTGGGTGCAGTATTATAACACATCAATAGTACATTTCCACAATACTACCACATATGGACATCTGTTTATCACTATTATGCAGCAACAAAATCTATCTATGACATGTCATATATGCATGATCTACCTGCACCAATGTGGATATATACAACAGTGGTCTACGGATGTGCCCTGTGAATTTACCTGCATGTTCCTTGGCTGGTGTGTGGGTGGCACCCACCTCCACAAAGGTGTCTGGCGGTTGGTGTTTGTCCGGACAGGCAGGTGCCACGAGGCTGGCCAGAAGCTTCTCCACACGTGTCAGTGGGAGATGGATGGCATGCCCTCCCCCATGGTGTGGTGATCCCCCCAGACTGCAGCGGCACGCAGACGGGCATTGCGAAGCAGGTCAGAATAATGATGCTGGACCTGCTCATAACTGCGGTTGTGCAGTCCGAAATCATTGACACTATGGACTAGGTCATTCCTCGGGGCTGTCTGCTCCTGCTGATCATGGGTGGCCCAGCCAAACAGGACAGGGTAGTGCTGGATTAAATAGGTTAGCACTACTTCATTTTCAGCAGCTGAAATTAAATAGTAACCGTGCATATGACATAATTCCTGAAAGACATAAAGATAGAAACAGGTCTGAGCAACTCATACAGCAAGGTTACCACAGTTCTTAACACACATCTCTGTCACACACCCCCACCATATCAGTGACAACAAACTGTGCACACAACTCATTAGGTATAGCTACAGCTTACTTACTAGAGGGACAGATAATGTATTGTACCACTTACTTACCAGAGGGACAAATAATGTATTGTACCACACCTTGTGCTATTTGTTTGTAGCCATGTTCCCTGTGTGGATACTATCATTGCTGGCCTGTTACAGAGTATTCACCTACATGCTATTTTCAGGGCCACTATGGTTCCATATATGCCTGTGGTATGGCTGCTTTGAGATTGCTGCACATCTGACATTCTGTGTTATTGGAGATATCTATGCATGCTGTTGGACATGTTCCAGGATTGTGTAGACTATTACTACCAGCATATGTTCTATAACAGTGACACAATAGCATGTATATGTACTACTGCCCAGCAGAACCACCTCTGCATACCCATCTGCCCATGATACCCAGCCACATCACATGTGTATCCCACCCTGGGACCTCCTCATCTACTGGTCCAGCAATACCGTCAGGTGGAACCAACCCAGGGGATGTTGTCCCCCCTGAGGGCACACACAGACATGTTCCTGTCCCCTGTAGGCAGGTCCAGGGTCTGTTCCATAACAGGCGCCACAGACACATGTGGGATGTGCTACATCACTCTGAGGCACCCAGTACACATTCACAGGGCCAACATGCTCCTCCTGCTTAGTCTCCAGGCCAGGCACCTTTAGGACATGGACTTCTGTTGTGAGTAGCAGTGGGTGGGAGGCTTGTTCCCATTCTTTCCATATTGGGTCCCATGGGGTGTCCACATCACAGACCACACACACAATCCAGGGTGTTTACCCACCACATGTGTCACGTACCACTCCTGTAGACTCTCCTTTATATCTACCAACTGTGACCACCTCCACAACTATACCTGCCATACTTCCCCATATTCCCATTCTGTACTTCACAGACAAAGGCAATATGGTCCCAACAAGGGGTTCACATGTGACATACCCATCCATGTTGCACACACTGACAGCTGAGGATATCTGTGTGTATTGCTATGTGTGCTGTTTCCTCACACATAGCATGCAACACTGTGGCAGTAATATAGGGGACATGTATTTACATACATATATGTTTGTGTGTGTGTTTGTATATATGTAGACATGTGCATATAGGTATATATCTATATATGTAGACATGTGCATATAGGTATATATATATATATATATGTAGCTTTATGTGATGAATATATGTGCTCATATACATGTCTACACATGGGTATCTGTATATATGTGGACATACATGTAGATAAATATATATATATATATATATATATATATATATATGTATATATATATATATATATATATATATATATATATATATATATATATATATATATATATATATATATATATATATATATATATATATATATATATATATATATATATATATATATATATATATATATATATATATATATATATATATATATATATATATATATATATATATATATATATATATATATATATATATATATATATATATATATATATATATATATATACATATGCATACCTATATGTGGGGTACATTCAGACATCAGGTCCACCAGCTCACAACACCTTCTTGCAGAGCTGCACTGTTCTGCCTTGCTACAACACAGACAGGTGCCACATATGGACACAGCCTGATATTAAGGGGTATATGTAGGGCCAGATTGCAGGTAAACCTATTACACATCTATGGCATTCCTGCATGCTATAATACAGATTAACCTGAGTATCCTGCAAGGGGTGGGCTGTGGATCCCACTTGTCCAACATAATGGGATTACTTCCACCACCAGCTATTGGTCACATAACATACATACTTCCCCATTACACAACACACACTATGATGGCTTACATCTTATCAGTCAGTGCTGCTCTGCACTGTTGAGGGGTATAGCCCACTACCCACAGGGATGGACTCCATTGTCCTTAGCAGTTGTTCAGCTGAATATCATTACAACAACAGCAGCTGAAGGCACATATAAAGCATTCCACATCATCTATCTCATTATTATTGGCCAAGTACTATGGTCAATTACATACATATATACTTCACATACCTGTTCTGGGACTGCAGACTCTTCTACGGTTTTTGGTATTTTTTTTTTCTTATACATGCACTCTCTCTCTCTCTCTCTCTCTCTCTCTCTTTCAGTCTCTCTCCAGTAAATGCAATGAGCTGCTTTGCATAGATTACAGCATGGAATTTGTAGGTGATGCACATGATCAGGTGATGGCCTCCGCACCAGTCAGTGCCCTCCATTTACTACCTGCATGCAGCATGCTGTGTAGTACTTCCAATTACCGCTGTCATGGCAACCAACTACTATAAATCCCTACATTATGTGGGCGTGATCCCTTTACCTTTCCTGTATGATAGAAATCCTTCCTGTGTGTGGGCATCAGTGTTACAGACAGCAGGTAGCAATACTTCTTACAGAAGAACTGGCACACTCAGGCCAGCTACATATTTGTAGGAGGTTCCAGAACTACAGACAGAGTGTGAGTAGAGTTGTTGTATGCATTGTATAGCACTAGTGTTACAGGGTTTGTGTGTACATACTAGTTTAACTTGGAATGCAGTCTGTCTGCATAGCTGTCAACTGTGGACCTATCCTCTTGATGGCCAGAGGTGTGCCTATTATGTTTTGTCTGTCTACCACACAGGTCTTGTGTCAGATATATCACTGGCAGTGTGTGTGTTGAGTGCTATCAGTACATGGCTACATCCATTTCTTTTTCGAACTTCAGATTCCTGACTAAGGGTATGTTGCAGACTATCATGTAACACCAGTGACTTGCTTAGTGTATGACAACAGTTTTACAAATATGGACCTGTGTTCCAGCCTCTGTCCTCCATCTACATACCAGGCTTTGCACATATGACATGCTGTCAGGGGTTGTTCTGTAGTGGGCTGTGAGTATGTCATGCTGCCATTTCTGCCATCAGTCCACTGCTGTTGTGTCCCCCACACATACTGTGGGGTTGGGGCCATATATGTGTGGGCTTCACCTACATAATACATGTGTGCCCTTATGCATGCCAGACTGAGGTCCCCACCCATGGGCAGTCACCACTGCACCTTCACAGCCCCAAAGGTGGCTGTGTTGGGAGCAGAGTCGCCAAGCCAGGCCAACCCTCTAGTTGTGACACAGCCCTTGAGCTGGCATAGCAGATCTCCAACCTCCCTGCGGAGCTCACTATGCACCACAACCTGGACCTGGTGGCTGGTGACAGGTTTCCGTTCGTGCCTGCTCCCGGCGGGGGGGGGGGTGAGCCCCATCTCTTGAGGTGGTTCCACCTGAAGGTGGTGCAAGACCAACGGACGAGGAGGTCCCGGGTTGGGCTCCAGACATGCTGGTGCCCGGTGCCATGGTCAGCTGAGGTGGGACAGGTGGGTCCAGTGGGACTGGCCTTCCCAAACGTACTATGATGTTTAAATTTTATTATCATATGTGGGTTAGTAATAGTCAACACATTCCAGGGTTAGGTATAACAGCATGCATAGATATTCCCATTAACCCAGACACCAGATATGGAACAGTTGCATAGCAAATGGAACACATGCATATATGGGTCCACAGTGGTAATAAAAACAGCATGCAGGTACATTGATGGCACCATGACACCAATGTTGGAATATTTCAATATGGCACATGCATGGAAACAGATGTAAATAAATATCAACCAATAGGACATAATCAGAACAGTGAAGTCATTGCATACCAGTTGAGGTGGGTATGTAGTTTATTGTTGGAGATATGGTGGGGGGAGAGAAAGATGTCAATTAACAACTAGTATATTCCTGTAGTCCACATTACTTTCCTAGTCAGTGCTGTTATCTGTAGCTTATAAGTATTACTACACTAACCTATAACCTTAGTTTGGACAGTGATATGGCTGTCATAATCTTTATACATGAATTGGTTTTACCTACAGTATACACCTCTTACCTGGTATACCTGTTGAGGTAATGTTTGTTAACACTAACTAACTGTTTCTACACATATTCCCAGATTCTGGGTTGATGTTGTGCACATAGCTGTCCATCTCTTTCTGCAAAGACTCTGGCCATGTCTTGTCCACATGCAGGTGAACCATGACATATCTAGACTATTGCCATATTCAACCTTTAGTGACTTACCACACTCTTATACAGGCTTTCCTACACAGTTATATTATGTGGCACAGTGTGGGTAACAGTGATCAGTGATACCTTATTATTCAGGGCAACTGCAACACTCACAATTCCATACAATACCAGAGTAAACAGTACCAGTATAGTGTATCAAGGTTTTTATTTCTCGGCACAGCGTTCATATCCGACATACCTGTGGGAGCAATGTTTGTTAGCACTACTTGAATGTTGCCATACAAAGTACCAGATTACACATTAGTATTATGCACATACATCTCACTCTGTTACTGTACACACTCTGGTCACAGCTTGACAACATGGAGGTGTAGATAGGACATATTTGGCTTATTACTCTCATAACAGTTTCAGGAGTTGCTAGAGTGACAGGTTTGTTCTCATAGATGTGTGTCAATCAGTTGTATTTCCTGTTTGCTGCCTATATGTCTGGGATCATTCCCACTGATTTCCCAGGGGGACAGGTTGACAGGCAGCAGATATGGGCCACTTTACTGGACATTCTGGACATATCTGTACAGTTGTGGGGTATGATTCTGTATGCAGACTACTGCCACTGCCAGGATTCGAACCATGGCTGTGTGTGCTAAAAATGAGACAGTTCACATCTCAGTTTCATGTGCTATTCAGATGTTTTCAGCCTATTCACTGTTTTCTGCCTATGTGTCTCTCAGTTGTACTAAATGGCCTCTGGGGATTACACCAGTCATATACAGGCATTCCTACAATTTCTGTTTATGGTGCACAGTATGGGTAACAGTGCTTAATGCAACAGTACTATTATGTGATTGCAAATCTACATTTCCATATGATACCAGAGTATACACATGCAGTCCAGCAGTTAGACCTTTATTGTCAGGCTATTACACTTTTTTTTACATACAAACCATATGAGACTTTTCCTGCCATATTTGCCAGTGTATGCAGCACTTGCCTTAAACAATACAGGTTTTATACAGGCAATTAATTTACTAACAATTTTAGATTTATTTCCTATGACAGTACATGCAAGAGTATTACTGACCTGCCTTGCATTGCAACCTCTCCAGGCAACTTCCGTGAGCCTCCTGGTTCGCGGTCCACTCACTTGCAGTTGTGGAGGACATAAGAGGAATATTTAGCCATGCCTATCCATGATATACATGAGCTGGCAATTATTACACACATAGTAGAGTGATACTTACACACAGCTGGGACAGCCCCTGTTGTTCCAGCCTGTTGGATCCACTGCTCCAAGAGGTCCCCCTTACACCACTTCAGGTTGGCATAGTGATGCCTGACCTGCTCACCAGTTCGGGGATTGCCAGTGGCACTGGTGAGGTCACGGGCGAGATGGTCCCACGCTTCCACCTTATACTGGGAACCCTGGTACTGACCCTGCAGCAGTCTCTGCTCATGGTCTTTGACAAGGAGACCTGCCATGACTCTGGACTCTTGGATGTACCAGTGCTGCACCTGGAAGCGCACACCTTCTCCCCTTTCTGCCATTGTGCCTGCAAGGGGAAGCTACAACCAGTAATGAGATGTATTCCTGTCTGTTGGGTTTAAGTAGGGAAGATTTTCTGCACTTTTCCATGATTGGCTGGTTTTGAAAAGGCTAGGCTATGGGCAAACCTGCTTACCTAAGGTTGGCATTGTTTAAAGGGATATACCACTGGGCACATTGAAATAGCTGGTCTACAGATTGCTTACACCTCCTAAGCTGGTCTGTGCAATGCTTAGCATTGCTTACATTAGACTTTGTATTATATTTTTATTTTGGTATTGATTTCTTATTCATTACATCATGTATATGTATATATATATATATATATATATATATATATATATATATATATATATATATACCTGGTATCTATGATTCATGTATACGTACACTGTATGGGGTCCTTGTGTTTTATTGGGGACTTCAACACTCTATTGCAATTACACCTCACATCTGTGCTTACTGCTGTACTGCAGTTCACATATTTATGTTATGTAGTGGGTTATAGAACATATGACTGTATACTGATTCCTTTCATACAGGTTCAGTTTGATTTTACTATAATGAGGACTTGCTTGGTGATACCTCATTTTTCTGTGTTGCTGTGATGGCTTGGTGGTTAACTACTGTGACTGTAGTATATAGGGTCCTGGGTTCAAGTTCTGCAAGGCTGTTAATTTTGTTGTTGGGCAGAACAAGAGCCATTGAATACAGAGTGATTAAGGCACTTTTGAGCAGTTGTAAGTGGGTTTGCATGGGTTTGCGCAAGAGTAAGCAATGCTAACCTCCGGTTAAATATGCTTACAGAGTTAGCTTCAATATTGCTTAACCTGTGTTCACATTGCTTACCACCACGCAATCAGGCTTAAACTCGCTTACTAGTGTTTAAATATGCTTACTACTGCTTATCGGTGCTTACACTTGCTTACTAGTGCTTACTCCCGCTTACAATTGTACTGATTTAGACAGTAATATCTAATGGTTCTTGGGAAGGTGGGGGATTTGGAAGCTGTATGGAGTTGTCATTCATTGCACATTTTACCTTCCATTTTTATCCATGATTCCTGTGTACATATACCGTATAGGGCACATGTGCTTATCTGTGGACTTTGCAACGTTATGACACCAACACCTCACATGTGCATTTAAAGCAGTACTCCAGTTCACAAATATATGTTATTTAGTAGGTTATGCAACTAAAATATTGGTCATAATGTGATTTGCCATGGGAAATGGAATGTGCTGCAGTGGGACTCGAACCAGGAATGCCTGCTTGTAAAGCAAATGCTCTGCCCACTGCACTATTGCTATACTGCTTCATATTTATATATCTTGCTTGTTATTCTCTTGAGACATTTAAGCTGCATTAACTGTAGCTAAGCAATGGGCACACCCACATACCTATGGTTAGCTTTAATTGGATTCATAATAAAAAAAATAGGTTTGTTTATTTGATTTGTATTTCCTATTGTTGTTGTACATGTGGGGGAATGTTGCTGGGGATATGCAGACACCTATGAGCGGCCTCACTCATTCCTTTGGCCTTTCTGCTGTTCTTTATTGCAGGGGTGTGTATATTCTGAAATCTCTGCTCTCAGACACACCTCCTACACTCTTACATGCTCCGTGTAAGATTAGGAGCTCAGGCAGCATGCCTTCATTAATATGCATGGCACGCTGTCGTCCTGCTCCTAAACGGCCACTTCCATGCAGGACTAAACTAGTCCTGCATGGAAGATTAGTTAATCTGGGGGAAAGCTTTTCAAGTATAGACATCCTATGTAAATAATTGGTTTTGTAATGTTTGTTTCTGGAATTGTTTCTCCACTTTAAGCGTTGACTATGTAAATATTTCTTTGGTATACATACTGTATGTATATTTATGTTTCTGAAAATCAATCAAAATTTATTCAGTAAAAAAATTTTTTTCCAGTTTGACATGTCCTTATCAGTGGTTATATCACATGCAATATGAGTAGCTGTGCCCACTTTTATGGGCTTCATATCTCCTGAGATACATTATGAAGAACTAATCTTCTCTTGTACAGGAAAATGTTTACAGCGGCTGCTTGTAAGAGTCTCATGTACATGATTAATGTGACCAGGCCCATTCTTCTTACTGATGAAGACAGACCTTTTTAAATGCAAGGAAGGTAGTCACTTTGAGCTACACTAGGTGACTCCCATTTTTGAACAATACATGCATCCAGAGAAATAGCATACAGTGAGAAACAAGTCACAATGTTCATTTTTACAGAGCTCACAGATATGCACAAGTAGAAGGATAAAGTATGTGCAACTTTAGACCTCAGCACATTTTTGTAGGCTTTTTGTGCCCTTGGAATAAAAATCCACCAAGTGGTAAACTGCAGAGTATAAAAAAACTTTTAATAACAGTCAGAATCTCAGATCTTTTTTGAGCTTTCCTTTTGATGTAAAGAATACAGCAGTGTGGAGTGGTGCACTGGGATAGCAATTTGCATTGTACTACAAATTACAGAAATTTTGTTGACTGCAGGCCAAGTGGCTAGAGTAGCCATACCTAGTTGCTGTGGGGTAGCTGCAGTGAGAGGTGGAATGCTCATGGTCCCAGAACATGGTTCTATGGTGATTCGGTCTGGAGTCTTCACTGTCAAGCTTCTTTCAGAGTCTAGAAGTTAGAGAGTGCTCTTTTGTTCAGATTCTTCCTCTCTTCAGGTTCCAGTTGTGGATGTCATGGTAAAGTATGTGCAAAAGAGGGCTAGATAGCTCTGTACCTGGCTAGATAGTTATTAGCTGAGCCCTTGCTAACATTAGTTACATTTTCCTCCTACATCCATGAGCTCTGTAAAATGAGCACTGTGATTTGTTTTCAACTGTATGCTATTTCTCTGGATGCATGTGTGACAAAGGGAAATACTGCCAGCCCAGCTATCTGGAATTTTGTAAATAATTATATGTCATTTGAGAATATTAATATAATTTATGTAGAAATGTGACAGAGAGAGATACGGGCCTATATTAGAACATCAACTTTTTAAAATGTCGAATATTCTAATATCAACCCCTATTCAGAGAACGCTGACAATATCAAACATGCAGAACAGCAAATTTTTTCCCAGGGGGTCGATATTAGAACATTCGAAGTTGTGAAACTTCGATGTTCTAATATAGACCCAGGAGATACTGCCAGCACAGCTATCTGGGATTTTGTAAATAGTTATATGTCATTTGTGAAAATCAGCAGGATGCAATTGCTTGTGTTACCAATATATTAGAACTGTATGTCCTATTGCATAGACATGTGTGTTGAAGAGATATTGTTATACGCTATTGTGATTGTTTAGATATGTATTATAACAGGGGATTAGCTTGCAAAACTTAAGAATAGTTGAGACTGAAGTACTTTATTGACAGATCATAAACAAGGGATGCTATCTTTCAGTTTCATTCAACAGGAGACAGGATGTCTACACTAGGGGACTCTGTGTGTTGTTTTGTAAGTGTTTTATTGTTTTGTCTTCTAGTAGTTGCAAACATCTGAAGGCTATGTATTTTCACAGAGAAATGTTAAATACTACCAGCTGCAATGGGTTGTTTTTGAGCCTGGAAACTGAAGTCAGGTGACAAAAGGTGATGTCATGCTGCAAGTATCCCAGCAGTAATATTTGATATTAATTTAAGACCTCTCTGAGAGAGAGAGAGAGAGAGAGAGAGAGAGAGAAACAGGGCATTTTGTATTTGTCTTTTGACATGACAACAACACCCACTCATCACCTTCTGTTCTTGCCTTGCAGTAAGCAAGTTTTTAGGGCATAGTAATTCTTTTAGATTCAGATAGAATTACAGTAAAGTATCACTTAGATGTTTTCTTTCTTTATTTGAGACTGTCCTGCAATGTTGTTTTAAATATTTCCTGTGATTTTGAACTCTGATGGAGCTGATTACTTACTGAGTATTGTCTTGTTCTTTTATTATTTATTAAATATATTTAAACCTTTTAATTGTAGCTGGTCTGTTTAGAGATATTTAAGCTCTTAGAGTACTTGCATATCTATATGGTGACACTGTACAGGCCACTCCTAAATAGCCTTGCACTTGGTCAGACTACCATTTGGATAAATAGCAACATTACACAGTAGGATTGGACACCCTTTGCTAAGGGCCTTAAAGTAGCTGATAAGAGTGGCAGCTGGAACTACCTTATAGTCTGGGCAGAAGGGGGCATAGCTAGTAAACCTGTGCCAGCCTTTCTCATGTATGTCTTTGTATATGAACCAAACCTCAAAGTGTGTGTGTGTGTGTGTGTGTGTGTGTGTGTGTGTGTGTGTGTGTGTGTGTGTGTGTGTGTGTGTGTGTGTGTGTGTGTGTGTGTGTGTGTGTAAGACAGCTACTTCGGCAGGTACACGAAGGACTGGTTGGACAGAGAAGGTGATGGAGGTTTTGGCTTGGCCACTAAGCTGAGATCTCAACTCTATAGCTGTGCCAGTAGAGAGTCTTATTGGGGATCTGGAGAAAGAGGGAGAAACCAGCCCCACACTGACTGTAATCTCTGTGAGTGTGTTAAAGGAAAATTGCAATTTACTGTGTGTGTACTTGGCATCCTCTCAGTGTACGTCCCCCATTGTTGTCAGAGGTGAGGATTGAGGCTCCTTGATTACTGGGCCAGTAAAAGGATATCACAGCATGTATTATTCAAAAAATATGAGTCATCTAATGTAGCTCTAAGTGACTACCTCCCTGAATATAAGAAGGTCTGTCATCATCAGGAAGAAGAAGAATGGGTACTGGTCACATTTATCATGTATTTGGTATACAAGAACAGATTAGTCCTTCATAGTGTATTCCAGGAGGTAAGAAACCAATAAACATTGGCATAGCCACTCATATTACATGTGATATAAGCATTGATAACGACAAGTCAGACTGGAAAAAGTTCTATAAGAAAGTTTTCATAATTAGTTCCAAGGAATATGAGCCCTACAAAGGCAGACACAGTCTCTCATATTACGCGTTACAAAACATGCTAATAAAGTCTGGTGACAGCCTCATAAAAGCAGGCATTTTCAATGGTCAAAGTGTAAGCCACTCTACAAACCACTCTATTAGATGGACTTGATGAAGTTCATTCAAACGTGTGTTCTTAAATGTAGTTCTGTAGTGATAGCTCATGGTGTATTGTCATGTTTTGCTTGTTAAAAATACAAATACAAACCTTCTAACTAAGAATGAGGTTTCACAAGCTGCTTAACTGGTCTTTTAAGAATATTCAAATAAGAGACTTCCCTCTAAGCTTTGGGATTGGCTTCTTTTTTTCCACCTCCCATATTTTCCTCCAGTCAACTACCCTGGACCCTCCCAGCATTGTCTGGAACTGCTTTTAAGTAGTTGACCTGCTGAATGTAATGTATTAGAACAAGAACAGTCATCCCTCTACCTACTTAACTGAATAAACTACTTGAAACTTCAACAAGGCATCACTTTTCCTCCAAAAGAGAAGGCATCAGAGAAAGAGTCTCTTAGATCTACTAGCTAAGTGATTTTATCTGGGCTAATCTATTATCTATTATTCTCTATTAAAAATAAACAATTTGGATATGACTGTAGACTACATAAAAGAGAATGGAAGCAAACAGTTTAAACTTCTAAAACTGATCTAGCAACAAAACACTCATATAGAGAGTACATAAATAAGTCAAATAATATTGAGAGAAGATTGGGTGAGCACTGAGCACAAACGCCACAGTGATTTTTTGCAAAAGAAAATCATTGGCTGCTGGATAGCATGGATGATTAAAGGAAAAGGGACAGAAGAAATTGTTTAAGAATATATGATGTGCTTAAGAAAATGGAAGACGAAAATATGGTTAATTTCCTTACCAGTTGGATTTCAAATTTGTTAAACCTTCAGGAGGGCTGGTCCTATGGTATAGAGATAGCTCATAAAGCCCTCACAAAACCCCAGTTCAGGAAGGAGTCCCTTCCATGCCTACAAATTTCAAACTCTTCTCACATCTGGATAAAGAATCTTGTTATTAGTACTGTTTAGGCAAATCCTGCTTTAAAAATTCTTAGTTCTGTCATCAGACGTGATAACGACTATTCATGGAAAGAGAAAAGGGAGACATGCTTACTACAGGTAAAGTCTCTAAAAAATGTGGCATTAAATGCCACATTTTATTTCAGGCAAGATTAAGAATCCTTCTGTCAGAAGCAACAAAGATGTTTGACTCTTTAGAAGGTGCCCTTTCCTTTCTTAAATCTAAAAAGATCAGCAATCTTCAGGAAGAAATGGACTGGAGCTTTACAAACCTAATGTGACAAACAGAGAGACCTAGATAGAAGACTATTCTAACAAAAAAATATATATTAAAAACAGAACATGAATAGAATGCACTCACAGCAAGAGGTTCTCCCGTTCGATTCTCGGTGTGGCTTGGGAGTGCCTTCTGTGTGAAGTCTGCATGTCCTCCCCACGGTTTGGTAGCTATTGTCAAGTGTTTTTCCCCTGGATTTGTCCAGAAGTCTTGAGGATAGCCCCATATGTCATAGATCATTACAGTCAATTAATGGTAACAGTTACTAGAGTTTCATACTTCTTTTTCCATAAAATCACCCAGATGCAAGACCAGATGCTCTACTAACTTTTAATATGGGTTAGAGTAATAATGTAGAACTATTACCTGGTGTTTAGTGCCCCCCAATAAATTTTCAAGGTTGCCAAACCTGTGTTTTCTCACTTTTCTGATGATTACAATGAAGAAAGGTATCCTTGATGTCTGGTGTTCCCCCATTACATCTACTGGTCATTAGTCTGGGGAGAGTTGAGAGTTATGGATGCCTCCACCCTTATGCAGACACACACACACACACACACACACACACACACACACACACACACACACACACACACACACACACACACACACACACACACACACACACTCTCTCTCTCTCTCTCACATTCTGACCTGACATGACTAATACCTCTACATACACTTATACATGCAGCCACAAACATACAAATATGCTCACCCCAAACACTACCCACATGCTCTTACCCAATCAAAGTAATGGGAAAATGAGGGCTATTGGCTAAGTTAATTATCACTCCTAGAGATAAGGATTTATACAGCTAAGTGGCTGTATGACTTGGTTAGCTGTGTAAAACACTTATCACAGGTATTTCCAGAGGAATAGCACATTGCTAATTACCATGTGCTTCTCTCTTGAAAAGCCTGATGAGCATTTACAGTAGACCAGAGAGATATAGCCCACCATGGTACTGCGCTATAGGAAGGCTGTCTAAGAACTGGAAATTATAACTACCAGCAGTAACCTTTCTGAATCCTTGCTCATATCTTTCTAAACTTCAGTGTGTCATTATTGTCCATTGTCTTGTGAGGATTTAATGTACAGGGTCTTGAGACTAAATATTAATCATTTAATATGTCAACTTAAATACAATGCGGCTTTTCAGAATCTGTCTTTTAGTCTCTTAATATGAGGACTCTATAAATTACATACTGTTTGTTAAGCTCTGCCTACGGTAACTCTTTTTCCCTGTTTTAACATATTTTATTTATACACATAACGTTTAATCTAAAGATATATGTCAATTAATTAGCATGTAAAATATATTTACTTAGCATTTTAAGATATTTTATCATGTAGAGATTGAGTGTTTCCCAATAATTTAGATTTTTTTATTTCAAAAACTGAATTAATCATGCTGTTGCTTAAATTAAATTGCATATTCAATATGCATGTTATTTCATTAATATTTGTTTTCTCAGTTTTGGATATAAATATTTTTTTCTTATTTAAGCATTAAAATCAGTTTGAAATGTTTTAAAAGCTCAAGTTAAAAAAAAAACAAGTTATGGAATCATTTTCTGACTTTGCAATATATCTGGGGTAGAGGTAGGAGGGCCTTCTGGAGATGAGATCCCATTTGTGGGCTGGACAGTCAAGCTTAGGTAGAAAATACTGGACTGGATTCCATAAAGTTCACAGAAACTCTTTGTGGATAGCACACTATGCCAAAGGAAGACTTTGATGCACATGGTGCAGGCAAGATTCCAGAAGTGATGCTGAAGGTAGACCAAGTACTTAAGAATTCAGAGTAGGATATTTTGGGAGTCCACACATGCTGGTCTTATTCTAAAACACATTGTGCTCACAAAACACAACTCAAATATGACAAACAGACATGCCGACTCAGTTTCTAAGTTCCTCAATGTATACTTTCCGGATGCCAAGAAATTCAACTGAATATTATGGATTATGGTGAAATCTGTAGCAAAACTGAAAAAAAATACACAATTGCAACCTGATGTTAATATAATGCAACAGGCTGCAGTGATGCAAGGCATAAATAAGGCTGAGACTGTGGGTCCTAGAGGGCAGCCAGCTAGAATGCAGAGCAAGGCTGCAACTAAACCACTTGTCAGACAAGCAAATAATCAACAGATATCAGCTATAGACAGACAACTGGTGCAGGCTGTCTCCAACATGTGTGCCATACACATGCCTGTGCAGACCCTATGAGGAAACCTTATCCCCCTTGAAAACAAAGTGTGTCTCAGCCTGAGTGTACTTGCATATGTTACAGTCTAGCGACACATGAGAGATGCTGTGGGAGTATCACAAACAGCTGCCAGCCTTATCCTGGCAAAATTCTTGGAAGCAAGGTGCAGCAAAATGGATGACTATATACACTTTCCATCCACCCCCATTGAGTGGAGAATTGTAATGCACCAGTTCTATAACATATCAAACCTTCCACATGTACTCAGTGCAATAGATTGCACACATATTTCTCAAGACAAAAGTACATCCAGAAGCAAACCAACACAGAAACAGAAAAGGATGGCCAACCCGCAAGTGCCAAATTACATGTGGAGCAGATGGCAGCATAACAAACATCATGGCAACACAGCCTGGAAGTTTTCATGATGCTGACATCTGGAGGGAAAGTGGAATGAGGGCTTCATTCATAGCATGATGAAATATATGAGGGACTGGTAATGAGTAAGTACAGGAACACACCTAGGATGCAATTTATGGATACTCCTCACAACACTATCCATTATGATGAATTTTTGTTTATTTCCCACAACAGGTGACTGTGGTTATCCACTTAAGCCATTGCTAATGACCCCTTGTTGTGAACCATCAAACCTTGCACAGGAGGCCTACAACAGAGCACAAACTAGCAACTACCAGACACACAATAGATCGTGTGTTTGGTGTACTGAAAGCTAGGTCACATCAAGCTAGGTCACATCTCTGGACACATCTGGGGGCGCTCTGCAATACACACTTGAAAAGACGGCAAAGATGATAACAGTATGCACCATTCTGCACAGAATGCTAACCAGACAACATAGCAGTCTTCAAGCTGCAGGTGTATATGAATTACCCCAAGAACCCCTAATGTCTGAAGAGGACAACCCACAGGTATCAGAGGAGAGTAGAAGGATGTTGGGGACATTAGTCATCAGTGCAGGAAATGTAGGGTGCAATCACAAGTGCAGGCCCAGGCAACACGTCAGCATGTGCCAAAAATATTTGAGCCATGACAAGCCACATGTACATGAGTAAACAGACTGAACATTGATGTTCAGGTGTTGCCCCACCACAGCAATACAGATTGCATCGAATGGCAAGTACCCACTAGATCGACACACTGAGCATAACATATAATGTAATCATAACATATTCCAATTTGAACATATGCAAATGTGTCAAAACACAGATCATCAACTCGGAACACAACTGACACAGGTGTGGATACACACAAAGATTGTTGTATCACTGTATAGTAAACAATAAGGGTCACACATCAGTGCTAGCACACATATGTCTGCAATATAATAACATGAAAAAAGAGAAATCAAGCAGGACATATTGCAGAAATGAAACATATTACAGTACAGTGGTATTACAGTCATATGAGTTAGCTATGTGTATCACACAGTTGAACACACTCTAGTGCAGTCTCAGGTGACCTCAATGATGTCTCACACCATGGTCCTCTTTGCCCTATCCATGTAGAGACAATCTTTCCCCGGTTCCTCCACAAAGCAGATGGATGGGACTATAACACCATGTTGAGATGAAGGAGTATGACTGCGAGTTGAAGGTCTTATGACTGGTGGGACCTCAGCAGATGTGCCATCAGTCAAACTGTGTGTTGGTTGGAGCACAGACAGTGATTCTTGATAGCCAATGGTGGTTCTGCAGACAGGTGGCCTGCATCTCACAGATTGCAATCTGCTGAGCACAGTCATGGAACACAGAATTCAGCTGGTAGAACGACACTGCTGCAGTACCATAGAGGCCAGAGATTCCACTGACCATGCTACAACTAGCAAATTCTCATTCTGAGTGGCCAATGCATCCATAATCTCACTGTGTCTGCACTCTTGTTCTTCATGCATGACATGTAGCTGGTGTGCCACATGATCTGTGGCATGGGCAAATGCACAAACATCTGAACAATGCCATTGCTGTGACCATTCATATCCTGCAGCAGGAGGCAGACACCCTCTGACACTTGGTCATGCACACCAACTGCTCGCCTACATCTACTGCAATGCCCTGTTCTGGGTTGTTATGGGAAACTGCCAGCAGCAATGCTTCCAGCTGTGGTTTGTTGGACAATGGATTCACCGTGTTCAGCAGCCACTGTGGCAGCACCCTCTGAATGGCTAGACAAGTGGACCTCCACATCTGAGGCTACATCTGCTGCAATATCACTGTCAACCTCATGGAGTGACTCTCCAAACAATTCAAGGTCCTTTGTGATGGGGCCCATAATACCATGCTCAGACACATCATGAACAACAGGTATGATTGTTGGATGGGCTGCTGGATGATACAGATAGCTGATATGCAGATACAAAGACACAGATCAGGACAATGTGCCTACATCACATGATGGACATCATGAAATATATATGCAGTATATATCTCACTGCAATTTTACAAATTTATTTATTTAATTTATTTATTTTACATTTGTTTATCGGGGATGTCCAACTGGGACAGTAGTCCTTTTTTAGCAGAGGCCTAGTGAGAAAAGCTCCATTACAAAAACACAATACAAACAATACAAGAAATCGATAAGAATGAAGAATACATAACTTTGGTAAATATAGGTAGTAAATAGTTTGTACATAAACAATAAAAACTGAGAGAGCAATCTAAAGTGGAAAAACAAAGAAAGCTAACAAATAAACTAGCAGGAAATAGCTTGTGCCATCATAGAGAAATGACTCAATATCATGGTATTGGTGCTAAATATTTATGAGATACATGTATGGTATATGTACAAGAATATGGATGATTGTTACTATGCCAGTGTTACTTGTTCTAAACGGTGATAGCTAAGGCAATACTGAATGAAGTACAAGAAGGAGGGACTATGATGAAACTGTAGGAAGCTTGAGATAGGTAGATAAAGACAGGAGCAGTAGTGAGCTTAAGATAGGTAGAGAGAAACAATAATGACTTTGTAATGACTTCAGTTGCAGTCTACTGTATGTATATTTCATGGAATGTACATAAAATAAGTACATAATCTGTTTACATGGCCAACATACTTGACATATGTGATGGATAAAAAAAACACACCAGGCAAATACTCATGGGAAGATGGTGATGTTGAGCAGGGATGAACTTCAACTAGTGCAAGTAAAAAAACAGCATTGCTGATCACATCATTTACGCCATTAACCAGGTGAACACAGTTAAAACATACAAAATGTGTGACACACACATGCCACTTGTATGTACACTTGTGGACGTTGATACAGACTGACCTAGGAATGGTAAGAAGGATGTAGTATTAATGGAGGTCAACTACAGGATTAATAGCAAGGACAGGTATGAAACATATGTAATACCATACCACTGACAGACTCCTGCTGTGTAGAGGTTGTGGGTTGTAGTGTGGATTCTGCAGTGGTAAAGTAAAGAGAAAGATAGCCTAGTCACATATTTAGCAAAAAAAAAAAATTGCTGACAGCATCAGATATATACCATACAGTAATACTGGCTTCAACTACTCACATGATTGACGTTGCAACTGCACACCTCATGGGCCTGTATTGACAAATATTTATAAAAATGTCAGCTATAACATGTACTACTCATTCTTAAAAGCTATGACAATTTTGCTATAACATACTCGGTCTGTCGGCACTTGATAATGCATGGCTTGCCTATCCACTGAATGTCCCTGTAGTACACAAAGATCGAGAAACAATAATATAACAGTAAACAGTAGTGCCAGGAAATGAGGTGGAGGCACTAACAAAGTACTGTTCATATTAAGACTATAGAGACACTCACCTGCCGATCCGTAGTGTAGGCCTGAAGTAGACGGACCTGTGGATATGAATGCAAACAGCATTACAAATGTTCTTTGAACTGCTCTTTGTCTAACTCAGTTGTACCAATACATATAATTAGACTGGGTCTACTTTATTCCCTCGAAAGCCGAATTGGTCGAATACAATTCGCGTGACATATAATGAGAGGAACGCGAGTATGTCGAACGCACTGAACCATGAAAGTGGAAATATCGAATTTGCATAGTTGGCCCGTCTGCAGAATAAGTCCGTAAGGTAAGTGTGCGATAGCTACCGACCTTAGGGTTAGGGTGCGGATTAAGGTAAGTGCATAGATAGGTAATGCATGTGAGGTTTAGTGTAGGGTTTTGTTAAGTGTATGTGTGTGGAATATTTAGTTTGTTTGGGTATAGCTAAGTAGAGTAAGCGTGCGGTAGTTACAGACCTTAGGGTTAGGGAGGGGTTAAGGGTAGTGCATAGATAGTTGTGAATGTAGGGTTTAGTGTAGGGTTAGAAGTAAGGTTGTGGTGCTTTACTTTAGGGTTAGAAGTAGGGTTTTGGTTAGAGTGTGTATGTGTTGTGTTTTACTGTGTTTCAGTAGGTAGTATGTTGTGGGCGGTGGGGTTGGCCAACTATGAGAGATCGAGATTTCGAATTTTGTGGTTTAGTGCGTTCGATGTTCGCTCATTATGGTTTGCGCAAATTGTATTCGACCGATTCGGCTTTCGTGGGAATAAAGTAGACCAATTAGACTTATATTCATCATCCTCACTCTGTGTAGAAGTGCGTTGATGGCTTAACTCTGCTGTTGTAAATCAAAAACAGCAATACATGAATATTCATGCTACAGCAATATGCAGTGATTGTCTCAGTACTACACATCCCTGTAATGAAAATAAATGCATACATGTCTGTCCTGAAACTCCAGCTTCAATCTCACCACCAGGGATGTGTTTTTCCCTTCTTGTTGTTTGCATTGAGGCCAGAAATTATGTGATGTCATCAGGGTGTCAGTGGTGGTCCATCACAGGTGGTATCCCTTGATCTCTCATAATGTGTCACTCTGTTGGCTGCACGAAGGATCATATCAGAGCAGCATTTATTTATTTATTTACATTTATTTATTTACATTTGTTGACCGGGAGTGTCTGACTGGACGTAGGTCCATTTTCAGTGGAGGCCCGAGGAGAAAAGCTCCACAGTTAAAATAAACAGACAGTAGTTACATTGGATTACATAGCTATTAACAATATAACATAGCAATTACTTACAACATATTTACAGATGAAGAATATAGTACATCAGTAGACAACTAGAATCTTTATCTGTGAAGTACATAACAGACATTAACAAATGTTACAATAAGAAGTTCCTGCTGTACAATAAGTACTAGGCTTATGAGTATCTGAGCTTGCTATAATCAAGGTAGTTAGTGGAGTGGAAAGAAAGGTAGTGGTTGGATGGGGTGGGTGATTTTGGAGTGGGAGTTGCAAGGGCATAGCCAGCATGTTTTTAGGTGCACTTTTAGTAAAGTTTTGAAGTGGATGCATGATGGTACCGAGGTAATTGTGGGTGGGAGGGAGTTCCATAATTTGGCTATGGTGCAAGAGAATAGTGCTTCACCAGCAGAGTTATTGGCTTTAGTGATCTGCAAGTGATTTTTGTTGCTGGACCTTAGTGGTCTGGTGGTGCGATAGAGTTGGAGTAGATTCTGGAGGGATGGGACATTTAATGGATGATTTACTAGTTTGTGGGCGAGTGAGAGTTGATTCCATTGAAGGAGGTGAGGGAGTTCAAGCCAGCCCAGTTCAGCAAGTGAGAGACAGTGGTGCCTATGGTAGGATGCCTCTGTGGCAAATTTGGCAATTTTGTTGTAGCAGGTCTCTAGCTTGTTTAGATCACATTGCCTTAGGTTGGTATATATTGTAGGGGCATATAGTAGGGTGGAGATAAGGTGGGAATTTGCTATTGAAATCTTTGCTGCTTTGGTGAGAAGTTGCTTATTTCTGTATAACGCTCCTAGTTTTTTGTGGACTTTTTTATGGTCATGGATATGTGAATGTCAAATTTTAGTTTATTGTCTAGTTCCATTCCTAGCAATTTGGTGTGTTCAGTTGGGTATATAGTGCTGTTGTATTTTGCTGTGATGTTAAAGTGAGAGTTGTTTTGAGTATGTTTGGTGGGTTGGAAGATGAGTAGTTTAGTTTTGTTTGTTTAGTTATGTTTAGCATCATCTGTAGGCCTCATGGGATTGGTTGTAGCCTGCAGCTGCATTGATCATATTGGTGAGGTCTGTCCAGATTTCATTTCTCCAAGCAGTATCACCTGAACGGCCTAGGCATCTCCTTCCATGTTGGCAGAGAGAATCAATTATGATGTCCTGGGGGGAGAAGTTGTCACCCTTAGGACTGTAGGCCATCTGAAAGACACTGATATGCATATGACAATATTCATATTTGAGCCCATTTATTGATTTCATTCTGTGAACAGCATATATCAACATAAACAGTATGCATTCCAGTGCACTGAAAATGTCTGCATAACACTGTGTGTGATGAATACTAATGTGACATATTACAAGTGGCAACAATGCCTTCATACATAACATTGGTAAAATCAATATGATATGTAATATATTTGCAGTGAGTGGGATTAGAACTCCTGATAATACATATATATTGGGACCCAGGTGGACAGTAGTCTCTCCTTTGATAGTCACATCGCCACAGTAGTCAGGAAGTCCTTCTATGTGGCACACCTCATCATAAAAAGGTTCTCATCCAGGAAAAAAGAGGTCATTGTTCCTCTCTACTCGACACTCATTAAACCCATTATAGAGTACAATGCCCCTTTTGTAATGTACCTCACAAGACATCTGCAGCAGCTGAAAAGGCCACAGAAGTACCTCACAAAGAGGATTTCTGGCCTCAAACAAATACCCTGCACTGACCTTCTCAAAAAACTCCAGCTTTACTCCGTAGCATATCGCCTACTCTGAGGTGATCGCTGCCTAACATATAAAGCTATGTCAAACCCAGAGCTGTTGGACATGCTACACCTAAAGAAATCCCAATCCCTCCAAGCTACATGCTCTAGGGACCTAAATCTTGTCAACACAATACACAGGACATGCTGGAGGGATAGATTCCTGTCCCAGAGACTTCTCATACTCTGGAACAGGCTACCCATCTATGTCAAGCAAAGGTCTTCATTAGCACTCTTCAAGAAAAATCTTGATGAGTAGATGGGAAATAGGAAATACACCCCGGGGATCACTTCTGTGTCTCTGCTCGACAGTGGCACAGGAAAAGAACTTTCTTGGGTGGCATAAGCCAGGGAAACTTGTTGGTTAGGCTTATGTAGGCCCTTGGGCCGATAGCCTAGTAGCTACCTATGAACCTACAAACCTATATGGGATGGAGGTTCAAAGACAAAAGCATTATGCCACATGAGTCTGCTTTCATGCCACATTCAAATACTACAACAAATAACAATCAGAAGAACTTACGGAATGTGTGAGCAAACCTCTGGCCACCTCAGGCCACAGACAGTATGGATCCTTAGTATATTTAGCCAGTACTGATAATACCTTTGTTAAGAATCATCACTGAAGACATATCTGTAACAACAACAGCACATGTTTATAACAGTTTCATTAGGAGACATGAAATAAGAAATATTTGTAATATCAACATCATATACTAGATACTGATAGTGTCGGAAACCTTAGCTTTTCATAGTTACACCACAGAATACAAGTAATTACCAGTAAGAATTGCAAATAATCCATAAATCAGCCTTCATATAATGTTATTTGCAATGGAAGTCTGTCTATAAAACTACATATGGGACTGAAATAAACTATTTAGAGGAACAACATCTGTATGCATAAAGTTCAAGACAGAATCACTCCAGCAACATACATCTGTTAAAATTATCATTTTGAGTAAATATTAATTTAAACATGTACATTTCAAAATGAGTAACTTAAGCAAATGTAATAATCACCACAACAGAAATGCTACCAATTGCCAATGTATCTTTCACTCCAAATCATATAATCAAAGTACACCTTGTGTGCACCCACCTTTAAGTAACATTTGCATCATACATAATTAATGAGGTTAATTAAAACTAAGGTTTTTGGAATCCCATTCATGCACATCTGCATAAATAGCGGTTATGTGACAAAACACCTAGGTGTACTGCGTAAACACCCAGTAATGGTACGATGTGTGACACATACCTGTTATTTTCAAATGATCTGATAACATGACATCAGTGCTACTTTCAAATATTGATTTTGAAACATTTACTTATCAGACCATTGCTAACTGTGAACTGAGTGGTACCTCAGTGAGCTTTTCTCTGTGTTTATATTTCCAGACTTCAACTTGAGGATCATGATGGCTAATTTGAGGAGGCTGAGATGTGCCCATGCACCCAACTGGACTGATGAAGAGATGACCCATATGTTGACTGTGTATTCTGGATTGGAGCAGCGGATGAGAGCTAGACCTAGGAACTTCACCATGACTGATGTGTGTAACTGGATTGCGAGGGAGCATCAATGGAGGATGGGCATCTATCACACTGGAATGCAGGTTCATCACCACTATGGTGACCTGCATCAGGGAGACATGGAGGAGCTTCAAAGGAGGGTGGCCAAGGTGCAGAGGGAGTCCATAGATCCCTACAGTAAGTACCAGTATTCTACATATGTCTGAGCATTGCTATGGATTTTACAGATATTTCTCTATATCATATGTATCAGATAGATGTTTTTGTAACAATGTGTTAGCTGCTGTGATAATTAGCTTGTGGGAATAATTAAGTGGACTTGGTAAATACTGTTCTCTTAACTAAGGGTTTGACTCCCGTGTTGTTAATTTATTTAATAATGCGTATAATATCCGTAAGTATGTCCTTTGTAGAGATACATAAGTTTTACATCTAACTACATAATTTCACATAGCCTGTGTTCTCATGTATAATGCCTATAGCGCCCAGGTCATGGTTGATTGCTTATTTCATACTTTTCTGTTATAATCCTAATGTATCACCTACTGGAAAATTACAAGTTGGAATACAAACATATATATAACTTCATTGCAACAAGCCCCCAAAGCAATTACTCAGGCATGTTTATTTAATTTAAAAAGTGATGCCTGCCCCATTGCTTACACATATGTTTTTAGCTATGTGCTGAAAGCTGTTATTTTTTTACTATGAAAGGTCCAAAAATTGTTTACATTTTCCATATTCATCCTTTTTCTGCAGAATTTCTAATAAACACCTGGAGTACTTGTTTTCTGCAATGATCCCTTTGCTGAATGTTAGCTTTGCCTGTAAAGCAACTGCCCAGCATGTCCAAATTTTGGCATGTTGTGGGTTCCAAATCACATGGGGAAACATATATCTGTACCTGTTACCTCGGTTAACTTTTACCATAGCATTTTTGGAAGAACCATATTGCAATACTTTATATTAATGTTTATGTTGTGCATGGTAACAACTCACTGATATAGTCTTCGAAATTCTATGAATATGGCCATAATAATATTCTGATAAATTCAGTTGTTGAACAACAGTGTTTGGAGAGCAGTACCTGTTTGTTTAAGAGCAGCATGTGCTGACTGTTAGCTTAGCTTGCAAGGAAACAGGATAGCATGTCTACTTTTGGTGTGCTGTATGTGCAAATCTAGAATGGGGACATATATATCCAAAACTGTTATCTTGTTAATATACCCATAGAATTTATTTATAAAAGCATATTACACTTATTGATATTAACATATATTTTGTACATACAGTCAAAAACTTAAAGAAAAAGACAACCTCTGCTGATTTAATTGGCGAATTCTTGGTGTAAAGATTCAATAAAAGTACAGGACCTACCTACATTAGAGCTTCAATATAAAATAAAGAGCAAAATTTGTTCTTTTAGCGCAGCCTTCATTTATAAGCCCGAATGCTGTTCAATCCCCAAAACAGTCACAAAATCGTACTGGCATCACCCTTTAATATCGCTGTAAGTGTTGCACATCCTGCCTATGCTTACTAGTTGTCCTTTTGACAATAGATTTTTATGTTCAGGGTGGATGTAAACTAGTGTAAAATAGGAAAAGAGTTGCAGCACGCTCGTTTTTAAAAAATATGAGACAAATAAGTTAAAAGTTCTATTAATTGTAGCAGCTCTTTAGTTTAAAGAAGTTCAGTGCCTACAAAGCCGTCATTATAAGTAAATTCATCGCTGAAACCCTTGCAGGAATTGTCCAAGAAAACTTTCAAGCCATAAGACTAGTCAACTTCATTCCTTTAAAAGGAACAATATTTGCCGATTGTTCAAGTCCTAGCTTAATAAAAGGCGTTCAGTATTACAAAAATTCTAGCATGAGTATACTATAATATTTCCCTAAAAAATGCATCACAAGTTACTGGCCGTGGCAGTTTAGGGGAATTGCCGAACCGACTTCTATTTTACACAGAATTTATGTTCAAAAACAAAAAGCTTGCGTTGTATACTGTACCACGTTCTGTTACAACATCAACTGTTGTACAGATGCATTTGTTAACGAAAAGCAGAGGAACATGTTCAACTGCCTGACTTGTCAGTGATGGATGTGGGTATATATTTCTGACATCTACAGTCAAATAGTTACACCTGTAATTAATGTACCAATACTGTTGATTTTTGTTAATGCTAAATTGTTAATTCTTTTGGCAAATAGAAGGTATTTTTTTTAAGATATCAAATGAATACAATAATCTCTTCATTTCTTCGAGTAGGTCAGTTCATAGTCTATACATCCTCGAAATGGGCATGTTCTTCTCTCTTTGTGTGTAAAAAGCTCCACACCTGGTGAGTCATTTTGGGCTATCTAATGTTTTTGTAATTTTAATGCTCATCTTCACTTATTTTAAGCTCTGCAAGAAATTCGGTGGAAATGGCCCACGGCTCCTTGATACATATTAGGTGAAAGCTCAGGGAAGAAGCAACTTGTAAAAGATGACTAAACTAAATGCAAACCTTTTTATGCCATCCAAACAAATCTTTTCACTACCACTTTTCCTTAGTATATAAATATTGCAGGAATTGTTCCAGTACAAGAACCCATTGTAAAATCCATTCACGCCAGTAAATTACGCTCAAAATTTAAATCAAAGTACGTCTTGATTTCACAGTGGAAAAACACGGATACATTAGGAAATCAAAGTTGTTGTTTTTTATCGAACCACTTACTCCACATTAGTTGGTTAAGAAAGCCAGTAAACAAATAATGTCACAGCAGGTTGTTGTTGACTCATTAAAACAGCATACTAATTAGATTCCTTAATAGTTGTTTAGTTCATAGCCTCTGACTTGATTACACTCGCTAAATCAACATAAAAGTATATCCCAGAGTTGTATGTTCCTGATTGTTGAATCTCTTTCCAAAGATGATGAAGAATCTCGCCGTGTCTTTCTCCTTGTAAGTGTGTACATATCAATGACATCTACAGTCAGGACATATGGGAGAAACCAAAACATTATGTTTTTAATCATCATAAATATTCCCTAGTTTTGTTCTGTTGGTTGTAAAAATCCTAATTGATACAGATGTCAAAGTCACTGTAATGCCCCAGCCGGGGTCAGCTTTTTGATAGGTCGAAAAAATTGTCGGTTATTTAAAGGTTACACATTTTTAACCTACTGTTAAACAGGTCATTCATAGTGTGAACAGTGGCGTTCCTCATTTCACCTAAAAACAGAATTCTCTCAGCATTAACAGAGCTAGAAAATTTCTTTTGAATAATACCGTTGAATTAGAATGTATGTTCAAATGAAGCATGGCAAACCATTCAGAAAAGTCTCATGTTAATTTGTTACTGTTGAACCGTATTAATTTTAATTTCAAAACAAAACCAAGCACATTACCTGTCTTAAAAATACCTCATAAAATTTAAACAGATGCAAAAAGATGCACAGTTTTTTCTCTTCTCATCCAAAACATTCACTTCAATCTCTTTTCACTTTGTGTAGAAAACAGAATGTTTATGTGTCACATCCTTGTGTTGTAATGTTCACGATATAAACAAACAATTCACATCCAGTTCGACATTTGTACTTTGTTTATTCATCCTGCATGAAAATGTTTCGGTACCTTTTTGGAACCAGTCAATTATTTAAATATTAAAATACAGCTTTTTGTTGGTTTTTATTTTCTTAACTTCCATGAGTCAAGTTGGTTTAAACGGTCATCCAAACTGAAATTTTAAAGTAGATCTGTCATTTTTCGTTCCAAAAGTCTGCACCAGTCAAGGCTAAATGACAAAACGCAAACGTGGGTTCTTACGCCACCAGTCGTCACCACCAGCCAGGGTAAATTAAGTGTTCAACTAAAGTTAGATTTGTTATCCGTAACCTTTGGTCTGGAGTTACCTTACAAAACTTTTCAAATAAATGAGTTGGTTTTGAAGGAAACAAGGTTCAGCACACCGGTCTTCACCAATTTGAGACACAACCATGTTTTACCATTACTAATTTACTTTAACCTGAAGTTTTCTGTTCTTGGCTGTAACAGTGACGAAAGGGGCATCTCTTTGTCCACCTCTTGGAACCTTATTTTCACCATTAACATTCCTTTTCCGAATTAAAAAGGCTAGTCTTGTATGTTTGACATAAAATGTTACTAAATCATTTGTGTATTTTGAGTTTCAAAGAAGTGAAGGGCCAAGCGCCTTTTTATTTTTCAGCAATTTCCTCCAGAACATCCCCCCTGGTTCCTGGATTGGCAGGCGTGTCGGCTATTCTGGCCAGAACACTGCGCAAAATGAATGGTCTGCGGGCATCAGTTTCTTTTACATTTAACCTGATTTCCAGATAGTTAGGTGTTGAACAAAAAAACTATCGAAAGTTTCTTCTTTAAACTCAGAAAGAAAGGCAAAAAACAATAGCTCAAGAAATTGATTCCCGATCAAAGCTATTTTCACGTATTTAAAACAAAAACTCACGTGCTGTGCTGTTAAACTCCTGTTTAAAATTTATACAAAAACAATCACCGTAGAAACTAATTTTGCTTCACCTCATTAATCAGTAAAAGCAGATTAATAGTAATAAAAACTCCTTTGAATTATCTTTAAATAGGAAATATAAAACGTATGAGTTTTGTTTCTCTAAATATTTTCGCAGGATGGCTCCCAACAAATAGTCTGTAACTGGTTAAACTAGCCAAGTAGGAAGAGGCTAGATAGGTGGTTGAGAACTATGTACATTACTGTAGAAAAATGCAGCCTCATTAGTAATGTTATTGAAGTATGTACTTAGTAAGAATATTTTATGATGTTTTAAAACACAATAACATCATTTAATGTAATTGACTTAGCGTTTTAAATTCATGATTTTATAGTCTTAAATTTATACATAAATTAATGGAGAACCTATATTTGTCATCTGCTGTTGAAGGAATTATTAATATTTAGAGTTTAGCTGAAGTAATTGTACTAGTAAGGACTGGTGGTTCAGACTTTAAATTTCACAAAACGTTTAGATGTATCTAAAACACTTTATTTTAAAGAAGATACTTTCTTTATTATTTCCTGAATGTACTTGAAACTATATGGACATCAGTTGCCTGAAACATTTTATTTTTACTTTCTTGTTTGGAGTTTTTGACTATTTGTTCATTGCCAGGGTTCTTAAGCACTCCTTTTGATCGCAAGCAGGATCTGCACAAAATCTAAACTTCCTGTTAACATGAAAATCAAATTGAGCAGATTTAGTGTCTTTTATGTCTTTACATTTCACAAAAATTCAAGTCTTTTTTAAAAAACAGTTTCTGTCTTTGAGAGCAACTTCCAACTTAATATGTTTAAAGAAAATTCCTGATGTATTGTAAACCTAGTATTGGTTCCAGTTTCTAACAGAAAAGTAAATTCTCACTCCTTTTTCCCTACAGGCTGTCATTTTGGTTGTTTTGGAATAGCCATGTGTTCAGGAAGTTCTGTTGTTCAAAACAACTTTAACCTAAAAGTAGGGAAAAATATCGTAAAAATTCAATCTGTACCAGCTTCTTGATCTCCAGCTTCCATTTACTAAAATTGGAAATATGCTATGTTCAATTTCATGATTTTATAAACTCAATTGACTTATATAGCACGGAATACTGCTAAACGCTAACTCTGGAAAGATTATAAATAAAAGAGAACGCATGCCTGTTTTTGTCACGCCAATAACTGGTCAGTGTTTTAATACTAATGTTCAAGATAATTTGAACAACTGGTTTAAACGACCGCATAGTTGTTCAAACATTAAGCTGCAACACCATTAATGACAAATACTTGTTGGAGTCTGCTTTTAACAATTTCGGATTTAAAAAATTTATTGAAGTTCTAAAAGTAATGCTAAACAATTTACTTCATGTTTAAATCAACTAAAGTGTACAAAGGCAGGATGAGTCAGTCAATTGAACTGTGGGGGTTATGCCACTTGATTTTCTGGTTTTTAGAAACTGGTGCATCAGTAACTTTTGTCAACTCACTCGAATGCCATGTTTTTTGTTCAAGAATTATTTTCAATTTTGTTTTTTTGTGCAGTTCGAATGTGTGACATTAAGACTTATATTTCTAAACTCGAGTAAACATTACTAAAATTAAATGTATTAATGAGAAACTGGTTTAGTAAGGAGGCCTTAGGATTTTTTTTAAAGCTGCTGCGTTGACTATGACCGAGTCTCTGCCTATCAGGTGATAATGTTGACGAAATGTGATTAACGTTTAAAGAAGAGCACTGTTGTATAAAGGTGAACTTTTGGAACATTCACTCTACCCAATTGAACAGGAATCCTTTTGGAAGGTGACTGTTGCGCGGAAATTTGCTGTTTTAAAGCTTACTATTAGGAGAAGATTCTAGTTAAAACTGACCTGACAACAAATTTACAATTATAAATGACAAGAAGTTATTAAAAGGGACAACAGAGAAGAAACTATCCCTTGTAGAACCCATTTGGGAGAACCAAAGAGCCGAAAATCCTGGAATAAATCCGGGGGGGCCTTACTTAGGCTCTGTTATACGATAATTCACTTGGAAAGATTTATCTACAACTTTTCATGTTTACCACTAGATTCTGATCTGTTTGAAAGGAATAGGTTAACGAGTACTTTATACAGGCCCTGTTACCGAGTTTCTTAGCTAAGAATTGATTGATCTGATGAATAACACACGAAAGTTAAATGCATCTTATTCCCTTACCAGTTAAACAACAAACGATATACCAAGTTGAAACTGACTCGCTGCTTTTTTTTGAAGGAAACAACATAACTTACAATTTGATAAAAATGTAATTTCTATTTATTTTAGCCCTGTTTCTTACACAAAAACACAAGTCTGACTGAAAAAAGATACATATTCATTTAAAGGAACGTGAATTCTTACAAAATCCAGTTTTTAGATGTCAGGTTTATGTTTATGACAAGAACAAATGGAAGGCTTAAAATACAGTTTTTAACTTTCTGAAAAAAAACGACACGCAGTTAAATTTTCATTGAAGTACTTTTCAAAAAATGACAAACAAATGAAGTGATGCGTGTGAAATCTGCGGTATTTCTTTTACCTTGAATCTTTAAAAACCTATGATACGCAAAGAGACATATAATTGGTTTGACGATATATGAAACGGGAGCCGCTGATATGTTCGGACATGCAAATTTCTTCATTGTTGATCAAGAACACTCCCCATGAAATTGAAACCCAAGATGGTTATTTGTCTAGATTTTGAAACCCGGACAAAATTGCTGGATTGGTAGTGTTCGCTATGACTCAAATTACTATACTATTTGCATAGACTCTATCATTTTTACCCTATGTTAAGAAGTATCAAGTTTGGAGGCAGTGTAACTTTGACGTTAGCTACCTCAAACGATAACTCCATCCTCTTGAGTTGAGTTGCGACTATTATTCAACTGCTTTAGGTGACTTTAAGTGTTCCGACAAGTGGAGATTAGAATTGTACAGAAGATGTTGTAAATAGTATTATCAACAAACCTTTGTTTTTGAACGGATTTAGATTACAAAAAACGAGTGACTTCAGGGTCTCTTCTGTGAGCCAACATAATTCAGTGTTAAAATATGTAAAGAAAATACCTATCTTTATTAACTGTGAGGAATCTTACAATGTGAATTTTAAATAGCCTGTTAGAAATTTTTTGGACGTGCCGATAATGCCTTTTTATAGGAATACAAATAATCGTTGAATCTTTAAGTTGAATTTGAACAATTCTTTCTGGAAGAAAAATTTATGTATATTATTTCAACAGTAGAACAGGCAAACTAATTTGTGGAGAAGGTAACAATCTGCCAAATTTTAAAATTGAGACTTTATTTGTCCGGCAATTTCAGGAGACGTGATGGCTGCAGCAATAAGTTCTGCAGACACACTAGTTTACATCATTAACCGCAGGAAAATCCCTCGTATTTACGCAACCGGTAATGCAGGCTGGATGTGCGCACAAAGGGTACAAAGGAATATTGATTTAGGTCAATTTTGAAAATGAATGGCAAGAAAAACAAGATGATACTTTTGTTTTGGAGCAGACAATTCTATAAATGTATGTGACAAACCGTTTAACAAAGTAGAAACATAAAACTTCTTACAGAGTAAACACTAAAAGAAATGCCCTCATTGTGAAATTTACTACAATACCTCAGGAATGAGATTATTAAATCAGTGAGAAAATTTTAAGTTAAGTTTTATAACCGCTGCAGATTTGAATATTGTCAAATTTGAACTTTAACGAAGGGCATTATGTTATTCCAGTTATCTTTTCATTAATTGATTAAACAAGTTAACAACGCCTATTAATACAATTAGTGGATAGGCGAGAACTCTGAAGAGGGGCTACTAAACACTTCTAACACACACGAATGGAAAAACCAGACATAATACACTATTTGACCATGGTAAACATCAATAAAGTGTTATTGCAAATTTGGATGCACACCTTAAAAATTTAAACAAAACTGAGATACTCAGGATTAAGGATGAACAAAAAATTTAATTACAATTAATGGGAATGTGTAGATCCTGCTTATGTTTATTAGAATAGGAAAATTAACGAAACTAAAAGAATTTACATTAGGTCATCTTTATATGTAATAAAAAAATTGAGAGATCAATGTTGAGGCTAAATGAACAGCACACTGCACACTTATGGCGCTTATATGGGTATTGATCATAAAAAGGGTTGGATACTCGCAAGTTTATTCTGTGACAGTTATTGTTTGAAAAACTTTTTATGGAGTTGAATTTAGATGCATTTTTCTTTATATAGTTAACGTGATTGCATCAGGAAGTGGTGTATGCATTCTTAACTGTGCCCTTCCTATTAAACCTACTACTATAATCATAACTTTAAAAATTTAATGCATATGATTTATAAACATATTAATAAAAAATGTACTTTTAATGAATGCTTGACAATAACATTTATGCAGATAACATTTTTACTTAATAGTTTGAGTTAATTATTTACAGATTCATATTAATGAAGATTTTTTTATTTACAATTTAGAATGGAGATTCTGCACATTATAATTCACTTCCCGCATTAAATTACTGATTGATTAAAGTCTGAAGTTTAGTTGTTTTATTTGTTCATTCTGCTGAGCTGTTATAAGGGTGAGAATGTAAAGCTTTTTGAAAAATAAATCAAAAAAATAAACTGCAACGTTAAAGAAACCTGAACTTTGTCGTGTATTGTATTTCTTATCATCATTCAGGTTGCCTGTTTCTACACATTTTTATATATTTTGTATATAGTTGTGAATAACTTAGTTAATCATCAAATTCTTTCTAATATAGCTATAATCTGCAACATTCCGTTAATGGAAAACTCCACCACAGAACTAAAAAAAAATGTTTTTTTTTCACTCTGTCTTTGCTTCCTGACCTATTTTAATACCTCAAAATCACTCAAAGTGCTTTATTTGTAATTTTAGCCTGTTTCTCACAAAATGGCTACCAATGGGGCTTGATGTATCAACATGATCTTCTACTCCCTCAACCCTTTCGCTTTCCCATAATACTTTGTATGACTCATGCAAGACATAAGGAAGTAACTTTGAATTCCCATGCCATTGACATGTAATGGGATTTGGGAGGGTTACTGTTATTTGCCTTACTTTCTGTAAAAGGACTGCTTCTTTTCTGTCTCTAATCACCCTCATTTATGTTTGGCTCAAATGTTATTTTACAATATACTTAGAAGTTATCCAGCTACAGCCAGAAAATTAACTTAATTGCAGGCCTTTGCTCAGGGTTTTCTTTTGTAGTCAGAGGAATTGATTCTGCAAGGGTCTCTCAGCGTGGTGACAGTTTTAACACCTCTGCAGTAGTGTGGGAGGGAGGGGACTCTCAATTCCCCTTGAATTACAAAAGAAAACACTAAACAAAGACCTGCAATTTAGTTACTTTTCTGGCTGTAGCTGGATAACTTCTAAGAATAGTGTAAAACAAGGTCCGAGCCAAACATAAATGAGGGTGATTAGAGACAGTAAATAAGCAGTCCTTTTACATAAGGTAAAGAAAATAACACTGACCCTCCCAAATCCCATTATATATCAATGGCATGAGAATTCAAAGTTACTTCCTTATGTCTGGAATGAGTCATAAAAGTATTATAGGAAAGAGAAAGGGTTGAGGGAGTACAAGATCACATTGATACATCAAGCCCCATTTGTAGCCATGTTGTGAAAAACAGGCTAAAATTACAAATAAAGCACTTAGAGTGATTTTGATGGGTTACAATAGGCCACAAAACAAAAGATAGAGTGAAAAAACACAGTTTTTTTAGTTCTAGGGTGGAGTTTTTCCTTTAACATCAGGTATTTAACTGTTGGGGTAGTACGTCTTGCTAAATCCTGTTATTTGTCTGAGCAATATTTGGTTAATATTTTATACTTCACAACAATTCTATGAAGGTCTGTTTTCTCATAAAATCTTGAAGTCAATATTAGAACAACATCATCTTCAAATTTTGAGGGACTGGGATGGTCAGATTAACAACTTAAATGAAAAACAGGGAAGATGTATGTAATTTAGCAAGAAATAATGGTCCTTATACATGCCTTTCTGTGTCCATAATGTACAGCAACATGTATGGTTCTGTGTACAGAAGCTACAGTATATGCTACATGACACTGTCTCACTGCCTAACATATGCATTACTGTTAATGTATCTGAACACAGCAATAACATGAATGTATTTTACCAACTGTTTAAGCTACATGAGCAGCACATGTTCATACTTTGCAATACTATGCCAAGAGCATTATTAGCAGACCATCCCCCATCAAGATGATGTAATAAGATGAGCTCTTCATTGCCTGCAAACAATTTTTTTTTCACTTAACATGTTAGGCAGGCAGGTAGTTATCACAGTTAGAGTTTGGCTGTGGATTGTATTTGCAGGTTTGAATCTCATGTCCTTCAATCTGTATTCAACTATGTTAATACCTGAATGTAAAAAATGTCAACTGTGTATTGTGATTATCTAATGGTCTTCAGAAACAAATGTTTACAAACTATATTGAGAAATGGAAATCAGTCCCCCAGATTCTGAAAAGCTTGCATGGAGTGCAAGATTAATGCAGGAGCTCACGCAGGCAATATGTCTGCTGTGCGATCCAGGAACAGCCTGCAGGGGCATGCACGAGAGTTCCTGCACTAATCTTGCACAGACTAAGTCCTGGTATGCAAATCACCCCATTTGCAGGAGAAATCCATGCAAATGAGGTGATTTTTGCAATCCAGGAAGCTTGCAATAGTCCGTGCAAGACTAGTGCTATCTGCAGAAATGTACTTGGTTAGTAACTGAGTACATTTCTGCAAAATCAAAAACAGAGCTATGACAGCTCCAAATAAAAGATGCAAGCCAATGACCAAGTATAAGACCAATGGCATTGCAAACAATAAAAAAAAAAAAATGAAAAAAAAAACAACTTTTATTTTTTTTTCTCTGATCTCGGATTTTTAAGCATAGGGCAGGGGCGCGCAAATGGGATTGGGGGAAAATAAGACAATAAACTTAAAACGAGCATTCTAACTAAAATCAGTATTCTGCCATGCAAGTCAATGGCAGGCAGAAGACTACCTGGCCAGTCAGTAGTGGTTGCTAAGGGGGTAGGCTCAGTCTGAGACATGTAACTATGCATTAGCAGGCAATCTTATGCAAATGAGGGGAAGGATAGTGAATCCCAGTTTTCCCCAGCATGTGTGACAGGCCCCATCAGTGTAAGAGTATGAATAGCTGGGTGGAAGACTAGGATATAGGTGAAATCATGGGGGGGATGTCAGGCATACTGTAAGTGGATTGGAGTCCTGTGGCTCGGGATTGCTTCTAGCTTAGCACATCTAAGCTATGGGTGTGTCTAAACCTGCCTAGCACTCTTTACAAAGTGTAAGTGGGTATGCGCGCCATGCACCGAGTTTTACAGGAAGAAAAATAGAGGTTAAACCAGGAAATAGCAGCTCTGTGCACATTTGAGCAATCCGTTTGTGAGGCGCACACACGGGATTAAACAGGAAGGCAAAGGGAAGGGAAAACAGCAGTAGGAAGGTAATCAAGGAGAACTAGCTTAGCTGACAGGTGAAATGTATCAGAATCAGCCAATCACACAGGCAGCAGACCAGCCCAGCCCAGCACACCACTATAAACTTTGCAAATATCTTTCTCCCTTGTTTTTCCCCAAAATCTCTGCGCCACCGATGTATACAAATGGGGAAATTTTACAAAACAAAAGCAAGAGAAAAAATGTCAGGGGCTGCTTTTGCTATCATAAACCAGCATGTGCAAGAGGCTGAGGGTGGTGAGGATGTGAATGCTGCTGAGCAACCCACAGTGAGAAGATGGAGAAGAGTGTACAGACCCAGGGTAATCTACCAAGGGCTACATGAGCTGGAGAGTGGAGCACTATAGGGTGGACAGGGACCTCCTACAGCAAATTGTTGAGTTGTGCCGGCCACATCTCATACACAGAACTAACAGAAAGGAACCCATCCCAGTGGATACCAAGGAATGTGAAGGCCTAAGAATACTAGCTACAGGTACCTTCCAAAGGCCAACTGGGGATATGATGGGGATTTCACAGGCATCAGCATCCAGGGTACTCCACCAGTTCCTGGATGCCATGTCAGCACATGTTAAGTGAGCACGTATATTTCCCCATCACCAGTGAGGCGTTGGCCAGCAATATGTGTCTCTTCCACCAAATAGCAGAATACCCTGAGGTAGTGGGTGCAATAGACTGCATGCACATATGCATCAAAGCACCACTTGATGATGGGGTTAGGGTCTACATCAACCACAAGTGCTTCCCCTCCATCAACTGCCAGGTCATGTGCGATGCCCAGGGCATAATAATGAATGTGTGTGCTGGCTGCCCTGCAAGCTACCACGATTCCCACATCTGGCATCTGATGCAGCTGTACCAGAGATTTGCAAATGGGGACATCCCACACAGTCATCTAGTGGGCAATGCTGGATATGCACTGGAGCCATGGCTGATGACACCCATCAGAAATGCACACACACCCGAACAAAAATTCCATAATGAGGCACTCACACAAACACAAATCATAATAGAGTGTGTGTTTGTGATGCTCAAGTCACAGTTCTGGTGCGTGGACACATCTGGTGGAGCCATGCAGTACTCATCAACTACATGTACCCAGATTGTTCTTGTATGTGCCATGCTACACAATATGATCCTGCGGAAACAGCTGCAGCAGGAACAGCATGGGGCAGGGCCACACAGCCCCCCACCATTGCCAAGGCCTGCACAGGCACAGAGTGACTCGGAGGAGGAACAACCTGAACCTGCCCCAGTAGGCAGAATGAGGCATGCCCAGTATGCCCTGGCCTTGGCAAAGAGGTGACACATAGCACATGCACTGACACAGTAGGGACCCAGGGAATGACACCTCTCTCTGATTCTCACATACAGTAAAATGAATGCCAAACATGACACTACCTGTGCTCTATCATTTATAGGAGTTTACTATGTGCATCTGACATAGGCAGCTCTGCAGCACCACCCTCAATACTGGGACACCCACAAGGTAAGTGACTCAGACATGCCAGTTGGGGGGGGGGTCACATACCCAACAACAGTTACAGCCAGCAGGATAGGTGTAGACAAACACAAACAAATGCTGTACTATGGCCTCTGAATGAGCCTATGTATACCCACCCCCCCAGGCCTACACAGACAGACTACAGCAGGCCAGGCATTTGGATGTAAGATGTGAAGGCTAGGAAGTCAGAAACTAATATGTAGGTAGTTAAAGCTAAGATCTGTAGTACACTGGTATGCCTCTAGCCAGCACGATAGGTAAGACTACAGACTGCAATGGAGTACCCCACATACTAGTACAGTCCTAGCAAATGTGTAAAAGTGTCAGGTGTGAACCCCCCCATTCTACGTACACTTATAGTAACAGTCAGGTGTGCCCCCACTCCTGTATAGAAATGTAGAAAAAGGCAGGTGCCCCCCCCCCGCTATGCAGAAATGTAGCAACAGTCAATGCCAAATGACTGATGGATCCCCTGCAGACACAGCATACTACCTGTTGGTGTACAACACAAAGGTCAGCACCGCAGTACACACTACCTGGTCTTGATCCACACATGCAATCCAGATGGCCATACTGGGCATGCTCACACACTTAGAGGAATGAAGGCAATGTCAGTCAACAACATACTAAAAGATCATACTGGGCATGCTCACACACTTAAACACATGAAAGCCATGTCTGCAAACATCAGTGGACCAGACATATCTGGCAATTGCAGTTCTTAGTGCAGACACATGTCAGTATGCACCACTCCTACCTTGCATACACAGTGGATAGGAATACAGACATATATGTAAGGACAACACACTATAATAAGCCAAAGGTAGACGGACATAGATGTATGGAAGAGGGTGACCGTGACAAGGAGCCATCCGGGCCTGTCCCACCCAGCACACAGCCAATGGGCCCCAAACACATGAGGTGCAGATGTCACTCACTGCAGACACTAGCCACCAGTATCTGTCAGCATGACAGACTATGTGGTGCACGTGCCAGCTGTGCAACATGACTGTACAAGGAAGTAGTCATCTAGTAGCTGTATACATGTACCTGTGACATACGATCCCATGTGTGCCCACAAGTGGCATGTCAACCCCTACATGAATGGGTTATGGCCCATGTACACACCACCCTCCCCATAGCAGTATTATGACAAGCCTGCTGAGGTCATCCAATGTGAAATACACCTTTGGGAGAGCTGTAACTTGGTAATCTCCATGGCACATCCCATAACTGCGTACTACTGCAGTGATAAACTAGTTAGGTAGTAGTTCTAACCCCAGACTTGTAACTGTGTGTTTGTGTGCATGTTTGACTGTGTAGAGATAAATGCTGTTTAGGCTACTCACACTCCGTACAATTCATATACTCAACTTTGGCAAGACTGCTGTTGTCACTTACCTAGAAATATACCTCTGGGAAAATTATAGCCCAGTAATCTCCGTAGCGTGTCCTGTAACTGTGTACTGTTGTAGTGTGATAAAGTAGTTAGGTAGGTGTTTTAACCCGAGACCTGGCAACTGTGTGTGTTTGTGTGTGAATCTGTGTGTGTGTGTGTGTGAATCTGTGTGTGTGTGTGTGTGTGTGTGTGTGTGTGTGTGTGTGTGTGTGTGTGTGTGAAAAAAAAAATTTTAAGGTCAAAAGCCCCTTTAAAAACCCTTTTTTAAGGCTTTTTTTTTCTTTTTAACCCAACCCTTTTTCCCTTAAAAAATTTTTCCATTTAAAATTTAAATTTTTTGGCAAAGGCCCCTTTTTCTGAATTTTTTCCAAATCAAATGTTTCTCTTTGAACCTATTATCTTTAGATTACATTATTCCATGTTACATATTTCAGCAGAATACTTACTTAATTGACATTACATTATTTGACAAAGTTCTGTTTTCGAAAAATCAAGTCCCATAAGATTAATGGTTCTTTAACTCTGTTAAAATTAAATATCATAAAAAATGAGCAATCTACTATTTGTAAAGATTTAGTCTTACTTTACATGACATAAGTATTGTTTGATAAACTTTGACTGAATGATGTTATACTCATCATCTACAATCTTGTAAGATTTCTTGCTGCAAATTTAAATTACCATGATTGATTACTGTATCAATTAAACTGTTTATGTTTTAACATAAATTCTATTTACAAATGAACTTTAATAATTTACTTTGAAAACCTATATCTATTGAACTGTAATGCGAAGATAAATATTACACTGTCAATATCCTTTTAAAGGGAATGAGTTGAAAACTTTTGTATTTGAACAATTCTCAATGGTTATTATGGTTTTCAGTGAAACAGACTACTTGGAGACAACTAAAAGATGAAGAGATTTATGTCTGGCATTCAGACAGATTGCAACTCACGCACTACTTCATCCACTGCAAAAATCTGTGTCAAGCAATGTCGGTGCAGTATTCAAGCTAGTCCTTAATGTATTTTGATAGCCTTAGACTTAAAATGAAGTTGACATAGAAGTTGTATAACCTACTTGACCAATATGTAGTCTACTGTGAACTGACAATTCCTATATAGAATTTTTAGTTATAACTAATTTTAATTCAGGGCTTACTAAAAACTACTTATTAATCATCCTATGATTGACAAGTTGTCAGCCCAAATAAGGGAATAATGAAGAACTTTCACTAACTTATGTTATAAGACAGATTCATTTAAATGATTGCACTGTATTGAGAACATTCCTTTAGTAAACAAAAAATTAACAAGCTGTGATTCAAGTCAGTGTCGAGTTTAATTCTTTCTTATGAAAACCAATGCACTAAGATAATGCATTTATCAAACTCTTTTGATAATGCCTTGAACATGCATTAGACACTCGTAATTTATCATACCAACTAAACCTGTTCTTGATAACTTTGGATTTTAATTGCATAAAACCTTGCAATGACAACATTGAGTTCTATACACACTCATTTGTATTCTTTATATTTGAAATGTTATGTATTATAAGTGAAAATATTTTTATGATTTTTATCACTTTTAGATATTCAATCTTTTTGACTATCATGATTTTTTATTAAAGACAATATTATGCAAATATGTGTGTTTTGCTGTAGTATTTGAGACATAGCTGTTTTGTTGTCTTCTTCTGAAAGCACTGTAATCCTATGCATTCTTTGAAAAATAACACTTGTAGTTAAGAAATCCTTTGTTCCTGTGGTTATGACTATCTGACCATTGGGTCTACATTTATTATTGTATATAGTTGTGAATACTGTTATCATCAATTCTTTCTAATATAGCTATAATCGCAAAATTCCTTATGGAAAACTCCACCAGAACTAAAAATGTTTTTCACTCTGTCTTTGCTTCCTGACCTATTTTAATACCTCAAAATCACTCAAAGTGCTTATTTGTAATTTTAGGCCTGTTTTCACAAAATGGCTACCAATGGGCTTGATGTATCAACATGATCTTCTCCCTCAACCTTGCTTTCCCATAATACTTTGTATGACTCATAGACATGGAATAACTTTAATTCATCCATTGACATATAATGGATTTGGGAGGTTAGTTATTGCCTTACTTTCTGTAAAGGACTGCTTCTTTTCTGTCTCTAATCCCCTCATTTATGTTTGGCTCAAATGTTATTTTACAATATACTTAGAAGTTATCAGCTACAGCCAGAAAACTAATTGCAGGCCTTTGTCAGGGTTTTCTTTTGTAGTCAGAGGAATTGATTCTGCAAGGGTCTCCAGCTGGTGACAGTTTTAACACCTCTGCATAGTGTGGGAGGGGGGACTCAATTCCCTTGAATTACAAAAACACTAAACAAAGACCTGCATGTTACTTTTCTGGCTATGGATAACTTCTAAGAATAGTGTAAAACAAGGTC